>NC_057803.1:377841743-378164564 GCF_018294505.1 Triticum aestivum | reverse complement strand
GTATGAGTTGCACCGGATGGAAATAGCTAATGACATCTGGACTGCGGCTTTGGTTACGGTGGAGCAAACTGACAAGCCTGAACCTGCACCTCCCAATATTCAGACTTTTGTCCGAATATGAAGATGTGTTCTTGCCACCAAAACGGCAATATGATCGCGCAATCAACCTGGAGCCGGGCACAGCACCTATCAACACCAGGCCCTACCACTACTCACCAGCCCAAAAGGACGAAATCAAAAAGCAAGTGCAGGACATGCTGCAATCTGGGGTCATCGCGCACAGCCTGAGCCTGTACGCCGCGCCGGTCCTATTGGTCAAGAAGAAGGACGACACTTGGCGCTTTTGTGTCGATTTCCGGCGTCTTAACACAGCCACGGTCCAAAACAAATTTCCATTGCCGGTGGTGGACGAACTGCTCGACGAGCTCAGCGGAGCAGCATATTTCTCCAAGATGGACCTACGCACCGGCTATCATCAGATCCGCATGCGCGAGGAGGACGAAGAGAAGACGGCCTTCAAAACACACCATGGCCATTACCACTTCAGGGTGATGCCGTTCGGCCTCTGCAATGCGCCGGCCACATTCCAGTGTCTAATGAACTCGGTGTTCGGTCGCCACGTCCACAAATTCATCATCTTCTTCCTCAATGACATTCTGGTCTTCAGTGTTGATTTACAGGAACATGAAGAACACATGCGCACTGTCCTCAACCTCCTGCGGGCGCACCAGCTGTACGCCAAGGCCTCCAAATGCTCGTTCGCCTAGCAGAAGATCGAATAATTGGGACATGTCATCTCCAAGGACGGCTTCGCCACCGACTCGAGCAAGACCAACGCCATGAGTGCCTGGCCCATGCCCACGACGCCCACGGAACTCCGCAGCTTCCTCAGCCTTACGGGCTATTACCGCAAGTTTGTGCCACACTATGGCATTATCGCAAAGCCCCTGACGCACCTGCTCACGAAGAAAGGATTCCTCTGGCACGACAAGGCCCAGACCATGTTCGAGATGCTCAAAAAGGCGATGGTGAGCACGCCCGTGCTAGCGCTCCCGGACTTCAAGCGCCTGTTTGCCATCGAGACCGACGCGTGCGACACTGGCGTGGGCGCGGTGCTAGTTCAGGACGGCCACCCCGTCGCGTACCTAAGCAAGGCATTGGGCGTGTGGAACCAAAAGCTCTCTGCGTACGAGGAGTTTCTCGCCGTGATGATGGCGATCAACAAGTGGCGTCCCTACCTCCAGCGCGCACCGTTCGAGATCGTCACCGACCACAAGAGCTTGCGTTCCTTGGGCGACCAGCAGCTCGTCACAGATCTTCAGCGCAAGGCCATGTCCAAGATGGTGGGCCTGCAGTTCACGTTCCGCTACAAGAAGGGTGCGGACAACGGCGCAGCCAACGCACTCTCCAGGGTGGGGCACCTACTGTCGCTGGACGTGCTCTCTATGTGCCAGCCCCAATGGCTGCAGGAGGTTGCCAATTCGTACGAGACGGATGCGGACGCGCAGGAGCTCCTCGCCAAGCTAGCTCTCTGCGACACTGACGACCAAGGCCGCACGCTGCAGCAAGGGGTGATCCGACAACGGGGGCGATTGTGGATCGGCGCCAACACAGCGCTCCAAACCAAGTTGATCGCCGCGCTGCACCACAGCGCGGTGGGAGGACACTCGGGCGCCATCGCCACCTACTAGCGCGTGTGCAAGCTCTTCGGCTGGCTGGGCTTGAAGCGCGCTGTCAAGGATTTCGTCAAGCAGTGCAGCATTTGCCAGCACGCGAAGCACGAGCAAACACACCCCGCGGGCAAGCTCCAACCGCTTCCGATTCCTCAAGAACCGTGGCAGGACATCACCATGGATTTCGTAGAAGGGCTACCCAAGTCGGACGGCCATGTCGCGATCATGGTTGTCGTCGATCGCCTCACCAAGTAAGCTCATTTCATACCTCTCCGACACCCTTTCAATGCCGCTCAAGTTGCACGTGCCTTCTAGGACAACATCATCAGACTCCACGGCGTACCGCACTCCATCGTCTCCGACCGCGACAAGATGTTCACCAGTGTGATGTGGTGGGAAATTCTTGTCGCCGCAGGCACCAAGTTGCCATACTCCACGGCGTACCACCCCCAAACCGACGGCCAGACGAAGCGTGTGAATCAATGCTTGGAGATGTACCTCCGGAGCGCCGTCCACGACACACCCAATCAATGGCGCCGGTGGCTCTCCGCGGCAGAGTTCTGGTACAACTCCTCACACCACGCCTCGCTCAATGGCTCCCCATTCAAGGCTCTGTACGGCCGAGAACCCAACTTGGGTGGTCTTCCCGCGGTCAGCACCACCATTCCCGCGGACGCGCCCCTCGACGAGATCGACTAGGTGACCCACACCAAGCTGCTTCGCGCTCAGCTCAAACGCGCCCAGGCGCGTTTCAAGAAGCAGGCCGATCGTCAACGTGTCGAGCGCGCCTTCGACGTGGGCGAGCAGGTCCTCAAGCTTCAACCCTACGCGCAATCCTCCGTCGCCAACCACCCGTGCCGCAAGCTGGCATACAAGTTCTTCGGCCTGTTCACTGTGGTGAAGCGCGTTGGCAACCTGGCGTGCCACCTGCACCTACCTCCAAACAACCGCATCCATCCAGTCTTCCACGTCTCCCAGCTCAAGTCGTTCCTCCCCGACTACACACCCGTCTTCACGGAGCTGCCCAAGATACCGGACCTCACCTCCACCGAGCGTGTTCCGGTGGCCATCCTGGACCGCCGCATGATGAAGAAGGGGAACACTCCAGTGGTGCAAATACAAGTGCAATGGAGCTCCATGCCACCATCAGCTACTACCTGGGAAGACTACACCGTCCTTCGACAACGCTACCCCGACGCGCAGCTCTGGGAAGACGAAGAAGCTGCTGCTCAAGAGGGGGCAAGTGTCACACTTGCAAATCAATCTACAGCGGACTGAAGAAATGCAAGTTCATAGTTCTGAATTGCAACAACGACCTGGTCAGCGGGACCAGGCTAGGCCCACTGTCAGGGGGATGCGTGTGTGTGCCAGCTGTGGCTTGGCTTACTTGTATGCGTGTGTGTGGACGCTGAGGGCATCGAGAATTGAATGAACCCGTTTCCTTCCTGTCGTCTATCTCTCTCTCGCTCGCTCTCACCTACCCTCGTCTTTCCTCCTCTTCGATCCCCTCTCCCCCTCCTGATCCAACGATCGGGTTGTGACAATGGCCCCTTCAAGGTGCTAGAAAGGATAAACAACAACGCCCATAAGATCGACAAGTACTCCTTGAGTGACATGTTCAACGTCACCGACTTAGCCCCTTACCATGGTGATGTCATTTTTTATCCGAGAGCAGGTCTTCCACAAGAGGAGGGAGGGAGATGGTGCGAAGCACCCCATGGACATCACCATGGATCCTACACCAACACCTGCACCTTCAAGTGGACCTTTGGCAAGAGCTCATGCACGTGCCATTAAAAGCAAGGTGAACTCGCTCCTCTTCGAGCTCCATATGCATTTAGATGAGACTTGTCTACTGCCTCATAAAGAGACCCTATGTGTCATTAGGTACATTGATGAACATCACGAAGGAGTGAGGAAGGAACACCACGTCCATGAAGAGGAGCAAGAAGAACGCACGGAAGACAGTGCTCGGCAATTGGAGGAGAAGATCAGCTCTATGGGCACCCCGTGCCCACGGGCCTTGCCTGCATGCAGCTCTTCCCTTACCTCCAGCCACCTATATATTGCATACCTCTCTCAGTCCATGGCATCCTCCAAGGTGGCCGGGAATTTTAGCCAAACGTCCATGCGTAGGGCCTTCTTCTGGGCTCTCCCGTTCATGATAAGTGTGCGCTCAGTCCATGGCATCATCCAAGGTGGCCGGGTATTTCAGCAAGATGGCAAAGAAGGCTGCAAAGCGACCTGTGAGTGAACCAAGGGGTCGGGCGTATGAGGACCTCTACCAGCGATTAGACGCGAAGGCGAAAGGGACATCTATAAGATGGCCAAGATCTGAGAGAGGAAGACAAGGGATGTAGACCAAGTCAAATGCATCAAGGACGGAGCAAACCAACTCCTGGTGAAGGAATAAGAGATTAAGCATAGATGGCGGGAGTACTTCGACAAGTTGTTCAATGGGGAGAATGAGAGCTCTGCCATTGAACTGTACGACTCCTTTGATGATACTAGCAGGCATTTTGTGCGGCGAATCCAGGAGTCGGGGGTCAAGGAGGCTTTAAAAAGGATGAAAGGAGGCAAGGCGATGGGCCTTGATTGTATCCCCATTGAGGTGTGGAGAGGCCTCAGAGACATAGCTATAGTATGGCTAACTAAGCTTTTCAACCTCATTTTTCAGGCAAACAAGATGCCAGAAGAATGGAGACGGAGTATATTAGTACCAATCTTCAAGAACAAGGGGGATGTTCAGAGTCATACTAATTACCGTGGAATTAAGCTGATGAGCCATATAATGAAGCAATGGGAGAGAGTCATTGAGCACCGCTTAAGAAGTATGACATGCGTGACCAAAAATCAGTTTGGTTTCATGCCTGGGAGGTCGATAATGGAAGCCATTTTCTTGATACGACAACTCATGGAGAGATAGAGGGAGGAAAAGGACATGCATATGGTATTCATTGACTTAGAGAAGGCCTACGATAAGATACCGCGAAATGTCATGTGGTGGTCCTTGGAGAAACACAAAGTTCCAGCAAAGTACATTACCCTCATCAAGGACATGTACGATAATGTTGTGACAAGTGTTCGGACAACTGATGGCGACACTAATGACTTCCCGATTAAAATAGGACTGCACCAAGGGTCAACTTTGAGCCCTTATCTTTTCACTCTAGTGATGGATGAGGTCATAAGGGATATACAAGGAGATACCCCATGGTGTATGCTCTTTGCTGATGATGTGGTGCTAGTCGATGATAGTCGAACGGGGGTCAATAGGAAGTTAAGAGTTACGAATGTTTTAGACTTGTACAACTAAAACCGAGTACATGAGGTGCGGTTTCAGTACTAGGCATGAGGAGAAGGTTAGCCTTGATGGGCAGGTGGTGATGGATAAGTCTGTGTACTAGGGTCCTTGTGGGGCTGCAGCACATGGTCCTTGTGGCAGTTAGGAGGATAAAGTCCTGGACCATCAAGGACTGGCTGTTAGGATAGAGTTCTGTTCTTGACCATCAAGGACTGTCAGTTAGCATCTTAGACTAGCATCTTAGACTAGCATCTTAGACTGGCATCTTAGCAGCATCTTAGCATATGCCTTGGTTGGCTAGCAGCCTATAAATATGTATCCCCAACCCCTCAGGTTGGCATGGCATTGTGTGAGAAATAAACCAACGAAAATTGTCCCAACTCTCCTAGTGTCATCCACAACTATCAATGCTCAGGCTGAAAGGTCTAACAAGTGGTATCAGAGCCTCGTTAACCTGCACCCTGAGCATTTCCTGTGAGCAGCCCAAGTCGGTAGCAGCAGCTGCTCCGTCTGCCTCTGGTTACCTTCCTCCCTCCGGACTGTCGAGCAGCAGCTCGTCTTCATCAGCCTCCTCTTCACGCAACAGCCCCCCTGCAGCGAGCCATGTCTGCAGGTCGCTCTCAGCACACGGCTACCTCGAGCATGCGGCGCCGGCAAGAGGCCGAGCGCGCCGTGGCAGAGGAGCGTGAGCGAGCGGCTGTAGCAGCGGCTGCTGCGGCGGCAAGAGTGTCGAGGCTGGCTGCAGCGGAGCTGGCAGCAGCCAGAGCGGAGGTAGAAGCAGCCAGGGCGGAGGTAGAAGCAGCAGCAGCAGCAGAAGCAGCCCGTGAGGCTACGGCGGATGCCAAGGCACTCCGCGGCAGCCCCGGCAGCTCCAGCAGCTCCGCGCCTGCGGACGACGGCGCCGACGCAGATCGCGCCAAAGTGGCGCAGGAGCGGACGGCGCAGTGGGCAGCCGAGCACGCCCGCGCTCCAGGTGGAGGCGCGCACCGCGACGGCGGCTGCAACGACCAGGACCGCGGCCTCTACGAGGTCCGGACTGTGGTCAGGGATGTTGGTTCCAGTGTTGGGTGGCCTACCCTCACTAAAACCAACTACGTCGAGTGGGCCGGGATCATGAAGGTCAGGCTCCAGGTGCGGCGCATGTGGGAGGCAGTCCAGGACAGCAACGTCGACCACCTAGAGGATCGACGGGCACTGGACGCCCTCATCGCCGCAGTCCCGCCCGAGATGCAGTTCTCGCTTTCCAACAAGCGGACTGCCAAGGAGGCTTGGGACGCCATCGCCGCAGCACGCATCGGCAGCGACCGTGCTCGCAAGTCCACCCTGCAGGCACTTCGTAAGGAGTGGGAGAACCTGGGCTTCAAGCCAGGTGAGGACGTTGATGACTTTGCTCTCCGTCTCAACACTCTGCTGCAGAAGATGGTGAAGTTTGGCGATGCCACCTACACCGAGGAGAGAGCTGTCGAGAAGCTTTTTCGGTGCATTCCCGAGAAGTACAAGCAGATGGCTCGCTCGATCGAGTCGTTGCTGGACCTCTCCACGATGACGATCGAGGAGGCGATAGGTCGACTCAAGGTCGTCGACACCGACGAGCCACAGCCCCCCTCGGGGCCCGTCACCACCGGCGGGAAGCTGCTCCTAACTCGGGAGCAGTGGGATCCCAGCCTTGGTGACAAGAAGAAGGGGGAGCCTTCCTCCTCGACGGGCGGCCGCAAGCGTGGCAAGCAGCGTAAGGCGCGAAGAGGCCCCCCGGGCAGGGCACAAGGACGTGCCGAAGGTGACGCCCGCGGAGGCGCCAAGGACGGCGCCGCTGGCAAGCCCAGGCCGGCACAAGACAACAGTTGCCACAACTGTGGCCGGTTTGGCCATTGGGCCAATGAGTGTCGGCAACCACGACAAGGCCAGGCTCACGTCGCACAGGCGAAGGAGGAGGAGACGGCTCTGTTCATGGCGCATGCAAGCATTGAGCTACCCTCGGCGACTCCAGTCGCAAAGGCTTTCATCCACCTCGATGAGCCAAAAGCACACGCTCTTCTCGGCGATGGCTCCGGGAAGGACAAGGCTACGGGGTGGTGCCTCGACACCGGCGCCACCCACCACATGACCGGTCGAAGGGAATTCTTCGCCGAGCTCGACTCCGATGCGCGAGGCTCCGTCAAGTTCGGGGATGCCTCCGCTGTGGAGATAAAGGGCGTCGGCTCCGTCATCTTCACCACCAAGATGGGAGAGCACCGGCTGCTCACCGGTGTCTACTACATCCCCGCGCTAAGGAATTCCATCATCAGCTTGGGACAGCTGGATGAGAACGGCTCACGCGTGCTGATTGAGCATGGGGTCCTACGCATCTGGGATCGCCAGCGTCGCCTTCTCGCCAAGGTGCCCAGAGGTGAAAATCGACTCTACGTCCTTGATGTGCAGGTGGCACAACCGGTCTGTCTCGCTGTCCGTCGAGACGACGAGGCGTGGCAGTGGCATGAGCGCTTTGGGCACCTTCACTTTGAGGCCCTGAAGCGTCTAAGTGCCAAGGAGATGGTGCGAGGCCTGCCATGCCTCGACCATGTGGAGCAGTTCTGCGACATCTGCGTACTGACAAAGCAGAGACGACTCCCCTTTCCCCAACAGGCGAGTTTTCGGGCTAAGGAGAAGCTGGAGCTCGTGCACGGAGACCTGTGCGGCCCGGTGACGCCAGCCACACCAGGAGGTCGACGCTACTTCCTGCTGCTCGTCGACGATCTCTCCCGCTACATGTGGGTGATGATCCTCGGCAGTAAGGGAGAAGCGGCGGACGCCATCAGGCGCGCGCAGGTTGGTGTGGAGGCGGAGAGCGGCCGCAAATTGCGCGTGTTGCGCACTGACAACGGCGGCGAGTTCACGGCGGCTGAATTCGCGTCGTACTGCGCCGATGAGGGCATCCAGCGCCACTACTCCGCGCCGTACAGCCCGCAGCAAAACGGCGTCGTCGAGCGGCGCAACCAGACGGTTGTGGGGATGGCTCGGGCTCTCCTCAAGCAGAGAGGGATGCCGGCTGTCTTCTGGGGAGAGGCGGTGCTAACGGCCGTCTACATCCTCAACCGCTCTCCTACTAAGGCACTCGACGGCAGAACTCCGTACGAGGCCTGGCATGGGCGGAAGCCGGCGGTCTCTCATTTGCGGGTCTTTGGCTGCCTTGCGTTCGCCAAGGAGCTCGGCCACATCGGCAAGCTCGACGACAGGAGCACTCCGGGAGTCTTCATCGGCTACGCGGAGGGCTCAAAGGCCTACCGCATCCTCGACCCAAAGACACAACGTGTGCGCACAGCGCGAGACGTCGTGTTCAACGAAGGGCGAGGGTGGCAATGGGACAAGGCGGTGGACGACGGCTCGACGCCGACGTATGACGACTTCATTGTCGAGTACGCTCACTTCAAGGAAGCTGGGGGAGCAAGCAGCTCCTCTTCACCGGGCACGTCTACCCCGGCCCCCAAAACTACATCGACTCCGGCGCCTGCTACACCGACGACACCACAACCGGCGACGCCGCATACTCCAGCCCCGGCGGTCGCCACTCCGGGCTCGTCTTCATCAGCACCAGCTCACGCAGAGCACAACCCGATGAAGTTCGCTTCCCCGCTCACTCACGACGAGGAGCGGGTCGACGCATGGTATGGAGGCGAACCGCTGCGGTACCGTACGATGGATAATGTGCTCGGCGACCAGCCGGTGCCAGGACTGGTGCCACGTGACCTGGAGGCGCAGCTACAGCTCGTGTGTGAAGACGGCGAACCACGGTCCTTTGCAGAGGCCGAGAGAGACGCGGCATGGCGCGCCGCGATGAAGTTGGAGATGGATGCGGTCGAGCAAAACCGCACCTGGGAGCTTGCTGATCTCCCTCGAGGTCACCGCGCAATCACCCTTAAGTGGGTGTTCAAGCTGAAGAGGGATGGAGCCGGCGCCATCATCAAGCACAAGGCTCGTTTGGTGGCCCGAGGCTTCTTGCAGCAGGAAGGAGTCGACTTCGACGACGCTTTCGCTCCCGTGGCACGGATGGAGTCCGTGCGACTTCTCCTTGCGCTGGCTGCCCAGGAGGGCTGGCGTGTCCACCACATGGACGTTAAGTCGGCATTCCTCAATGGCGACTTGAAGGAGGAAGTCTACGTGCATCAGCCACCGGGGTTTACGATTCCCGGCCAGGAGGGCAAGGTGCTCCGCCTGCGCAAGGCTCTCTATGGCCTGCGGCAGGCACCCAGGGCGTGGAACGCCAAGCTGGACTCCACGCTGAAGAAGATGGGTTTCGAGCAGAGCCCGCATGAGGCTGCCGTCTACCGACGGGGGAGTGGAGGAAATGCCCTGCTGGTGGGCGTCTACGTTGACGACCTGGTGATCACCGGCACCAAAGATGCAGAGGTGGCGGCGTTCAAGGAAGACATGAAGGCCACGTTCCAGATGAGTGACCTGGGGCTCCTCTCCTTCTATCTAGGGATTGAGGTGCACCAGGACCACTCCGGGATCGCGCTTCGACAGTCCGCCTACGCCAAGCGCATCGTTGAGCTAGCTGGGCTCACCGACTGCCATCCAGCTCTCACTCCGATGGAGGAGAGGCTGAAACTAAGTCGCGACAGCACGACGGAGGAAGTGGATGCTACGCAGTACCGACGCCTTGTGGGGAGCCTTCGCTACCTCACTCACACACGGCCGGACTTGGCATTCTCCGTCGGCTATGTCAGTCGGTTCATGGAGCGACCAACGTCGGAACACCAGCAGGCAGTGAAGAGGATCGTCCGCTACATAGCAGGGACCCTCGACCACGGCCTCCATTACCCTAGGTGCCCTGGGGCGGCACACTTCGTCGGGTACAGCGACAGCGACCACGCCGGCGACATCGACACCAGCAAGAGCACGAGCGGGATCCTCCTCTTCCTCGGCAAGTGTCTCGTGAGCTGGCAATCAGTCAAGCAGCAGGTGGTGGCCCTGTCCAGCTGTGAGGCTGAGTACATAGCGGCCTCCACCGCCTGTACTCAGGCGCTCTGGCTTGCTCGACTGCTTGGTGATCTTCTCGTTCAAGACACCAGAACGGTGCAGCTCCTGGTGGACAGCAAGTCCGCCCTGGCCCTGGCAAAGAACCCCGTGTTCCACGAACGGAGCAAGCACATCCGACTGAGGTATCACTTCATCCGCAGCTGTGTGGAAGAAGGGAGCATCGAGGCGAGCTACATCAACACCAAGGATCAGCTCGCAGACCTGCTCACCAAGCCCCTTGGGAGGGTCAAGTTCCTCGAACTTTGCTCCAGGATTGGGATGATTCAACTCTCCCACAAGACGACGTACAAGACTTAGGGGGAGAATGATGGATAAGTCTGTGTACTAGGGTCCTTGTGGGGCTGCAGCACATGGTCCTTGTGGCAGTTAGGAGGATAAAGTCCTGGACCATCAAGGACTGGCTGTTAGGATAGAGTTCTGTTCTTGACCATCAAGGACTGTCAGTTAGCATCTTAGACTAGCATCTTAGACTAGCATCTTAGACTGGCATCTTAGCAGCATCTTAGCATATGCCTTGGTTGGCTAGCAGCCTATAAATATGTATCCCCAACCCCTCAGGTTGGCATGGCATTGTGTGAGAAATAAACCAACGAAAATTGTCCCAACTCTCCTAGTGTCATCCACAACTATCAATGCTCAGGCTGAAAGGTCTAACAGGTGGTGCCTCAGAAGGACACCTTGAGATAATTGGGGTCTATGCTGTAGAAGGATGAGGATATCGATGAAGATGTGAATCATCGAATCAAAGTCGAATGGATGAAATGGTACCAAGCTTCTAGCATTCATTGTCACAAGAGAGTGCCACAAAAGCTAAAAGGTAAGTTCTATAGGACGGCAGTTCGATATGCAATGTTGTATGGCACTGAGTGTTGGCAGACTAAACAGCGACATGTTCAACAGTTAGGTGTGGCGGAGATGCGCATGTTGAGATGGATGTGTGGCCACACAAGGAAGGACCGAGTCTGGAATGATGATATACGAGATAGAGTTGGGGTAGCGCCGATTGAAGAGAAGCTTGTCCAACGTCGTCTGAGATGGTTTGGGCATATTCAGCGCAGGCCCCCAGAAGCGCCAGTGCATAGCGGACAACTAAAGCGTGCCGATAATGTCAAGAGAGGTCGGGGTAGACCGAACTTGACATGGGAGGAGTCCATAAAGAGGGATCTGAAGGACCGGAGTACCACCAGAGAACTAGCCATGGACAGGGGTGCGTGGAAGCTTGCTATCCATGTGCCAGAACCATGAGTTGGTTGCGAGATCTTATGGGTTTCACCTCTAGCCTACCCCAACTTGTTTGGGACTAAAGGCTTTGTGTTGTGTGTGTGTGTGTGTTGTGTATCCGTCCGGAGGGGATTGTGGAGGCCAGCCACGAACAACTCCACCTTGTGCTGCTCAACGAGTCCTTCACACTACACATGAGGGTGAGAAATTTTTCTTCATACTCATCTGCCGTATCGGTCTGCTGCAGGTTCTTGATTGTGCCAAGTTGCGTGTTTCGGATTTTAGGTTCAAAACGGTGAGTGATGCGTTCAAGGAACACAGACCAGGACGGGGCGTTGTGGGAGATTTTGCAGTTGTGGTACCACAGCACCGTGTGACCAGCCAACTGATATGAGGCCAACCACACCTTACCCTGCTCAGGTGTGCCCTGCCCTTCGAAAAATTGGTCCACACGGGTTAGCCATGGGAACACATTTTCCGAACCATCGAAGGTCAAAATTTTCAGCTTCTGGAACTTGGGAGCACCTTGCCAAGCATCATCACCAATGTTGTACCGCTTGCTGTCACTAGTCAGCAGCTCACTCGCCTTCATCGCGCTCGGCCCACCTTGTGTTTGGAACAATTTGGTCACGTCTACCATCAGCTTGCGGAGATCGGTCTTGAGCTCAAGAGTGTCGGTAGACAAGGCAGTAACTTGGTCAACAAGGCCGGCAAACTTGCTTTTGACAATGCCCTCCACATCATCCCGGACAGCGGACAGCAGTGATCCCACCTTCCTGCACACGCGTGGCCTAGTAACTAGGAACGAGAGCATATCCGTGCAAATCCTTGTGCGGTGTAGGCGCGGGGATGTTAGGGTTTGGGGAACACTAGAGGCAAGCCTCATCTTTTCTTCTTTATTGATTCTCTGATGCCCACGTACTAGGCCTAGGTCCCTTCATATATAAGGCCGGGCCGGCTGATACAAATTCAACTTAATTTTCCAATTAAACCAATCATTATCTATGGAAATAATTAACTAACTTGGCATACAATCAAATTAAAGATAATGCCTCTCGCTAAGCAGATTTGAGACCCTCCTTGTTCATGCACTGGAAGTGCTGGTCCCACATGACACATATACAGAAGAAGCATACAAACACCAGGACACACGACCAAGAACTGCTAGCCTGAACTTTATTTCCGAAGGTCGACTATTGTAATATTTATGATGGGAGTGAACAAACCTGGTGAGTCATAATAAGATGGTTGATCAAAGAAATGCATTGCCTCCCGTAATCTGTGGCGCTTTCCTTCAGTACCTGCATACTGGAAAGTAGTGTGCACGGCATATGGTTCTAGCCGAAGCTGCTGATGCATGCCCTGTCAATTAAACAAGAGTATACAGAGCAGTTAGATATCAATGGCACTATGAGTTCTAAGTACAAAATGGTGGAACAAAAGAGTAAAACATAAATGGTAACAAAAAATGATTCTTAGTCACCAACCTCAAACAAAAAATGCTCCTACCTGCACAAAGTAGGTATGGCCGCTGCAGAATATACTTGCTGGTAGGACTCCAAGCTTCAATTTTCCATCATATGAGTAGACAAGTTCATCTTCTCCTTGAACAGGTTGTCCAAAAACTTTGTGTACGAGATCATTAAAAGCATTCTGGTCCCATATCTTATCATCAGATATGACAAGGTCTTTCCAATCTTTTGCCAGCCTTTTAGCAGGTTCAGTGGGTCGCCAATGGAAAATACCAATATTATATGCCCCAGTTACTGTGGATAAGGACACGAACAAATAGCAATGAATTGTATCCTTAAGTTACAAGTGTCAAACTTTTTATAACTAGGAAACATCAAGATACCTCATGTCAAACTGAAACAAATTGCTGGTAACTGATGCTAAACAAAAAAAGAAGGTACTGTAATCTTATTAAGGTGAATCGCAGTAGATTTCCGTAATGATATGAGAAACCCTGTAATGAAAGTACTATTGTAATTTGTGTCCTTGTTCTCTGAGGATTTGATGATATATGTTGGCAGGCACGAATATCTTCAGCAATGGTATTACACGAACTAGACCAATATAGTGTAAAAAGGTATTCGCTGACATTTTCCAATAAGCTGGCTAAGTGAGTTCCTCCTTTCTTTCACCGACAAAATCTTGTTTAATCAAATGTTTGGATTACAAACACTGAAATATTAGTTTCGTGGTTGAACTAAATTCATTTGAATTTCAAGGGCGAGGGGTAACAAGAGATGATAGATCCCACATATTTGGCAACGAGTATAGTTTTACAGCTTTTAATTTAATAGTCTGAAAAGCGCAAGGAGACACTTCTCAGTAATGCTCAGTTTTGATAGTACTAGCGGGTGGGATACAACACCTTTGACAGATTGCTATCAGCTTATCATCGGATGAAAATCAAAAACCAATGTCTCTTCACGACATTCATTCTTAAATGTAATTGCAACATGTTTTTTAGAATAACAGAGAGAGCTCCCCGGCTCCATTTTCATAGAAAAGAAGCCTGATAAAACAGGTTCACATCACCATTATTACAGCAGCCCTAAGTCTGGGACACAAAACAGTTTTAGCTAGGAAAGAGTTAGAAGTTCAAATATAATTGCAACATGTCAGCGTGCGGGTAGATTACCTTCCCTCCAGTTCTCCAGGCTGTCGTCGGTGACTGTGGGTATGACCTGGTCGCTGGAGGTGAGGAGATCCGCACTGGGGTAGCGGGCGAGATATGGCAACGGGTTCTTGAGCCACACCATGTCCGTGTCGCACATGAGCAGTTCGTACCCGAAGGGCAGGAGCTCGTTGATGAGCAGCACCTTCTCCCTGCCCATCTTGTGGAAGGTGGGGGACCCCCAGCCAACATCCTCCGTGACCATCCTGCTGCCCATGTCGAAGACGGGCACGCCCGTGAGGTAGAGTTGCCGGAGTAACTTGGTGTCCATGGCGCCGACAAGGAGATTGTCTACCCCGAGGCCTGTGAGGTGGCGCACCCAGGTGAGGATAAAGTCCATGAAGGCGTAGTTGCCAAAGGTGACGACGATGACCCCGTCGCGGGCGCGGGCGCGCACCATGTCGCGGGTGAGGCGGAACGCGCGCGGCGAAGGCATCCGCGACCCCCGAGCCGGGGGTCTCCAGATAGGGCGGTTGTACATGGTCTCCGGCTGGGCGGTGGTGGAGAGAGCAGAGAGGTTGGTGGTGGTGGTGACGACGACCGGGAAGGGGAGCGCGGGGGCGGTGATAGAGGAGAAAGAAAGGAGGAAGAAAACGGCAGAGACGGCGAATCCGCCGACGATGGCGCCGAAGATCCCGATGAAGGCCGGCTTGGTAGATTCGGCAGGGCAACACGACGGCATTTCGCCGCCCGGGGGAGGAGGGCGGGGGATCGGGGTCGCCGGAGCAGAGGGGGTCAACTGGCGGTGGGGACGGGTGCTCCAGTCATATCGCGTGGGGCAGCCGCGGAGGGGCGTCCGTTGGACCCATTGGACGGTGGGTTTTCCTTCAACGCTAATATCCGGGGAACGTTCGCTCGGACCGTTTTTTCAGCGAACAGTTAAATTGTCACGCGGTTTCAACCAAAGTAGCGCAAAATATGTCAGCGTTTAAGAAAAATGTCATGTGCGTGATCTTCCAAGAAACGTTCATTTAACTTTGACGGCTACTACAAGTCAGCCCGATGATTTTTCTAGAAAATCATCCGGCTAGCTAGCCGTCCGATCTGACATTGGTGACCGTTTGATCTCACCAATACAACTTGCACGATGTAGGGTAGAAACCCTAGGGACGATCTTTCATGATTTGGAGGTGATCCTACGACAAACACGAAGAACACAAGGGAAAACACTTAAATCAACGGAAACGTTCACACATGTGCTAGATCCTCAAACATAAAGAGTGATACAAGATCCACGATCAACAAAGGACGATACAAGTAGCAAGTTCTTCTTCGTGAGAAGGTCTTGAGGGGTCTTCCCGTGAGGGGTCTTGAATCCACTTAATTTCCAAACTTTTTTTAACAATGGTCATTTTTATCTCGGATATACCTATTTTCATATATTTCTGATTCTTAAAAACACAAAAAGGTTAAGTTTCATATTTAAAATTATTAGCAATGACCTCTTTTTTACGTTACTAGAAAAAAAGCCCATGCGTTGCAATGGGATAAAAAGTATTCCTACATCATCCTGTTAAAAGGAAGAGCCTCAGTCATGGTTAATGATAATATCTTCTCCGTAGAGGTTGTGAACTCCGATGAAGAAGTAATCAAGTGGATGAGCAAAGCTCTATCTCTCAAATGAGCTATCACTTTGCTAACCCTAGAAAGAGGGGGGAGGAGGAGTATATATATCCTATGTGGGTGAAGGGGTACATGGGCTTCGGCCCAACACGCGTGCACTCACAGGTGTCAGACGTCCGACAGTTACCAGTCGTCCGATGTCTCGCGGAGGACCGGACGTCCGGTAAGTGTCAGACTTCCGGCGTTTTGGCTCTGTTGGGGTCCTGTTGGACGTTCGGTCGTGGTCAGCCCCGGCGGGTCTCGGACTTCTGATGTTTTGTCTCTGTTCCGGAGGTGGAGGATTTCCGGAGGGTGTCGGTCATCCGGTGGCTGGGGGACGTCGGTCGTCCGGTACTTGTCGGTCGTCCGGTCGCTGGAGTCTTTGCTGGCTGGCGTTTGGGCTGGCCGGTAGACGCTCCAGGCATCGGATGTCTGACGAGGACCGGTCGTCCGGTGGCTGTCAACTTTAGGGAGTTTCTTCTCTTGGTCCTTGTACTTGGTGTCCTCGTCGTCTTGTCCGTTGGGTGTAGCTGATCCGTGGCCTTCCTCCAAACACATGATCACACATAGGGTTTCCGTTTGATGTAGTAACCATGTCTCATATGTAGGAGGTGGTAGTTCGGAGAGGAGCAAGTTCACCTTATCTTTGATAGCCTTTGCTCGAGCCCTTGTCATTGGTCCAAGTGGTGTCGTGGGAGCTGTAGGTAGGTCCATGGGGATGACCTTGGGATGCTCCGCATCAACCCCCCCCCCCCTTGGGAAAGATCCGACCTCGGATCAAAAGCCTCATCACCATGGTTGGTAGAAAGATCTTTGACGTTGAAGATGTCGCTAACGGAGTACTTGTCGCGGAATATCGATCTTGTAGGCCTTGTAGTTGTAGCATTCAAGCACCTTGAAGGGTCCGTCGGCTCGAGGTAGAAGTTTGGATTTGCGTTCGTCGGGGAAGCGGTCCTTGCGAAGGTGTAGCCACACAAGATCTCCAATGTTGAATATCATGGGTTGCTTGTTGATGTTGAGCTTGGTCGCAAGTCGTTGTACTTCGCGCTGGATGGTGTGCCTTGTATCTTCATGCATCTTCTTGAGATAGTTCACTCGTGCACTTGCGTCCATATTGCTGCTCTCCTGTAGTGGTAGAGGGAGAATGTCCAATGGGACAACGGGCTGAAGCCGTAGATGACCTCGAAGGGGGACTTGCCGGTAGTCAAGTGTCTTGCGCGGTTGTAGGTGTACTCGGCGATAGATAGGCACTCCTCCCACTCTTGATGTTCTTCTTGATCAACACGCGTAGTGGAGTCGAGAGTGTCCGGTTCGTGACCTCCGTTTGGCCGTCGGTTTGAGGATGGTTTGCCGAAGAGAACAAAAGCTTGATTCCAAGCTTGGTGCATAAGGTCTTCCAAAAGTAGCTTAGAAACTTGACGTCACGGTCCGAGACAGTCGTCTTTGGCACTCCGTATAGGCGCAAGATTTCCCTACAAAAAAGATTTGCAACATGTGAAGCATCGTCTATCTTGTTGCATGGGATGAAATGAGCCATTTTAGAGAATCGGTCCACAACAACAAACATGAATCTTTGTCATTTCTAGTTCTAGGCAAACCAAGCACAAAATACATACTAATATCTTCCCATGGGTGATATGGAATAGGAAGTGGCATATAGAGACCATGGAATTGAGCTTTAGACTTAGCTTTGCGGCATGTAGAGCATCGGTTGGTGAAGTGTGAGACGTCGCGGAACATCTTGGGCCAAAAGTAGTTCTTGGAGAGCGTAGCGAATGTCTTGTCATGTTCAAAGTGTCCCCTTGGTCCTCCTCCATGAGCTTCTTGCAAAAGTAATAAACAAACAGAAGACTCGGGGATACATAGTTTGTTAGCTCCCATAAGATAATCATCCTTGATGTAATATTGTTACCAAGACGTATGCGTCAAACGTTTGGCATAAGGGATAGCAAAAGTAGGATCATGCGCATATAAGTCTTTTATGTGCTCAAAGCCAATGACATTCAATTTAAGTTGGGTAACAAGCATGCATCTATCGGAAAGTGCATCCGCCACAACATTTTCCTTACCTTTGATGTATTTGATGACATAGAGAAGTGACTCAATGAATTCATTCCACTTAGCATGACGCTTATTCAACTTAGTTTGACTCTTGAGGTACTTAAGTGTTTCATGATTCGTGTGAAGAATGAACTCATGAGGTGTCGGGGAAAATATACAGGGGTATGCATTTTCCCCTGACTCGTGCACGGACAAGCCAAGACCATGCCAGAGCACAAGGAGTCAAAAGATTCGGAGGACCAGCATGCAGCTCAGAGAGACCAAGGCCAAGCCTAAGAAGCGAGATATCGCCAAGAGAAGGCCCTCCCTTGCCGGACAGGCGAGCCCGGCAAGGGGCAAGGCCACCCCCCAGAAGCAGACGACCAAGGCACCCCGGGAGGGCCCTGCCGGGGGCTCGCGGAGGCAAAACCACCTCACCAACCACTCCAGCACGACCCACTTCGTCCATCAGTGCGGTGTCAAGCCGCAAGATGATTAAGTGGCATCCATTCTCCACATGACAACCATTTCCTACAGAAGAAACCCACAGGTGACACCCATCCTGTGTGTCAATAGAACAGGTGCGGGGCTGGCAAGATAGCCCGGCAAGCATTGTCGGGCGACCAGTGATGTGACACTAAACAATGCATTTAATGCGCCTTGTCAGCCTGCAGAGTTAGGTATGATGGCACTGTTTGCTATCATATCAATGCATAATGACTACTTTGCCATTGTGGTGACCACTTAATCTATAAAAGGAGGCCTGTGGCAACCATAGAAAGGGTTGAAAAGTTGATGAACCCATACCCCCATACGCGCGTAGTTGCTACTGCCCTTAGGCAACCCCTGCCGGGCAAGTGTACTGCGCTTCACCACCTCTATTCCACCATAAATTGTAACACCCATGATGCGGCTATATCTCCCACGTGTCGAAGCACGACTTAGAGGCATAGCCGCATAGTAGGCACGTCACAAGAGGGGTAATCTTTACACATCCCATGTACTGAATAAGAAAGAGATAAAGAGTTGGCTTACAATCGCCACTTCACACAAGACATAAATATAGCATTACATCATCCAGAATACAGTCAAGGTCCGACTACGGAACCAAAATAAAGACAACCCCAAATGCATAGGCCCCCGATCGCCCCGACTGGGCTCCACTACTGATCAACTGGAAACGAAACAACACAATCGAACACGATCTTCATCGAGCTCCCTCTTGAGCTCAGTTGCGTCATCTGCACGGGCATCATCGGCACCTGCAACTGTTTTGGAAGTATCTGTGAGTCACGGGGACTCAGCAATCTCACACCCTCGCGATCAAGACTATTTAAGCTTAAGGTAGGAAAAGGTAGTGAGGTGGAGCTGCAGCAAGAACTAGCATATATGATGGCTAACTTACGCAAATGAGAGCGAGAAGAGAAGCAAAGCACGGTCGAGAAGCTATAAAGATCAAGAAGTGATCCTGAAACTACTTACGTTCAAGCATAACACGAAACCATGTTCTCTTCCCGGACTCCGCCGAAAAGAGACCATCACGGCTACACACGCGATTGATTCATTTTAATTAAGTTAAGTGTCAGGTTTTCTACAACTGGATATTAATAAATTCCCATCCGCCCATAACCGCGGGCACAGCTTTCGAAAGTTCAAAACCCTGCAGGGATGTCCCAACTTAGCCCATCACAAGCTCTCATGGTCAACGAAGGATATTCCTTCTCCCAGGACGGCCCGATCAGACTCGGAATCCCAATTACAAGACATCTCGACAATGGTAAAACAAGACCAGCAAAGCCACCCGAATGTGCCAACAAATCCCAATAGGAGCTGCACATATCTCGTTCTCAGGGCACACCGGATTGTCCAAGATTCCGGTAGGCCAACCCAGAGTTGCCCCTGGTGGCCACCGGCTCCTGACAGGTTGGACCAACACTCAGAGGAGCACTAGCCCGGGGGTTTAAAATAAAGATGACCCATGAATCCGCGAAACCCAAGGGAAAAAGGCTTAGGTGGCAAATGGTAAAACCATAGTTGGGCCTTGTTGGAGGAGTTTTATTCAAGGCGAACTGTCAAGGTGTTCCCATTATAACCCAACCGCGTAAGGAACGCAAAATCAAGGAACATAACAACGGTATGACAGAAACTAGGGCGGCAAGAGTGGACCAAAACACCAGGCATAAGGCCGAGCCTTCCCCCCTTTACCAAGTATATAGGTGCGTTAATTAAATAAGAGATATTGTGATATCCCAACAATAATCATGTTCCAACAAGGAACAAACTCCATCTTCACCTGCAACTAACAACGCTATAAGAGGGGCTGAGCAAAGCGGTAACATAGTCAAACAACGGTTTGCTAGGACAAGGTGGGTTAGAGGCTTGACATGGCAATAATGGGAGGCATGATATAGCAAGTGGTAGGTATCGCGGCATGGCAAAAGAGCGACCAACTAGCAAGCAAAGATAGAAGTGATTTCAAGGGTATGGTCATCTTGCCTGCAAAGTTCTCAGAGTTGACGAAAGCTTGATCCTCGTAAGCGTACTCAACGGGTTCCTCGATCATGTACTCGTCTCCTGGCTCTACCCAAGGCAAGAACACAAGCAAAGGAGACAACAATCAACCATGGTGCAATGCGCAAGCAACATGGTGCAAAACATGGCATGATATGCGGGATGTGATATGCAATGCATATGCATGCTCCGGAAGGAAAAGATTGAATCAGGCCTCAACTTGGCAAACCAAGAGTGCCGCTGGAAAGATGAGTTGATTTCGATCAAAATCAATATAAAGATCACCGGAATCAGATGCACGGTTTGCAAATGGCAAGCAAAACAAGAATGGCACAATTCCGCAATTAACAGCATGATGCCATCTAGAATGCAACAAGAAACTAAGCTACTGCACTCCAACATAACAACAAAGCACATGGCAGTGATCTACTCAAGATTCTTGACAAAATATGAACACTGAGCTACGGCTAAATCACACAAGATCAGTTTCAAACAAGCATGGCAAAAGTGCAAAAGATATCAGCTTCTCAGACTTAAAATAACATGTCAGGAATTAACATCAGGAAGCAAAGTTTAGAGCAAGATAACAACATTCTACAGGATCAAAACATAGCAAACAAATGCATGACATGAATCTACTCAAAGCATATAACAGAAGTCCCTTACTGACCATAAGCCAAAAAGGAACATAAAATATGATGGCACCCACGTAAACATAGCAAGTTTTGTTAACAGATTCAGCCTTAGCAGAAAACTGGACATGGCATAAACAGAATTATGAAGGCATGTTTGCGAGCTCGATGCACTCACCACAAGGCATTGCATGACAAGCTAAGCATACTACCAGCAAGAAGACATGTTCATGAAGCTAACCATGGCAAAAACAATCTCATAGCATGCATGGTTCAACTACAACAATCTTGGCAAAATTGATTAACACGTAAACAATCTGCCAGGAACATTTTATAGCAAAAGTAGAGCAAGATTGAGTCATGCTAGGGCACTCCATAAATGCAAACAGGGGCATGGAGGGATAGAGCACAACCATATGCCCAAATCATCCTTACTGAACATACTCAAAAGAGGCATGGATCTCTTTGTAGCAACATGAATACATGGCATAAAAATAACAGCAGATCAAAGACTTAGTGAAATTCTAAGTCCCTGAAATCAGCAACATCACGAGAGCTACTTTGCATGCTTGTGCTAGTCACCGCATTGATCACAAAAATACATGGCATACACCCCTGTAAAGATGGCATGGCATATCCCAAAACACATGTAGAGCTCATGCTCATATGCATCACGCATTAATCATGGCAAAAATGACAAATGCTCATAATCTGATAAGAATCAGGAACTAACATTTTATAACACTCTTGCAACAACAATTTGGGCATCAAGATGGACGCAAACAAGCATGGTGCAATGGAACAAAATGAAGAGGACATCATGATGAACATTTTGATATATGGCACGCTCAAAACGGAGCTACGGGTGCAGAGTTATGGCATGATGAAAATGCTACAGGATGCAAAAATAAAAGACTTAGTGGAAAAAAGGAAGTCAACCCTAGGGTTTTGTAACACCCCGGATGTAACTTTCCCAATTTGTACTCCAACTCTTGCCGTTTCCAGCGTTAAGTTATTTTATTTTCTCGGGTTCGGGTTTTTGTCTCCGTGTGTTGTTATCATTGTCATGCATCTCATATCATGTCATCATGTGCAGTGCATTTGCATACGTGTTCATCTCATGCATTCGAGCATTTTCCCCGTTGTCCATTTTGCATTCTGGCGCTTCGTTCTCCTCTGGTGGTCATTTCTAGCTTTCTTTCGTGTGGGATTAAACATTTCCGGATTGGACCGAGACTTGCCAAGCGGCCTTGGTTTACTACCGGTAGACTGCCTGTCAAGTTTCGTATCATTTGGACTTCGTTTGATACTCCAACGGTTAACCGAGGGACCAAAAAGGCCTCATGTGTGTTGCAGCCCAACACCCCTCCAATTTGGCCCAAAACCCACCTAAACCTGCTCCATCATCTAGAGCGTTTCGATCACGATCGCGTGGCCGAAAACTGCACCTCATTTGGACTCTCCTAGCTCCCTCTATGCCTATAAATAGGTCCTCCTCGAAAATCTCGGATCCCCATCTCCCGAAACCCTAGATCTCGCCCTCCACGCGTCGGACATTGTCCGAACCGCGCCGGACATCGTCACCGCCGCCTGCCACGTCACCGCTGCCTGCCACGTCACCGCCGCCAACCCGCCATCAACCGAGGCCCGCGAAGCCCACGTCGGGCCCCCGCAAGCCCGAGGCCGCCGCCGCCCGCGCCCTTCGTCCCGCCGCCGCCTTCAACCGCTCCGGCCGTCGCACTCCCCCGCGCCGCCGCCTTCCACCGGAGCCGGCCGCGCCCGGCGCCACCGGAGCTCGCCGGCGCCCGCTGCCCGCGCCCGCCGCGAGGCCCGCCGCCGCTCCTCCGCCGTCCCCGACCTCATCTCCGGCCGGATCCGGCCGCGGGAGAGCCGGATCCGCCGCTGCCGGCCCCGGCCGGCGCCGTCCTCGTCTTCCCCGGCGAGCAGCACCGCCGCCTCGGTTCACGCACCGTGAACAGTAAACCCTAGATCCGGAGGTGTTTTTTTCTACTAAGTCCCAAAGATTCCAGATCCAAGTGCTCCTGTTCATAGCCTCATAACTTTGCGTCCGTAGCTCCGATTCATGCATATAGCATATCAAAATGTTCATCTCAGAGAGTACATCATTTCATTCCATTGCATCATTTTCATTTGAGTTCATCTTGATGCCCGAAATGCTGTTGGAAGAGGGCTACTTGAGTTAATCGTCAGATCTGCTACTCCATTTAGACTTTTGTCATTTTTGCCATGATTATTGTGTGCATGATATGCCCTGATGCTCTACATATGTTTTGTTAAGGGGTTTGTCATCTTTCCGGAGGTGCAACCCATGTATTTTTGTGATGTGTCTGGTGACTAATGCAAGCTTGCAAAGTGAGGCACTTGGTAATTCTGTTTTCAGGGACTTAGCATTTCCACTAAGTCCTTGACCTGTTTAGCTCATGTTGTCATATGTTCATGTTGTTTCCGAGTGATTCATGCCTCTTTTGAGGATGATCAGTAAGGATGTTTTATTAATATTGTAGTTCTCTATCCATCCATGTATTTGTTTGCAATTATGGAGCACCCTAGCTTGAGTCAATCGAGCTCTACTTTTGCTATTTTGCGAATCTGGGCAGATTGTCAACTTGTTTGCAATTTTGCTGATGATGTTGTAGTTGATCCATGCATGCTATGCTATTGTTCTTGCCATGTCTAGTTTGAATTTTGTGTGTTCTTGATAGATGTGTGCTTAGCTTATCATGGCTTGCACCGTAGTGAGTGCATCGAGCTCGTAAACATGCCTACTTGAGTTTTATTTCAGCATGTGCCAGTTTTCACTAAGTCTGAAAACTGATTATGTTTTTTGCTATGTTCACGTGCTTGTTAGTATATTTTCTGATCCCTTTTGGCTCAAGGTCACTAAGGGACTTTTGTTAAGCTATTTGAGTAGCTCCATGCCATGTTATTCTTTGTAATGTTCAGGTCCTGTGGGATGTAGTTTTGTTGCTCCGAAGAGTGCTATCTGATCTGAGATTCCAGACAAGTGTTAATTTCACTAAGTCTGAGATCTGTTTACCATATGCATTTTTGCCATGCTTGTTTGAAGCTGTTAATGGATGAATTGGCCGTAGCTCAGTGCTAGACTTTTGTTAAGCATCTTGTATGCATCCCTGCCATGTATTTTGTTGTCATGTTTGGGTGCTGTAGCATGTTCATCTCATTGCATTTAGATGGCTACTTGCTGTAAATCGCAGACCGGTGTCATATTTGAATCGCTTGCCATTTCCAAACTGTAACTCCGATTCCGGCGTTCTTTATATCGTTTTCAAGCGATTTCATCTCATCTTTCCAGTGGCACACTTGGATTTCCAAGTTGAGGCCAGGTTCATCCATTCCCTGTCATATCTTGCATATGCATCCCGCATCGCATCCTGCATAGCATATCATCTTTGCATCATGTTGTTTGATCCTTGCACGTGGTTGATTGTGTTCCGTTTGCTTGTTTGTCTTGTTTGGGTAGAGCCGGGAGACAAGTTCGCTAACGAGGAGCCCGTTGAGTTTGCTTTCGAGGATCCAGTCAACTCTGACAGCTTTGCAGGCAAGATGATCATACCCTCGAAATCACTACTATCTTTGCTATGCTAGTTTGCTCGCTCTTTTGCTATGCCAATGATACGATGCCTACCATTTGCTTTCAAGCCTCCCAAATTGCCATGTCAAACCTCTAACCCACCATGTCCTAGCAAACCGTTGACTGGCTATGTTACCGCTTTGCTTAGCCCCTCTTATAGCGTGGCTAGTTGCAGGTGAAGATTGGAGACTGTTCCTTGTTGGAACATTTATTTACTTGTTGGGATATCATTATACTGCCATGTTTTCTTAATGCATCTATATACTTGGTAAAGGGTGGAAGGCTCGGCCTCTCACCTAGTGTTTTGTTCCACTCTTGCCGCCCTAGTTTCCCTCATATCGGTGTTATGTTCCCGGATTTTGCGTTCCTTACGCGGTTGGGTTATAATGGGAACCCCTTGATAGTTCGCCTTGATTAAAGCTTTTCCAGCAATGCCCAACATTGGTTTACCATTTGCCACCTAGCCTTTTTTCCTTGGGTTTCCGGAGCCCGAGGGTCATCTTATATTAGCCACCCCGGGCCAGTGCTCCTCTGAGTGTTGGTCCAACCGAGCGATGTCCGGGGCTACCAGGGGCAACTCTGGGCTGGCCTACCCGACGTCTGGCTCATCTGAGTGTGCCCTGAGAACGAGATATGTGCAGCTCCTATCGGGATTTGTCGGCACATTCGGGCGGTGTTGGTGGTCTAGTTTTAACCTGTCGAAATGTCTTGAAGAACCGAGATACTAAGTCTGATCGGAACGTCTTGGGAGGAGGTCTATTCCTTCGTTGACCGTGAGAGCTTGTCATGGGCTAAGTTGGGACTCCCCTGCAGGGTTTTGAACTTTTGAAAGCCGTGCCCGCGGTTATGGGCAAATGGGAATTTGTTAATGTCCGGTTGTAGATAACTTGAACCTTAATTTAATTAAAATGAATCAACCGTGTGTGTTACCGTGATGGCCTCTTCTCGGCGGAGTCCGGGAAGTGGACACGGTGTTGGAGTAATGGTTGCGCAGGTTGCTCTCTAGTTTCTCGCTCGCGCTTTGCCTCCTCTTCTCGCTCTCTTTTGCAAATAAGTTAGCCACCATATATGCTAGTCGCTTGCTGCAGCTCCACACATATTTACCTTGCCTTACCTATAAGCTTAAATAGTCTTGATCGCGAGGGTGCGAGATTGTTGAGTCCCTGTGGCTCACAGATTACTATTACACCAGATGCAGGGCCTGATGATTCCGCTCCAGGTGACGCGCTCGAGCTCAAGTGGGAGTTTGACGAGGACTCTCAACGTTACTATGTTTCCTTTCCCGATGATCAGTAGTGGTGCCCAGTTGGGGGTGATTGGGACCGTGTCACATGTTGGGTTTATCTTCTATTTTGGCGTCGTAGTCGGGCCATGAGTGTTTGGATGATGTAATGTTATTTAAGTACCTTGTTTGACGTGGCGAGTGTAAGCCAACTATGTTATCCCTTTTATTATTCATATTACATGGGATGTTGTGAAGATTGCCTTACTTGCGACATATGCCTTCAATGCGATTATGCCTCTAAGTCGTGCCTCGACACGTGGGAGTTATAGTCACATCGAGGGTGTTACAGGTTTGCACAGATCCAGATCCAGCGCGCGGACTTAGAGGTTTGTCGGGGGTGGTGTTCGCCGGAGTTCTCGCAGAAGACGTGGACGGCGGCCGGCGTCGGAGCACGTCGGAGAAGGCCGGAGAGGTGGATCCGCGGTCGGCGGCGAGGTGGCAGAGGACGGCGCGGTGGCTCGCGCGGCACGGTGGCGGAGCTCGGCTCCGGCCGGCGAGGTGGCGGACGCCGGCGGGCGGCGGGGCACGGCGCTAGGCGGCGGAGGCAGGCGGCGCGAGGCACGGGTGCGGGCGGCAGGAGGCGGAGGAAGGAGTGGGCCGCGGGGACGGCGCAGGGACACATCGCAGCCCTTGGTAGGCTGCGGGCGGCGGCGCGAGATATGTCTGGCCGGACTGGACGTGTCCGGCGGCGCGGGGTGGAAGAGGGCTAGGGTTTGATCTAAGATTTCGGAGGGGAAGGTGTTTTTATAGGTTGAGGGAGCTAGGAGAGTCCAAAGGAGGTGCGGATTTCGGCCACGCGATCGTGATCGAACGGCTGAGAGGATGGAGGGGGCTTGGATGAGTTTTGGGCCACTTCGGAGGGGTGTTGGGCTGCAACACACACGAGGCCTTTATGGTTCCTCGGTTAACCGTTGGAGTATCAAACGGACTCCAAATGGCACGAAACTTGACAGGCGGTCTACCGGTGGTGTACCAAGGCCGCTTGACAAATCTTGGTCCATTCCGAGAATGTTTAACACTCGCTCACGGAAAGAGGCAAAAGGGGGTGCTGGAGGACATAGGAGTGCCGGATCGCAAAACGGACAATGGGGAAAATGCTCGGATGCATGAGACGAACACGTATGCAAATACGATGCACATGATGACATGATACGAAAATGCATGACATGGACAAAATGCAAAACAAAGACAAAACCCAACCATGAAAGGAAACTTATATCGCATCTCCGGAAAAAGGCAAGATTTGGAGTACAAATATGGAAAGTTGTATCCGGGGCGTTACATAAATCCACCAAAGCAGGAGTAGGGTTTTACGCCTCACAGCGGCTCGAACCTAGGTAAATTGCTTGTGTGCTCTTGTTCGTGATGTCGTGTGCTGGTCTGCTCTTTGTGCAACGCGATGTCCCCCCGCCGAACTAGCAAGGGGCCTCTTGGTCCCATAGGTGGTCGTGGATATCCCACGATATCTTTGGCGCGCCAAGTAGGGGGCTTTCCTGCGCGAACCTGAAAGCATGCGCAGTGCGTCAACTTCCTGATCATCTTCATCTTCAACGGCGCCTTCGATCGTGGCGCCTGCGAAGACGCAGAAGGGAAGCAGGGGCCACTCCCGCGCCATTTTATCACTCTCTAAGCCTCGTCGTGATAACGACTATGAAAAAAATTGCTGTTGATGGCGATACGCCTGTCGCGGCGGCCCGTACGGCGTACCCACCGTTCGGGCACCGTTCGGAGAAGGGGCGCAAGACGTGCGAGCGTGGGCTCCCTCCTCGTCATTTTCCTTCATCGGGAGTAGAACTGCTTCAGCCTTGGCGTCGTCAATGTTGATGATTATCGCGCAATGCTCGGTCCAGTATTTCCCCTACTAGGGTAATCCTAGGCGAAGCGCTGGTATGAGTCCATCGGTAGATACCCCGACAAGCATATTTCGGCAAGGCTGCCTGCGTTGGTGTGGTCCATGCAATGGCATCCGCTGGACTGACTTAAAAGGAAAGGGGAGAAAGGGGAAGAGGACCAGAGAAGCCCGACACTATGCTCTGACGCTCGCCAGCCACAAGGAATACGTGTCAGTCCCTGCCGGGAACGAAGAGATCACCTGATTAGCTTATGCTCCTCCAAGCACCGTGGGCACGCCTGGGAGCGTGACCCAGTAGAAGAAAAAGGGGGCTCGAAACAAAAGCTAAGTTTACGTTATCACCTCTTATTGACGCATTTCTAGTCTTTGTAGTCGTTTATCCCTTAAACCCTAGTGAGTGTTCGTATAGTGAAACCCCTCATGCAAAGGAACTTTGGTCAGTCTCTTTGATCACACCATTATCCTGTCCAGAGCCATGCTCGCACGTCGAGAGGTTGCATCGAGAGCTACCTAGGAAAAACCTGTCGAGATGCATCCACGCCAAGATGATTGTTAAGGGTCGGACCCTTACGACAATCGCGACAATATGATATCGGCAGGCATCCAGAGCATACACAGGAATCGATCATACGAACGCAAGCATATAGGGTTCAAGGGGATAAAACACACATTTAAAGATCCAACTGAGAATATCCGTTCTATGCGAACACTAGGGATAGAATAGCTAAACACAAAATATTTATCATGTTCCATTACAGGGCCTAGTGGAAACAATAGTGGCCCAATGCTTGGTCTGGTAGCCAGAAGGAATAGCTTAAATGTGAAGGACCCTGTCGGCACGGGGAGCGGCTTTCTTCTCGGTGGTTGCGACGTCAGCACCCGCTGGCGGCTTCTTGAATCCATTGTCAAGATCGAGCTCTGGATAGCGGCAGGCGATATTGCTCAAGACCATGAAGAGGGCATTGCGAGCGAGCTTCCGGGACTCGGTCGCGAAGCACTCGGCCCTCCCCTCTTCATGGACCTTCAGCTTCTCGATCGACTCGTCAAAGAAGATCCCCGGCTTGATGCTCGGGACCCCCTGCTTACTGGCTGAGAAGACTGGACCATCCATGCCCGTCACCGCAGCCTGGGCGCCAAGGCATTCTGTGATATCAATCAGGCTCTTGATCCAGAGGTTTCTCATGTCGACCTGCTTCTTCAACTTGTCCTCTGCATCCTTCCGAAGACGTTTGGCGGTGTCCAGATCTTTGGACAACAGCTGCTGGAGGGACTCGATGGACTTTGACACACTCTCCAAGGTGTCGATCCCGGCCTTCAGGTCTATGATGGTGCCGTTGGCTGCATCCAGGCTCTGGGTCTTGGAGGAGAGCTGTGACTGCACATCAACCAAGAGGGTCTCCGCCTGTCGTGCTTCTTCCTTGAGCTTCTCCGCCTCTTTGACACTCCTGGCAAGGTCCTCGTTCAGCTTGGCCACCTGACGGTCGAGGTCAGTCTTGGCGGCAGACGCGGCGTCCAGATTTTCAATAAGTTTCTTCAGCTCGGCGGCGTGGTCAGTAGTAAGGGTGTCTAGGGCAGCTCCATGCTTATCCTCCAATTCCTTGGTGCGTTGCCGCACCAGAGCCTCCAAGCTTTCGTCCTTGGCCCGGAGGGTGGCTTTGAGCTTATCCTCCCAGAGGGAGATCTCTCGCTCTCTGGCGTCCATAGATGCCTTGTGGTTCGCCAAGCGTGCCTCCCAAGCCATGACGTCCTCCCTTGTCATTAGGAGCGTCTCTTGATGCCTCAGGAGCACTTTAAATTGCTTGTCATGCCACTCACGCAGCTCCAAGCACTTGTCCTTCAGCTTCTGGTCCACCTTGCCGGCAGCCTCACGCCGTTCCTTGAGCTCTTGCCACTTCTGACTGTGCCGGGCCTGCATTTCCTTCATGCCCGCTGCCATGGACTTCATGAAGGACAAATCCATCATGATAATAGTCGAGTCATCGGCCTACCCGACTCTTAGGTACACCGGTGCCAGTAGACACTGAAGCTCTTCATTGAGCTCTGCGTTCGCCGTTGAGGACGGGCCGGGGGCTCCGATATCAGGCAACGACACACACCATTGCCAGCGTGCTCGAGGGGGTGGGATCTTCATCTCAATGGCCACTTCCCCTACCGGGGTGTCCTTAAAAGGGTGCTCCATCACCGCCAAGGAGCCCTGAACATCCCTAGCAGCGAGATCCTGCCCCTCAGCCGCTGCGAGCTCCACGGCTTCATCTGCAGCAACCCTTCCTATGTCAGCCACCACCTCTAGCAAATCTGGTTCTTCGGCTTGAGGGGCTGCATATGAAAGGGCCAGAGAACAATGAAGAAATGGAAGTCTTGAAGCAAATGAAGAAACCAGTAGGGGCAGTCAGAGCACGAATGAAATGAAGGATTATTAAGTAAGATACCCGGAGAGGTCTGCCGGGCAGGAGTCTCTGTTTCGCCGGCAATAGCTGTTGTCGGGTCGTGAACCTCGTCCTCTGCCAGGGTAGGCTCGGCGGTCTTCTGCGCAGTCTCAACCGCGGAAGTTTCGGTGACGGTTCCTTTGGCTTGAGCGACAGGGGAAGCACACCCTTCAAGGAGGGGCTCGCCCTGCGTCGTCTCGCCTCCTCCTCCGCTTGGGGGGACGGAGATGTGGTATCCGTCATCTCCAGCGGGCGGGGCCAAGTCTCCGCTCCCAGGATGAGGGCCCGACTGGGGGCTTGACATGGGGTCTTCTGCATCCGTCCCTACCAAGGCCGAGCTCTCCACGCCCTCCAGCGACCCTAGGCGCCGGAGCCTCTTCCGAGAACGATGGACGAGGGTCTCTGTGTCCTCCTCCACCTCCCTAATCGGCAACAACAAACAAAGACAAGAGGTCAGTTAGCAAAAGCATTCAAGTCTGCCTAAAAGGTATCTAGCATAGAAAGGAAATCTTCCTCACTCTTCCGCGATGAGCATGGAGTTCAAGTTGAACTCCGTGAGAGGGGGAGAATCCCTTCCTCTCTTCAGAGGTGGAAGGGTGGAACCCCCGGCAGCCTCAGTGCCTGCTGTGACATCAGAAGCTCCGGGAAAGACGAGCTTTGCAAGGAGCTCGAGCCGGAGCGGGGGCTGGACTCCGCCTCCGTGGCCGCGGGTCATGTGGCGGAAGAAGCCTTGGCCTGAGCAAGGCGAGGGGATTGGCGACACGCCACATCGGCCTTGGTAGACTTGGTGGAGGTCTTCTTCACCCTCTTGGTGGCTAGCGCAGGGTTGGAGGTCGTCGCTCCTTGGGCCGCGGCGCGCCTGCGGGTGCGCTGGTCTGGGTCCGGTGCAGGGGCTTGCGGTCCAGTCGCGAGCCACTCATCTTCAGGGGCCGCTGCCGCATCCTCCTCCCTCTCCTCATCCTCTCCCTCCTGGAGCTCCGTTGCTGCCATAGCTAGGGTATCCAGCCCGACAAAATCACCCCCGGCAGATCCTTCCGCGGCTCACGCTTCGCTCCCGCCCTAGGACGAGCTTCCATTCCCAACTTTCCCTTTGCCCTTCCCGGCCTTCACGGCCTTCTCCATCTCTGCGAGGTGGGCAGCCTTGTCCTCCTCAAACCTCTTCAGAATATACGCCACCTCCGTAGTAGAGGTGCGCTTATACATCACACCCTCAGTCCTGGTGGCCCTCTCCACCAGGGCGCTCGACCACTGGAGCTCTTCATCAAGAGTAGGGAGCTTCCACGAGCCGAAACCCCTTCAACATTGCAATCCGGCATCCACTTCAGTATCTGGTCCCGGGCAGAGTTGATATTCAGGGGGATGACGGTTGCTGGAAGCTTGAACAACTCAAAGTGGCCAAACAGCTGGTCACACAACCAGCCATGGCCATAAACAGACAAGTTGTTGGCCAGCCCCGGCAACAACCTCATCCTGTCTGCCGCATCTCCATACAGCCACGCAGGCCTGTCCATTTCCTGCAGCGGTGAGATACGACGGAGAAGAAAATCTGCCCCCACATGCTTGATGGTTAACCCGGCAGCCGCCAGATGGGTGATCCTATTGATTGTCAGGTGCAACCTGTCCTCGGTAAGGCCCTTGGCGCTCCAATCCTTACCGCTCTCGACGCACTCCTACCGCGCTTCGCAAAACTTGGGGGCTTCTTTGTCCTGGACCCAACACCAGTCCCCTCTCCATTCGTCCCACCTCTCGCGCTGGTATCCAGGGAGGTAGTCCTAGATCTTCCTTGCTACGCGCGGCATCCAGCTGATGATTCCAAAGCGGTTAACTCTGCTCTCCACCCGCGGGATGAAGTAATATAATTCCGGAATAGATCCACATTGGGCTTCACTCCGACGAAATTATCACAAAAATGCGCGAAGATGGCCATGGTCGCCATTGCATTTGGCGTGAAATCGAGGAGGTGGAATCCATAGATGTTCATGATTGCCTCAAAGAACTCAGAAAAGGGAGGGCACGGACCACGGATGAAGTAAGCAGCAAAGAATCAATAAGAGTCATGGGGATCCACCTCACCCACCATGTAAACTATGGGTGCCCCGTGATCTTTCTCGATGGGCTGCCCCCATAGATACCCGTACTTCATCTGAAGAACGAGGCCGCTCAAGGAGGATGGAATGAAGACGACATCCTCGCTCCGCTTCTTGTTCAGCTCCGCCGACCTCTTGCTCCCCTCGGTGATGACCTCCTTTGCCGCGGTCGACGGCTCCGCGGGTTTCTTCCCCATTCCTGCGATGACGCGGAGGGGGAGGGATTGTTGGGGAACATATTAATTTCAAAAAATTTCCTACGCACACGCAAGATCATGGTGATGCATAGCAATGAGAGGGAAGAGTATCGTCCACGTACCCTCATAGACCGTAAGCGGAAGCGTTATGAGAACGCAGTTGATGTAGTCGAACGTCTTCACAATCCGACCGATCCAAGTACCGAACGCACGGCACCTCCGAGTTCAGCACACGCTCAGCTCGATGACGTCCCATGAACTCCGATCCAGCAGAGCTTCACGGGAGAGTTCCGTCAGCACGACGGTGTGTTGACGGTGATGATGTTGCTACTGACGCAGGGCTTCACCTAAGCACCGCTACGATATGATCGAGGTGGATTATGGTGGAGAGGGGCACCGCACATGGCAAAGGGGTTAATGATCAACTTATGTGTCTAGAGGTGCCCCCATCCCCCGTATATAAAGGAGCAAGGGGGGAGGCTGGCCGGCCCACTATGGCACGCCAGGAGGAGGAGTCCTCCTCCTAGTACGAGTAGGACTCCCCTCTTTCCTACTCCTACTAGGAGGGGGAAAGGAAAGGGGGGCGCCGCCCTCCTCTCCTAGTCCAATTCGGACTAGAGGGGGAGGGGCACGCGGCCTGCCCTAGGCCAGCCCTCTCTCTCCACCAAGGCCCATAAGGCCCATTATTTCTCCGGGGGGGTCCGATAACCCTCCGGCACTCCGGTTTTCTCCGAAATCACCCGGAACACTTCCGGTGTCCGAATATAGTCGTCCAATATATCGATCTTTACGTCTCGACCATTTCTAGAATCCTCGTCATGTCCGTGATCATATCCGGGACTCCAAACTACCTTCGGTACATCAAAACACAAAAACTCATAATACCGATCGTCACCGAACTTTAAGCGTGCGGACCCTACGGGTTCGAGAACTATGTAGACATGACCGAGACACGTCTCCGTTCAATAACCAATAGAGGAACCTGGATGTTCATATTGGCTCCCACATATTCTACGAAGATCTTTATTGGTCAAACCGCATAACAGCATACGTTGTTCCCTTTGTCATCGGTATGTTACTTGTCCGAGATTCGATCGTCGGTATCTCAATACTAGTTCAATCTCGTTATCGACAAGTCTCTTTACTTGTTCTGTAATGCATCATCCCGCAACTAACTCATTAGTTACAATGCTTGCAAGGCTTATGGTGATGTGTATTACCGAGTGGGCCCAGAGATACCTCTCCGACAATCGGAGTGACAAACCCTAATCTTGATCTATGTCAACTCAACAAGTACCATCGGAGACACCTGTAGAGCACCTTTATAATCACCTAGTTACATTGTGACGTTTGGTAGCACACAAAGTGTTCCTCCGATAATCGGGAGTTACATAATCTCATAGTCATAGGAACATGTATAAGTCATGAAGAAAGCAATAGCAGTAAACTAAAACGATCAAGTGTTAAGCTGACGAAATGGGTCAAGTCAATCACATCATTCTCCTAATGATGTGATCCCGTTTATCAAATGACAACTCGTGTCTATGGTTAGGAAACATAACCATCTTTGATCAACGAGCTAGTCAAGTAGATGCATACTAGTGACAATCTGTTTGCCTATGTATTCTCACATGTATCATGCTTCCGGTTAATACAATTCTAGCATGAATAATAAACATTTATCATGATATAAGGAAATAAATAATAACTTTATTATTGCCTCTAGGGCATATTTCCTTCAGTCTCCCACTTGCACCAGAGTCAATAATCTAGATTACATAGTAATGATTCTAACACCCATGGAGTCTTGGTGCTGATCATGTTTTGCTCGTGAGAGAGGCTTAGTCAATGGGTCTGCAACATTCAGGTCCATATGTATCTTGCAAATCTCTATGTCTCCCACCCGGACTTGATCACAGATGGAATTGAAGCATCTCTTGATGTGCTTGGTTCTCTTGTGAAATCTGGATTCCTTTGCCAAGGCAATTGCACCAGTATTGTCACAAAAGATTTTCATTGGACCCGATGCACTAGGTATGACACCTAGATCGGATATAAACTCCTTCATCCAGACTCCTTCATTTGCTGCTTCCGAAGCAGCAATGTACTCCGCTTCACACGTAGATCCTGCCACGACGCTTTGTTTAGAACTGCTCCAACTAACAGCTCCACCGTTCAATATAAACACGTATCCAGTTTGCGGTTTAGAATCGTCCGGATCAGTGTCAAAGCTTGCATCAACGTAACCATTTACGATGAGCTCTTTGTCACCTCCATAAACAAGAAACATATCCTTAGTCCTTTTCAGGTATTTTAGGATGTTCTTGACCGCTGTCCGGTGATCCACTCCTGGATTACTTTGGTACCTCCCTGATAAACTGATAGCAAGGCACACATCAGGTCTGGTACACAGCATTGCATACATGATAGAGCCTATGGCTGAAGCATCGGGAACATCTTTCATTTTCTCTCTATCTTCTGCAGTGGTCAGGCATTGAGTCTTACTCAACTTCACACCTTGTAACACAGGCAAGAATCCTTTCTTTGCCTGATCCATTTTGAACTTCTTCAAAACTTTGTCAAGGTATGTGCTTTGTGAAAGTCCAATTAAGCGTCTTGATCTATCTATATAGATCTTGATGCCCAATATGTAAGCAGCTTCATCGAGGTCTTTCATTGAAAAACTCTTATTCAAGTATCCTTTTATGCTATCCAAAAATTCTATATCATTTCCAATTAACAATATGTCATCCACATATAGTATTAGAAATGCTACAGAGCTCCCACTCACTTTCTTGTAAATATAGGCTTATCCAAAATTCTGTATAAGACCATATGCTTTGATCACACTATCAAAATGTTTATTCCAACTTCGAGAGGCTTGCACCAGTCCATAAATGGATCGCTGGAGCTTGCACACTTTGTTAGCACCCTTTGGATCAATAAAACCTTCAGGTTGCATCATATACAACTCTTCTTCTAGAAATCCATTCAGGAATGCAGTCTTTACATCCATTTGCCAAATTTCATAATCATAAAATGCGGCAATAGCTAACATGATTCAGACGGACTTAAGTATCGTTACGAGTGAGAAGGTCTCATCATAGTAAACTCCTTGAACTTGTCAAAAACCTTTTGCAACAAGTCGAGCTTTGTAGATAGTAACATTACCATCAGCGTCTGTCTTCTTCTTGAAAATCCATTAATTCTCGATGGCTTGCTGATCATCGCGCAAGTCAACCAAAGTTCACACCTTGTTCTCATACATGGATCCCATCTCAGATTTCATGGCCTCAAGCTATTTTGCGGAATCTGGGCTCATCATCGCTTCCTCATAGTTCGTAGGTTCGTCATGGTCTAGTAACATGACTTCCAGAACAGGATTACCGTACCACTCTAATGCGGATCTTACTCTGGTTGACCTACGAGATTCGGTAGTAACTTGATCTGAAGTTTCATGATCATCATCATTAGCTTCCTCACTAATTGGTGTAGGTGTCACAGAAACCGGTTTCTGTGATGAACTACTTCCCAATAAGGGAGCAGGTACAGTTACCTCATCAAGTTCTACTTTCCACTAACTCACTTCTTTCGAGAGAAACTCCTTGTCTAGAAAGGATCCATTCTTAGCAACAAAAGTCTTGCCTTCGGATCTGTGATAGAAGGTGTACCCAACTGTCTCTTTTGGGTATCCTATGAAGACACATTTCTCCGATTTGGGTTCGAGCTTATCAGGTTGAAGCTTTTTCACATAAGCATCGCAACCCCAAACTTTAAGAAACGACAACTTTGGTTTCTTGCCAAACCATAGTTCATAAGGAGTCATCTCAACGGATTTAGATGGTGCCCTATTTAACGTGAATGGAAGCGTCTCTAAAGCATAACCCCAAAATGATAGCGGTAAATCAGTAGGAGACATCATAGATCGCACCATATCTAGTAAAGTACGATTATGACATTCGGACACACCATTACGCTGGGGTGTTCTGGGTGGCGTGAGTTGCGAAACTATTCCGCATTGTTTCAAATGGAGACCAAACTCGTAACTCAAATATTCTCCTCCATGATCAGATCGTAGAAACTTTATTTTCTTGTTACGATGATTTTCCACTTCACTCTGAAATTCTTTGAGCTTTTCAAATGTTTCAGACTTATGTTTCATCAAGTAGATATACCCATATCCGCTCAAATCATCTGTGAAGGTGAGAAAATAACGATACCTGCCGCGGGCCTCAATATTCATCGGACCACATACATCAGTATGATTTCCAACAAATCTGTTGCTCGCTCCATAGTTCCGGAGAATGGCGTTTTAGTCATCTTGCCCATGAGGTATGGTTCGCAAGTACCAAGTGATTCATAATCAAGTGATTCCAAAAGTCCATCAGAATGGAGTTTCTTCATGCGCTTTATACCACTATGGCGTGCCAGGAGGAGGAGTCCTCCTCCTAGTAGGAGTAGGACTCCCCTCTTTCCTACTCCTACTAGGAGGGGGAAAGGAAAGGGGGGCGCCGCCCCCCTCTCCTAGTCCAATTCGGACCAGAGGGGGAGGGGTGTGCGGCCTGCCCTAGGCCAGCCCTCTCTCTCCACCAAGGCCCATAAGGCCCATTATTTCTCCGGGGGGGGGGGGGTTCCGGTAACCCTCCGGCACTCCGGTTTTCTCCGAAATCACCTGCAACACTTGCGGTGTCCGAATATAGTCGTCCAATATATCGATCTTTACGTCTCGACCATTTCGAGACTCCTCGTCATGTCTGTGATCATATCCTGGACTCCGAACTACCTTCGGTACATCAAAACACAAAAACTCATAATACCGATCGTCACCAAACTTTAAGCGTGCGGACCCTACAGGTGCGAGAACTATGTAGACATGACCGAGACACGTCTCTCATCAATAACTAATAGCAGAACCTGGATGTTCATATTGTCTCCCACATATTCTACGAAGATCTTTATCGGTCAAAACGCATAACAGCATACGTTGTTCCCTTTCTCATCGGTATGTTACTTGTCCGAGATTCGATCGTCGGTATCTCAATACCTAGTTCAATCTCGTTATCGGCAAGTCTCTTTACTCATTCTGTAATTCATCATCCCACAACTAACTCAATAGTTACAATGCTCTCAAGGCTTATAGTGATGTGTATTACTGAGTGGGCCTAGAGATACCTCTCCGACAATCGGAGTGACAAATCCTAATCTTGATCTATGTCAACTCAACAAGTACCATCGGAGACACCTGTAGAGCACCTTTATAATCAGCCAGTTACGTTGTGACATTTGGTAGCACACAAAGTGTTCCTCCAGTAATCGGGAGTTACATAATCTCATAGTCATAGCAACATGTATAAGTCATGAAGAAAGCAATAACAATAAACTAAAACGATCAAGTGCTAAGCTGACGAAATGGGTCAAGTAAATCACATCATTCTCCTAATAATGTGACCACGTTTATCAAATGACAACTCATGTCTATGGTTAGGAAACATAACCATCTTTGATCAACGAGCTAGTCAAGTAGAGGCATACTAGTGACAATCTGTTTGTCTATGTATTCACACATGTATCATGTTTCCGGTTAATACAATTCTAGCATGAATAATAAACATTTATCATGATATAAGGAAATAAATAATAACTTTATTATTGCCTCTAGGGCATGTTTCCTTCAGGGATTCGATGGAGAGGGCGGCGACAGAAGGAGGAGCGAGGAAAAGAACTGTCGCTTGGCTTGCGGAGGAAGAAGATGGAGGAGCGGGGCGAGAGACAGGTGAATCATGCCGCTCTGATTTTTCCTACTCTTAAGGGGGAAAAGCAGGGCAGAGGTGCGACGATTCAGAAAGTTGCCATTTTACCATAACTACAACAGCACCACGACCCCACGACGCGCGGTAATTGCACAAGGTGGACATTGGATTGACTGGTCACCATGGCGAAACGGCACACACAGCCTCCTCCTACCACATGCCTGTGCACTGTTTGCGGCCTAACCCAATGTGCCACGCGACACGTATGGATCAGGCCCGGGGGCTTATGTAACACCCCGGATGTAATTTACCTTATATGTACTCCAACTCTTGCCATTTCCGGCGCTAAGTTATTTTATTTTTTCGGGTACGGGTTTTTGTCTCCATGTGTTGTTGTCGTTGTCATGCATCTCATATCATGTCATCATGTGCATTGCATTTGCATATGTGTTCGTCTCATGCATCCGAGCATTTTCCCCGTTGTCCATTTTGCATTCCGGCGCTCCTATCTCCCCCGGTGGTCCTTTCTACCTTCCTTTCATGTGTGGGGGTTAAACATTTCCGGATTGGACCGAGACTTGTCAAGCGGCCTTGGTTTACTACTGGTAGACCGCCTGTCAAGTTTCGTACCATTTGGACTTCGTTTGATACTCCAACGGTTAACTGAGGGACCAAGAAGGCCTCATGTGTGTTGCAGCCCAACACCCTTCCAATTTGGCCCAAAACCCACCAAAACCCTCTCAATCATCTAGAGCGTTCGATCACGATCGCGTGGCTGAAAACCGCACCTCATTTGGATTCTCCTAGCTCCCCCTATGCCTATATAAAGACCTCCTTCCCCAAAAAATCCGGTCCAAACCCTAACATACCTTCCCCTCTCCGCGCCGGACGTGTCCGTCTGCCGCCGGACACGCCGCACCGCTGCCCATGCCCAACCACAGGGCGCCACGTGGCACCGCCAGCCTCTTCCCACCGCCGGCCCGCTCGGCCCGTGCGGGGCCCCCGCGGCCCGCACCGCGTCCGCCTGCACCGCGTGCGCCGCCGCCTCCCTCCGCGGCTCCTCCGCGCCGCCCGGCGCCCGACGTCGCCCCTTCCGCTACTCCGTCGCCGGCCGCCGCCGTCGCCCGATCTCCGCCGGCCCGCGCCGTTGCCGGTCTCCACTGCGCCCGCGCGTGCCTCCCCGCCGCCCATCGCCGCCCTGACGAGCTCTCCTCCGACGCCAGTGAGCTCCGGCCACCACCACCAAGTTCGGCGACGTCCGCAGCTACTCCGGCGACTCCGAGCTCCGTTCCGGTGATCCTCGATTCCCGTGCACGATCTGGATCTAGATCTGGATCTGAGGTTGACCTAATCTTGCCCGAAAACCTAATATTTTGCGTTTTTCATCATGCTATAACTCCGCATCCGTAGCTCCGTTTTGAGTGTGTGGCATATCAAAATGTTCGTCTCAGAGAGTACATCATTTCATCTCATTGCATCATTTTCATTTGAGCTCATCTTGATGCCCGAAATGCTGTTGGAAAAGAGCTATTTGAGTTATTTGTCAGATCTACTGCACCAAATAGCTATTTGTCATTTTTGCCATGATTAATGTGTGCATGATATGCTCCTGAGCTCTACATGTGTTTTGTTATATGTCATGCCATCTTTACAGAGGTTCTATCCATGTATTTTTGTGATTTGTGTGGTGACTAGAACAAGCTTGCAAAGTAGTGCATTCATTAATGCTGATTTCAGGGACTTAGAATTTCTCTAAGTCCTTGATCTGTTTTTATCAATATGCCATATGTTCATGTTGTTTCCTAGTGATCCATGTCTCTTTTGAGGATGATCAGTAAGGATTATTTGTTAATCTTGTGGTGCTCTATCCATCCATGTCTTTATTTGCAATTATGGAGCACCCTAGCTTGAGTCAATCGAGCTCTACTTTTGCTATTTCGTAATTCCTGGCAGATTGTCTACTTGTTAGCGATTTTGCCAAGGATGTTGTTGTTGATCCGTGCATGCTATGTTGTTGTTCTTGCCATGTATAGCTTATATAATATGTATTCTTGATGGGTGAATTCTTAGAATGTCATGCCTTGCTCTATAGTGAGTGCATCGAGCTCGTAAACATGCCTAATCGTTAACAGATTTGCATGCTCCAGTTTTTCTCTAAGTCTGTAACCTGATTGTGCTTTTGCCATATTCACATGCTTGCAATTGTATTTTCTAATCCCTTTTGGCTCAAGGTCACTAAGGGACTTTTGTTAAGCTCTTTGAGTAGCTCCATGTCATCCCTTGCTTTGCCATGTTAAGTTCCTGTAGCATATAGTTTTCTTGCTCCAAAGTGTGCTACCTGATCTGAAATTCCAGGCTTGTATTAATTTCACTAAGTCTGAAACCTGTTTATCAATTGCACTTTTTCCATGCTTGTTTGAACCTGTTAATGGATGAATTGGCCATAGCTCAGTGTTCATCTTTTTTCAAGCATTATGAGTGGATCCCTGCCATGTATTTTGTTATCATGTTTGAGTGCTGTAGCATAATTATCTTGTTGCATTTAGATGACTACTTGTTGTTTATCGCAGACCGGTGCCATATTTGTTTTGCTTGCCATTTCCAAACCGTGCATCCGATTCCGGTGTTCTTTATATCGATTTCAACCGAAATCACCTCACCTTTCCAGTGGCACTCTTGTATTTCCAAGTTGAGGCCAGGTTCAATCATTCCTTGTCAAATCTTGCATATGCATCACATATCGCATGCCGCATAGCATACGATGTTTGCATCATGTTGTTTGAGCTTTGCACGTGGTTGATTGTGTTCCTTTTGCTTGTTTGCCTTGTTTGGGTAGAGCTGGGAGATGAGTTTGCTAATGAGGAGCCCGTTGAGTTTGCTTTCGAGGATCCAGTCAACTCTGACAACTTTGTAGGCAAGATGATCATACCCTCGAAATCACTTCTATCTTTGCTTGCTAGATGCTCGCTCTTTTGCTATGCCTATGCTACGATGCTTACCACTTGCTTATCATGCCTCCCAAATTGCCATGTCAAACCTCTAACCCACCATGTCCTACCAAACCGTTGATTGGCTATGTTACCGCTTTGCTCAGCCCCTCTTATAGCGTTGCTAGTTGCAGGTGAAGTTTGGAGACCATTCCTTGTTGGAACATTGTTTATTGTTGGGATATCATTATATTATCTTGTTATCTTAATGCATCTATATACTTGGTAAAGGGTGGAAGGCTCGGCCTTTTTGCCTAGTGTTTTGTTCCACTCTTGCCGCCCTAGTTTCCATCATATCGGTGTTATGTTCCCGGATTTTGCGTTCCTTACGCGGTTGGGTAATAATGGGAACCCCTTGATAGTTCGCCTTGAATAAAACTCCTCCAGCAATGCCCAACCTTGGTTTTACCATTTTCCACCTAGCCTCTTTTTCCCTTGGGTTTCCGGAGCCCAAGGGTCATCTTATTTAAACCCCCCCCCCGGGCCAGTGCTCCTCTGAGTGTTGGTCCACCTCGTCAGCCGCCGGTGGCCACCAGGGGCAACTCTGGGCTGGCCTACCGGAAGTTTAGACAATCTGAGTGTGCCCTGAGAACGAGATATGTGCAGCTCCTATCGGGATTTGTCGGCACATTCGGGCAGTGTTGCTGGATTTGTTTTAACTTGTCGAAGTTGTCTTGTAGAACCGGGATGCCGAGTCTGATCGGAATGTCTCGGGAGAAGGTATATCCTTCATTGACCATGAGAGCTTGTCATGGGCTAAGTTGGGACTCCCCTGCAGGGATTTGAACTTTCAAAAGCCGTGCCCGCGGTTATGGGCAGATGGGAATTTGTTAATGTTCGGTTGTAGATAACTTGAAACTTAACTTAATTAAAATGAATCAACTGCGTGTGTTACCGTGATGGTCTCTTCTCGGCGGAGTCCGGGAAGTGAACACGGTGCTGGAGTAATGTTTGCCGTAGGTTGTTCTATAGTTCTTCGTTCGTGCTTTGCCTTCTCTTCTCGCTTCTTTTGCGAACAGGTTAGCCACCATATATGCTAGTCGCTTGCTGCAGCTCCACATATTACCTTACCTTTCCTATAAGCTTAAATAGTCTTGATCGCGAGGGTGCGAGATTGCTGAGTCCCCTTGGCTCACAGATTACTTCCAAACCAGATGCAGGGCCCGATGACTCCGTTCCAGATGGTGCGCTTGAGCTCAAGTGGGAGTTCTACGAAGACTCACGCCGTTACTATGTGCCTTTCCCTGATGATTAGTAGTGGTGCCCAGTTGGGGCGATCGGGACCATGTCGCATGTTGGGGTTGATCTTTTATTTTGGTACCATAGTCGAACCATGAGTGTATTGGATGATGTAATGATATTTATGTACTTTGTGTGACATGGCGAGTGTAAGCCAACTATGTACATTTCCCCTTATTATCTATTTACATGGGTTGTTGTGAAGATTACCTTACTTGCGACATTGCTTTCAATGCGGTTATGCCTCCAAGTCGTGCTTCGACACGTAGGAGATATAGCCGCATCAAGGGTGTTACAGCTTATGCCGGGGAAAATATACAGGGGTATGCATTTTCCCCTGACTCGTGCATGGACAAGCCAAGACCATGCCAGAGCACAAGGAGTCAAAAGATTCGAAGGACCAATATGCAGCTCAGAGAGACCAAGGCCAAGCCTAAGAAGCAAGATGTCGCCAATAGAAGGGCCTCCACTGCCGGACAGGTGAGCCCCGCAAGGGGCAAGGCCACCCCCAGAAGCAGACAACCAAGGCACCCCGGCAGGGCCCTGCCGGGGGCTCGCGGAGGCAAAACCATCTCACCAACCACTCCAGTACGACCCACGTCGTCCATCGGTGCGGTGTCAAGCGCAAGATGATTAAGTGGTAGCCATTTGCCACATGGCAGCCATTTCCTACATAAGAAACCCACAGGTGACACCCGTCCCGCGACGTGTCAAGAGAATAGGTGTGGGGCTGGCAAGATAGCCCGGCAATGCAGCGGTGCATTTAATGCGCCCTATCAGCCCGTAGAGTTAGGTATGATAGCACTGTTTGCTATCATATCAATGCATAATGACCACTTTGCCATTGTGGTGACCCCTTAATCTATAAAAGGAGGCCCGTGGCAACCGTAGAAAGGGTTGAGAAGTTGATGAACCCACACCCCCATACGCGCGTATTTCCTACTACCCTTAGGCAACCCCTGTTGGGCAAGTGTACTGCACTTCACCACCTCCATTCCACCATCAATCCACCAAAGCAGGAGTAGGGTTTTATGCCTCACGGCGGCCTGAACATGTGCAAGTTGCTTGTGTGCTCTCTGCCATGCTGCCGTGCGCTGGTCTACTCTTTGTGCAACGCGATGCCCCCTACCGTACCAGCAAGGGGCCTCTTGGTCCCATAGGTGGCCGTGGATATCCCGTGACATGAGGGCGGAGATAATGCTCCAAACATGCAAGACTCTAACTAAAGCATATAGTTCTTTATCATAGATGGGATAATTGAGTTGCGCTCCGAAAGTTTCTCACTAAAGTAAGCTATGGGGCGCTTCTCTTGCATCAACACACCTCCTATGCCATAACCTCCAGCATCGCAATGGACCTCGAAAGGTTTATCAAAGTTGGGTAAAGCAAGCAAAGGAGCATGTGTAAGCAAATTCTTAAGCTCATTGAATGCAGTATCTTGGGGTGGTCCCCAAACAAATGGTGCATTTTCTTACTCAAAGCATGTAAATGTTAAGCAATGGTACTAAAATCCTTCACAAATCTACGATAGAAATCGGCTAAACTAAGAAAACTACGCACTTGTTGCAAGTTGGTTGGTTGGGGCCAAGTTGTAATAGCTTCAATCTTAGATTCATCTACATGAACACCCTTGGAAGACACAACAAAACCCAAGAAAACAAGCTTATCAACACCGAAAAGGCATTTATCCATATTGGCATAAAGGTGCTCTTTCCTAAGGGTTTGCAACACGGTTCTAAGATGGGTGACATGATCTTTAAGAGATTTGCTAAAGACAAGAATATCGTCAAAATAGACCACAACAAATACACCAATGTATGGCCTAAGAACAAAATGCATGACTCACATGAATGTGTCGGGTGCTTCGGATAAACCCATTGGCATGACGAACCATTCATACAAGCCAAACTTGGTTTTGAAAGTAGTTTTCCATTCATCACCTTCTTGGATGCGTATTTGGTAGTAGCCACTTTTATGGTCAATCTTAGAGAAAATTGTTGCTCCGCTAATCTCATCTAGTATGTCGTCTAAGCGTGGAATGGGGTAATGGTATCTAACGGTGATAGCATTGATAGGACGACAATCGGAACACATGTGATATGTACCATCTTTCTTGGGAAAAAGGATTACCGGGACGGCATGTGGGCTCAAGCTTTCTCGTACATGGCCGTTGTTGATGACTTGTTGTTTTTGCAGTTGGATGTCCTTTGTTTCCTTGGGGTTGACGCAGTAGGGAGCCTTGTTAGGAAGAGGTGCTTCGGGGATGAGGTCGATGCGGTGTTTGATGCCTCGAAGATGAGGTAGACCCGGAGGTAGCTCGTCGAGGAATACATCTTGGAATTGCTGCAATAGTGAAGATAACACTAAAGGTAGATTGTGAGGGGTGTTAGTTTTTGTTGCCTCATCCTTGCACAAAAGTCATAGTGCATAACACTTGATGGGTTCTCACACACTTTTCTCATCTCACTTTTGGTGGCAAATAGCACTAAGTTTTTCTTGTCGCTCGTCGTGGAGGCACTCAATTTGGGCTTGTGGCGCTCACTCTCTTTTTGGTGGTTCACTCTCTCACTATTCTCTTCATGATGGGTGGCTTGCTTGTCGGCAATCACTTGGCTTGGAGACATAGGTTGTAGCACGTACCCATTTCCTTTCATCTTGAAGCTATAGTGGTTTGTTCGCCTATTGTGGATGACACCTCGGTCAAATTGCCATGGTCGTCCAAGAAGGAGGTGGTAAATGGACATAGGAACAACATCACACTCCAAAGTATCTTCGTATGCTCCAATCTTGAAGGAAACTTGCACCATGTGCTCCACTTGAATAGTGTCGGAGTCACTTAGCCATTGGACCTTGTAGGGGTGGGGATGCTTCATCTTGACCAATTGGATCTTGGCGCATAATTCTTCACTCGCCAAGTTATGGCAACTTCCTCCGTCGATGATGACTTTCACGGACCTTCCATTGATGCCGGCCTTGGTGTGGAAGATATGGCATCTTTGGTCTTCGTCTTGTTGATGTTGAAGGGTCAAGAACTTGGAGACAACGAGAGTGGGGCTCGAATCTTCATCAGAAAAGACTTGATCATCTTCATCTTCATTCGCTTGTCGGTGCATAGCCACATGCTCGATGGCTTCCATTTCTCCTTCACTCATGAAGTCGTATGTACCATCGTCATTGAGGATCATGGTGCGCTTGTTGGTACACTCGAAGGACTTGTGGCCTCGTCCGCCGCATGTGAAGCACTTGATTGAACTTGTCTTGATGGTCTCATCACTTGGAGTAGATGATGATGAAGCTCTCGGCTTGAAGTTGCTTGTAGTAGGAGGACGACTTGAGGTTGTCGACGTTTTCTTGGAACTTGACTTGTCGCCGTTGCTTGTAGAAGGTTTGATTGAGGTGGAAGGCTTTGGAGTCGTTGAAGCTTGGTTGTTGTAGCCGTATGTCTTGGAAGAGCATTTGTCATACTTGAAGTCATCTTGCACTTGTCGTTCCGCCTTGGTAGCTTGGTGTACTAGCTCAATGAGGTTTGAGTATGGTTGGAAGTCGGCGATCTTTTTTATAGGATGATGGAGTCCATTCAAGAAACATGCCATAGTTTGTTCATCATCTTCCGTGACATTAGCTCGTATCATGGCAATCTCCATTTCCTTATAGTACTCTTCAACAGTCTTTGTTCCTTGCTTGAGGAGTTGTAGTCGCTTGAAGAGGTTGCGGTTGTAGTATGTTGGCACAAAACGTGCTCTCATGACATCCTTCATTTGCGCCCAAGTTGTGATGGGTGGTTCACCTCTTGCCTCACGGTGCTCAATGACTTGCTCCCACCAAATGAGGACATAGTCTTGAAACTCAAGGGATGCCAAGGCGATCTTCTTCTCTTCCTCATAATTGTGCAAACGAAAGATTTTGTTGACCTTCAATGCCCATGAAAGGTACTGTTCGGGATCATTGCTTCTGGAGAACTTAGGCATGGTGAACTTTAGCTTGCCATAGCATTGCTCTTCATTGTGTTGGGGTTGAGGGTGATGACGTCCTTGATGAGGAGAATTGTCTCCCTGATGCGGAGCATCCTACGGACATCACCATGTCAAGAGTTTGTTCGGCAAGTGACACGTGCCACACCTACTTCATACATACAAAGGTGAATCATCTCCTTTGCACGTGTCCAGTTGTACCTTTCGTGGATGGTATACTACTTGACCCCTCTCTCGTGTGCATATGTAGGTGTGAGCAGAGCTACACATTCATCAAGGAGGAGTCCAAGAAGAAGAGAACATCTACACCATCCAAGAGGGAATCCTGGAAGCAGAGAAGGAGGCGCCAAGAAGAATGCAGTAGCTCCCAGCCGACCCCGTGCGCACAGGCCCCTCCTCCCCCGTGCCCATAGGCCTCCTAGGCTGGCGGTACTGAAGACCCCGTGCGCACGGGCGAGTACCGTGCCCACGGGACCCCCGTGTCCATGGGCCTCACGGACCTCGTGTGCATGGGCTCATGCGTCAGGTCTCTAGAGACCCCGTGCACACGAGCTCCACTTACCCTGTGCGCCCCCCGAGTGTTGGTGCGGGCTTTGCCCATGTAATCCCCATTTCGCCCCTGCTTACCCCTTCATCCCTTGGACCTATATATATACTTCTCTTCCTCCTCCATTTAAACTTAGCTAAGAATAGATCTAGACATTAGAGCTTAGCTCATGTGTCTCCCCTTGCGGGATTCCTCTTGAGAGAGAGAGACACTCCATTGGAGTTCAAGGCCCCCATTGGAGAGGATCCCTAGCGGATGAAGCCCCCTTGAGGGAAGGATCTACCTAGATCAGCAAGATCTCATCTCCTTTGGATTTGAGATGAACTTTACCATGTATCCATGTTCCCCTTTGATGTAGGGTGGAACCCTAGATGGCCGATCTTTCATGGCAGGAGCGGATCCTGAGATGAACACGAAGAACACGAGGATAAATCACGAAGGGAAACACGAGAGAATCACTCAAACCAATGAGATACGGTCACACATATGCTAGATCCTCGAAACACAAAAGGAGATACAAGATCCACGATCAACAAGGGCCGATACAAAGGTAACTGGTCCTTCTCCGCGAGGAGGTCTTGAGGGGGTTCTTCTCGTAAAGGGATCTTGAATCCGCTTGGGGGATCTTCTCCGAAGAGGTCATGGACTCCAAAGGAGAAGTAACCAAGTGGATGAGCAAAGCTTTATCTCTAATATGAGCTATCACATTGCTAACCCTAGAAAGAGGGAGGAGGATGAGTATATATAGTCTAGGGGGTCGAAGGGGTACATGGGCCTCGGCCCTACACTGTGCGTAGACAGGGGAGGCCGGATGTCCGGGCGTCGGGCCGGATGTCCGGGCTAGAGGGGCCGGATGTCTGGGCTGGCGGGGTTGGTCTTGATGCATTCGGGATGGAGGACGCCGGGTTTCCGAGCTTGGGCCAGATTTCCGAGCTTGGCCGGATGTCCAGGCTGAGGCCGGATGTCCGGGGCCTGTAGGTTCTTGGCGGCTGTCGTGGTGGATGCTCTAGGGGCCGGATGTCCGGGGTCATGGCTGGATGTCCGGATCCTGGAAGCTGCTCTTGACTCCTTCCATTGGTTCTCTTCGTCCGTGAACTTGGGGACTTGTCCGTCATCACGTGCATCTTCGGGAGGGTCCTCTTGGTACCTAATCATGCACAACATTCTAGACTTAGGTAGAAGCCATGTCCCGAGTGGATCATATGTGATGTCACTAAGGAAGGAAGTTACCTCGGTCTTGAGAGCTCTAGCTCTAGCTCGTGTCATAGGTCCTCTTGGTACTTGGTGAGATAATGGTGGGTACGTGGGGATGACCGTAGAATGCTCTGCATCACCCTTGTTGTTTATGTACCTTTGTGAATCTTGTGTGGATTTGACTCTAGTGGATGTGTGATTGGACTTGTTCTTGAGTGTTCCTCTAGTTTTCCCCCTTGTGTTCTTCTTGTTCTTGGGGATTTCCCCTCCAATTCGTGAAAGATCTCCATCTGGGGTTCCACCCTACAACATCTTGGTATCATGAGCCATGATTTCTCACGAAATTGAAGCCCCCCTCTTAGTTTTCTAGACTAATTTTTCTTGTTCTTACCCAATTTTGAAAATCCCCACAAAAAGAGCCATACCAAAATTTTGTGATTTGAAGTTTTTGTGAGTTTATGTGTATTTTGATCCGTGGATATGATGTATAGCAAGTAGATCTACCCCCTCTTGCATCCCCATACCCTAATTTTTCTTTCCCCCATCGAATTTGACTAAGCAATCATGAATTTTCTGCCTATCCCGTGCCCACGGGCTCCCAACCCCGTGCCCACGGGCCCATGCGTAGTCCCAGGTGACCCCGTGCCCTCGATACATGTACTGTGCGCACGGCCCTCCCAGAATCAGTCGCGTCCACTACGTTTTCGGTCATAACTTCCACTCCTAAACTCCGATGTGGGTGTTCTTTGGTTTGTTGAAAAGCTAGCGACGTGCCCAAGCTTCTAATCTTGGTTTTACCACCATTTGACTCCATCAAATTTTGTCCATTTTTGCATCTTTTGGATAGGCCCTCCGCCATAACTTTCGCACCACCACATACAACTTCTGCAAACTAACCCATTTTGGTTCTTATTGCATTTGTGGTTGGTTGAGTTGTGATTTGAGTCTCCTAAGGTGTTTTGACTACTTAGGGATGGTTAAATCTTCATCCACCACCGGTCACTTGTATCGGTTCATTGACTACATCCACCACGAGCTTCCACATCGATGACAACCATCCATCCTTTGAGACCATCTTCAACCGGAAGCAAGGCCGGTTACCCCTGACTTCGTGAAAGGTTAAGTGTGATGAAGGTATCCATTCTGTCATAAAATTTTCCTTCCTTGCCATTACACCTTGATAGGCCCACCATCTTTGCGAATACCTTCATACCTATTGAGACTAGCTATCCGAGTATTGTTGGGCTTCGTGAAAACTTGTGCACCATAGTGATACAATATCATATTGTTGCATCATTGGATATCATATAGTGCAATTGCTTACTCCCGTGCATATCTTGTGATACTTATCTCATGTTTGTGGTTGAGGCTCAATAAGCATAGTGGAAAGGAAGAGAAGAGAAAAAAAGAGACAAAACAGATTTTAAACAAGAAAAGAAAGATCATGAGCTTATAAGCAAAAGAGAGTTGAGCATGAAAAGAGATACCTGTGCATGAGGATACATGGAATAGGAAACATTTTGCTTGCATGCATATAGGTTGGTGCCAAGTGTTGAATCATGCCCAAGTGTGCAATCAATCTAGTGCTCTCCTAGTGTTTGTGTAACACGAGCTTTGTCTTCATTAGGTAATTTTGTATTGCTCATCCCTATAGTTGCACAAGCCCCATTATCCCACTGAGTGTGATTCTTTATTGCCCTCCTTTATATTTGTGATCACTTGCTTTGCATTTTGAGTCCTTTGGATTTATTTCAACATTTACAATATCTTGGACTTCAATTTGCATGAAATTTGTGCCACTTGTCCAAACCAAGCCACTCAATAAGCTTTACTTTGTAGGTGTGAGTGAACAAGTCCGGTACCAATTCCACTATTCTTCCATTTCACATTGAGTGACACAATATACATCCTCAACTTTGGGAAAAGGTAGCTTGGTATTGTTTATCTCATTTCCTACTCACCTTTGCTCGAGTATTGTGATGGATAGGCAAGGCACATCATCTCCGGTCTACAACCATGATGACGAGTTCGGTGCTATGAAGAACTCCATCGACGCCAAGATGGACAAGCACATGGAGGAGCTCAAGGTCCTCATCAAAAACCGCAAGCGGTCTTCCTCATCTTCGAGAAGATGCTCAAGTGCAAAGACTCCTGAGCTACCATCTCCGGCAAGTACACACAAGCATCGACATCGACAAGACAATGAAGAATGATCTTCTGGACGAGAGTTGGCTTCTCTGCCACCCCCGTGCACACGGGCCTCCGACCCTCGTGCACAGGGGACCCCGTGCACATGGTCTCCTGCAACCCCGTGCGCACGGGCTATACAGAGACACAACATCGACCCCAAGACTACGGCTTCTTCAACAACATTGGCATCTTCACCAAGTGACTTCAAGGCATCTTCGCCTTCAAATGTACGACATCTTCGCCTACTCCCCAAGCACAAGTCCGCAACTTCCATGAGCTACTACGACCTCGACGCCGACCACGAGATTCCTTTATATGGGACTCCAGAACCCGAGGAGTATCTCGAGTGGGAGCGCTTCATGGACGACTACCTCAAGCTACATCAATTCCCCCCCCCCCCCGAAGATCAAGTGAAGTGCGTTGTAACGCCTCGAGACCGTTGCGCCAGGTATCTCCCAGTTATTCGCTGTTGTTGCCTTGTCATTTGTTTGCATGTCATGCATTTCATATCATGTCATCATGTGCATCTTATTTGCATACATGTTCGTCTCATGCATCTGAGCATTTTCCCCATTGTCCGTTTTGCAATCCGACACTCCTATGTCCTCCGGCGCCCTCCTTTTGCCTCTTTTCGTGAGTGGGTGTTGAACGTTCTCGGAATGGACCGATATTTGCCAAGCGGCCTTGGTATACCACCGGTAGACCGCCTGTCAAGTTTTGTGCCATTTGGAGTCCGTTTGATACTCCAATGGTTAACCGAGGAATCGTAAAGGCCTCGTGTGTGTTGCAGCCCAACATCCCTCCAAAGTGGCCCGACAACCCATCCAAACCCCCTCCATCCTCTTGGGCGTTCGATCACGATCGCGTGGCCGCAAACCGCACCTCATTTGGACTCTCCTAGCTCCCTCTACCTACAAATATGTGCCCCTCTCCGAAATTCGCGGTCTAACTGTTGGGTTTCGTAGTAATTTCAAAAAATTTCCTACGCACACGCAAGATCCTGATGATGCATAGCAACGAGAGGGGAGAGTGTTGTCTACGTACCCTTGTAGACCGCAACGGAAGCGTTGACGCAACATAGAGGAAGTAGTCGTACGTATTCCGATCCGACCGATCCAAGCACCGTTACTCCGACACCTCCGAGTTCTTGGCACACGCACAGCTCGATGACGCTCCCCGGGCTCCGATCCAGAAAAGCTTCGGGGATGAGTTTCGTCAGCACAATGGCGTGGTGACGATGATGATGTTCTACTGACCCAGGGCTTCGCCTAAGCACTACTACGATATGACCGAGGTGGAATATGGTGGAAGGGGGCACCGCACACGGCTAAGGAACGATCACGAAGATCAACTTGTGTATTCTAGGGTGCCCCCTGCCTCCGTATATAAAGGATCCAAGGGGGGGTGCGGCCGGCCTAGAGGAGGCACGCAGGAGGAGTCCTACTCCTACCGGGAGTAGGACTCCCCTCCCGTTCCTTGTCCAACTAGGAGAGGTGGAGGGAGAGAAGGAAAGGGGGGGCGCCGCCCCTCCCTCCTTGTCCAATTCGGACTAGGGGGAGAGGGGGCGCGCGGCCTGCCCTGGCAGCCCCTTCCTCTTCTCCACATTAGCCCATAAGGCCCATTAACCCCCCGGGGGGTTCCGGTAACCCCCCGGTGCTCCGCTTTTATCCAAAACTTCCCCGGAACCCTTCCGGTGTCCGAATATAGTCATCCAATATATCAATCTTTATGTATCGACCATTTCGAGACTCCTCGTCATGTCCGTGATCACATCCGGGACTCCGAACTAACTTCGGTACATCAAAATGCATAAACTCATAATAACTGTCATCGTAACGTTAAGCGTGCGGACCCTACGGTTCGAGAACAATGTAGACATGACTGAGACAAATCTCCGGTCAATAACCAATAGCGGGACCTGGATGCCCATATTGGCTCCTACATATTCTACGAAGATCTTTATCGGTCAGACCGCATAACAACATACGTTGTTCCCTTTGTCATCGGTATGTTACTTGCCCGAGATTCGATCGTCGGTATCCAATACCTAGTTCAATCTCGTTACCGGCAAGTCTCTTTACTCGTTCCGTAATACATCATCTCACAACTAACTTATTAGTTGTAATGCTTGCAAGGCTTATGTGATGTGCATTACCGAGAGGGCCCAGAGATACCTCTCCGACAATCGGAGTGACAAAACCTAATCTCGAAATACGCCAACCCAACATGTACCTTTGGAGACACCTGTAGTACTCCTTTATAATCACCCAGTTACGTTGTGACGTTTGGTAGCACCCAAAGTGTTCCTCCGGTAAACGGGAGTTGCATAATCTCATAGTTATAGGAACATGTATAAGTCATGAAGAAAGCAATAGCAACATACTAAACGATCGGGTGCTAAGCTAATGGAATGGGTCATGTCAATCAGATCATTCACTTAATGATGTGATCCCGTTAATCAAATAACAACTCCTTGTTTATGGTTAGGAAACATAACCATCTTTGATTAATGAGCTAGTCAAGTAGAGGCATACTAGTGACACTTTGTTTGTCTATGTATTCACACATGTATTATGTTTCCGGTTAATACAATTCTAGCATGAATAATAAACATTTATCATGATATAAGGAAATAAATAATAACTTTATTATTGCCTCTAGGGCATATTTCCTTCAGTCTCCCACTTGCACTAGAGTCAATAATCTAGATTACACAGTAATGATTCTAACACCCATGGAGCCTTGGTGCTGATCATGTTTTGCTCGTGGAAGAGGCTTAGTCAACGGGTCTGCTACATTCAGATCCGTATGTATCTTGCAAATCTCTATGTCTCCCACCTGGACTAGATCCCGGATGGAATTGAAGTGTCTTTTGATGTGCTTGGTTCTCTTGTGAAATCTGGATTCCTTTGCCAAGGCAATTGCACCAGTATTATCAAAAAAGATTTTCATTGGACCCGATGCACTAGGTATGACACCTAGATCGGATATGAACTCCTTCATCCAGACTCCTTCATTTGCTGCTTCCGAAGCAGCTATGTACTCCGCTTCACATGTAGATCCTGCTACAACGCTTTGTTTAGAACTGCACCAACTGACAGCTCCACCATTTAATGTAAACACGTATCCGGTTTGCGATTTAGAATCGTCCGGATCAGTGTCAAAGCTTGCATCAACGTAACCTTTTACGATGAGCTCTTTGTCACTTCCATATACGAGAAACATATCCTTAGTCCTTTTCAGGTACTTCAGGATGTTCTTGACCGCTGTCCAGTGATCCACTCCTGGATTACTTTGGTACCTCCCTGCTAGACTTATAGCAAGGCACACATCAGGTCTGGTACACAGCATTGCATACATGATAGAGCCTATGGCTGAAGCATAGGGAACATCTTTCATATTCTCTCTATCTTCTGCAGTGGTCGGGCATTGAGTCTTACTCAACTTCACACCTTGTAACACAGGCAAGAACCCTTTCTTTGCTTGATCCATTTTGAACTTCTTCAAAACTTTGTCAAGGTATGTGCTTTGTGAAAGTCCAATTAAGCGTCTTGATCTATCTCTATAGATCTTAATGCCTAATATGTAAGCAGCTTCACCGAGGTCTTTCATTGAAAAACTCTTATTCAAGTATCCCTTTATGCTATCCAGAAATTCTACATCATTTCCAATTAGTAATATGTCATCCACATATAATATCAGAAATGCTACAGAGCTCCCACTCACTTTCTTGTAAATACAGGCTTCTCCAAAAGTCTGTATAAAACCAAATGCTTTGATCACACTATCAAAACGTTTATTCCAACTCCGAGAGGCTTGCACCAGTCCATAAATGGATCGCTGGAGCTTGCACACTTTGTTAGCTCCCTTTGGATCGACAAAACCTTCTGGTTGCATCATATACAACTCTTCTTCCAGAAATCCATTCAGGAATGCAGTTTTGACATCCATCTGCCAAATTTCATAATCATAAAATGCGGCAATTGCTAACATGATTCGGACAGACTTAAGCATCGCTACGGGTGAGAAGGTCTCATCGTAGTCAATCCCTTGAACTTGCCGAAAACCTTTTGCGACAAGTCGAGCTTTGTAGACAGTAATATTACCGTCAGCGTCAGTCTTCTTCTTGAAGATCCATTTATTCTCAATTGCTTGCCGATCATCGGGCAAGTCAACCAAAGTCCATACTTTGTTCTCATACATGGATCCCATCTCAGATTTCATGGCTTCAAGCCACTTTGCGGAATCTGGGCTCACCATTGCTTCTTCATAGTTCGTAGGTTCATCATGATCTAGCAGCATGACTTCCAGAACGGGATTACCGTACCACTCTGGCGCGGATCTTACTCTGGTTGATCTACGAGGTTCAGTAGTATCTTGTTCTGAAGTTTCATGATCATTATCATTAGCTTCCTCACTAACTGGTGTAGGTGTCACAGAAACAGTTTTCTGTGATGTACTACTTTCCAATAAGGGAGCAGGTACAGTTACCTCGTCAAGTTCTACTTTCCTCCCACTCACTTCTTTCGAGAGAAACTCCTTCTCCAGAAAGTTTCCGAATTTAGCAACAAAAGTCTTGCCTTCGGATCTGTGATAGAAGGTGTATCCAATAGTCTCCTTTGGATATCCTATGAAGACACATTTCTCCGATTTGGGTTCGAGCTTATCAGGTTGAAGCTTTTTCACATAAGCATCGCAGCCCCAAACTTTCAGAAACGACAACTTTGGTTTCTTGCCAAACCACAGTTCATAAGGCGTCGTCTCAACGGATTTTGATGGTGCCCTATTTAACGTGAATGCGGCCGTCTCTAGAGCGTATCCCCAAAACGATAGCGGTAAATCAGTAAGAGACATCATAGATCGCACCATATCCAGTAAAGTACGATTACGACGTTCGGACACACCATTACGCTGTGGTGTTCCGGGTGGCGTGAGTTGCGAAACTATTCCACAATTTTTCAAATGTACACCAAACTCGTAACTCAAATATTCTCCTCCACGATCAGATCGTAGAAACTTTATTTTCTTGTTACGATGATTTTCAACTTCACTCTGAAATTCCTTGAACTTTTCAAACGTTTCAGACTTATGTTTCATTAAGTAGATATACCCATATCTGCTTAAATCATCTGTGAAGGTGAGAAAATAACGATATCCGCCACGAGCCTCAATATTCATCGGACCACATACATCTGTATGTATGATTTCCAACAAATCTGTTGCTCTCTCCATAGTACCGGAGAACGGCGTTTTAGTCATCTTGCCCATGAGGCACGGTTCGCAAGTACCAAGTGATTCATAATCAAGTGGTTCCAAAAGTCCATCAGTATGGAGTTTCTTCATGCGCTTTACACCGATATGACCTAAACGGCAGTGCCACAAATAAGTTGCACTATCATTATCAACTCTACATCTTTTGGCTTCAACATTATGAATATGTGTATTACTACTATCGAGATTTAACAAGAATAGACCACTCTTCAAGGGTGCATGACCATAAAAGATATTACTCATATAAATAGAACAACCATTATTCTCTGATTTAAATGAATAACCGTCTCGCATCAAACAAGATCCAGATATAATGTTCATGCTCAACGCTGGCACCAAATAACAATTATTCAGGTCTAATATTAATCCCGAAGGTAGATGTAGAGGTAGCGTGCCGACTGCGATCACATCGACTTTGGAACCGTTTCCCACGCGCATCGTCACCTCGTCCTTAGCCAATCTTCGCTTAATCCGTAGTCCCTGTTTCGAGTTGCAAATATTAGCAACAGAACCAGTATCAAATACCCAGGTGCTACTGCGAGCATTAGTAAGGTACACATCAATAACATGTATATCACATATACCTTTGTTCACCTTGCCATCCTTCTTATCCGCCAAATACTTGGGGTAGTTTCTCTTCCAGTGACCAGTCTGCTTGCAATAGAAGCACTCAGTTTCAGGCTTAGGTCCAGGTTTGGGTTTCTTCTCTTGAGTAGCAACTTGCTTGCCGTTCTTTTTGAAGTTCCCCTTCTTCTTCCCTTTGCCCTTTTTCTTGAAACTAGTGGTCTTGTTGACCATCAACACTTGATGCTCCTTCTTGATTTCTACCTCCGCAGCTTTCAGCATCGCGAAGAGCTCGGGAATAGTCTTATTCATCCCTTGCATATTATAGTTCATCACGAAGCTCTTGTAGCTTGGTGGCAGTGATTGGAGAATTCTGTCAATGACGCAGTCATCTGGAAGATTAACTCCCAACTGAATCAAGTGATTATTATACCCAGACATTTTGAGTATATGCTCACTGACAGAACTGTTCTCCTCCATCTTGCAGCTATAGAACTTATTGGAGACTTCGTATCTCTCAATCCGGGCATTTTCTTGAAATATTAACTTCAACTCCTGGAACATCTCATATGCTCCATGACGTTCAAAACGTCGTTGAAGTCCCGATTCTAAGCCGTAAAGCATGGCACACTGAACTATCGAGTAGTCATCAGCTTTGCTCTGCCAGACGTTCATAACATCCGGCGTTGCTCCTGCAGCAGGCCTGGCACCCAGTGGTGCTTCCAGGACGTAATTCTTCTGTGCAGCAATGATGATAATCCTCAAGTTACGGACCCAGTCCGTGTAATTGCTACCATCATCTTTCAACTTTGCTTTCTCAAGGAATGCATTAAAATTCAACGGAACAACAGCACGAGCCATCTATCTACAATCAAACATAAACAAGCAAGATACTAATCAGGTACTAAGTTTCATGATAAATTTAAGTTCAGTTAATTTACTTAAAGAACTCCCACTTAGATAGACATCCCTCTAATCCTCTAAGTGATTACGTGATCCAAATCAACTAAACCATGTCCGATCATCACGTGAGATGGAGTAGTTTCATTGGTGAACATCTTTATGTTGATCATATCTACTATATGATTCACGCTCGACCTTTCGGTCTCCGTGTTCCGAGGCCATATCTGTATATGCTTGGCTCGTCAAGTTTAACCTGAGTATTCCGCGTGTGCAACTGTTTTGCACCCGTTGTATTTGAACGTAGAGCCTATCACACCCGATCATCACGTGGTGTCTCAGCACGAAGAACTTTCGCAACGGTGCATACTCAGGGAGAACACTACTTGATAATTTAGTGAGAGATCATCTTATAATGCTACCGTCAATCAAAGCAAGATAAGATGCATAAAAGATAAACATCACATGCAATCAATATAAGTGATATGATATGGCCATCATCATCTTGTGCTTGTGATCTCCATCTCCGAAGCACCGTCGTGATCACCATCGTCACCGGCGTGACACCTTGATCTCCATCGTAGCGTCGTTGTCGTCTCGCCAAGCTTGTGCTTCCACGACTATCGCTACCGTTTAGTGATAAAGTAAAGCATTACAGCGCGATTGCATTGCATACAATAAAGCGACAACCATATGGCTCCTGCCAGTTGCCGATAACTCGGTTACAAAACATGATCATCTCATACAATAAAATTCAGCATCATGTCTTGACCATATCACATCACAACATGCCCTGCAAAAACAAGTTAGACGTCCTCTACTTTGTTGTTGCAAGTTTTACGTGGCTGCTACGGGCTTAAGCAAGAACCAATCTTACCTACGCATCAAAACCACAACGATAGTTTGTCAAGTTGGTGCTGTTTTAACCTTCGCAAGGACCGGGCGTAGCCACACTCAGTTCAACTAAAGTTGGAGAAACTGTCACCCACAAGCCACCTCTGTGCAAAGCACGTCGGGAGAACCGGTCTCGCGTAAGCGTACGCGTAATGTCGGTCTGGGCCGCTTCATCCAACAATACCGCCGAACCAAAGTATGACATGCTGGTAAGCAGTATGACTTATATCGCCCACAACTCACTTGTGTTCTACTCGTGCATATAACATCAACATATAAAACCTAGGCTCGGATGCCACTGTTGGGTTCGTAGTAATTTCAAAAAATTCCTACGCACACGCAAGATCATGATGATGCATAGCAACGAGAGGGGAGAGTGTTGTCTACGTACCCTTGTAGACCGCAACGGAAGCCTTGACGCAACGTAGAGGAAGTAGTCATACGTCTTCCGATCCGACCGATCCAAGCACCGTTACTCCGGCACCTCCGAGTTCTTGGCACACGTACGGCTCGATGACGCTCCCCGGGCTCCGATCCAGCAAAGCTTCGGGGATGAGTTTCGTCAGCACAACGGCGTGGTGACGATGATGATGTTCTACCGACGCAGGGCTTCGCCTAAGCACTACTACGATATGACCGAGGTGGAATATGGTGGAAGGGGGCACCGCACACGGCTAAGGAACGATCACGAAGATCAACTTGTGTGTTCTAGGGTGCCCCCTGCCTCCGTATATAAAGGATCCAAGGGGGGGGGGGGTTCGGCCGGCCTAGAGGAGGCGCGCAGGAGGAGTCCTACTCCTACCGGGAGTAGGACTCCCCTCCCGTTCCTTGTCCAACTAGGAGAGGTGGAGGGAGAGAAGGAAAGGGGGGGCGCCGCCCCTCCCTCCTTGTCCAATTCGGACTAGGGGGAGAGGGGGCGCGCGGCCTGCCCTGGCAGCCCCTTCCTCTTCTCCACATTAGGCCCATAAGGCCCATTAACCCCCCGGGGGGTTCCGGTAACCCCCCGGTGCTCCGGTTTTATCCGAAACTTCCCCGGAACCCTTCCGGTGTCCGAATATAGTCATCGAATATATCAATCTTTATGTCTCGACCATTTCGAGACTCCTCGTCATGTCCGTGATCACATCCGGGACTCCGAACTAACTTCGGTACATCAAAATGCATAAACTCATAATAACTGTCATCGTAACGTTAAGCGTGCGGACCCTACGGTTCGAGAACAATGTAGACATGACTGAGACAAATCTCCGGTCAATAACCAATAGCGGGACCTGGATGCCCATATTGGATCCTACATATTCTATGAAGATCTTTATCGGTCAGACCGCATAAAAACATACGTTGTTCCCTTTGTCATCGGTATGTTACTTGCCCGAGATTCGATCGTCGGTATCCAATACCTAGTTCAATCTCGTTACCGGCAAGTCTCTTTACTCGTTCCGTAATACATCATCTCACAACTAACTTATTAGTTGTAATGCTTGCAAGGCTTATGTGATGTGCGTTACCGAGAGGGCCCAGAGATACCTCTTCGACAATCGGAGTGACAAAACCTAATCTCGAAATACGCCAACCCAACATGTACCTTTGGAGACACCTGTAGTACTCCTTTATAATCACCCAGTTACGTTGTGACGTTTGGTAGCACCCAAAGTGTTCCTCCGGTAAACGGGAGTTGCATAATCTCATAGTTATAGGAACATGTATAAGTCATGAAGAAAGCAATAGCAGCATACTAAACGATCGGGTGCTAAGCTAATGGAATGGGTCATGTCAATCAGATCATTCACTTAGTGATGTGATCCCGTTAATCAAATAACAACTCCTTGTTTATGGTTAGGAAACATAACCATCTTTGATTAATGAGCTAGTCAAGTAGAGGCATACTAGTGACACTTTGTTTGTCTATGTATTCACATATGTATTATGTTTCCGGTTAATACAATTCTAGCATGAATAATAAACATTTATCATGATATAAGGAAATAAATAATAACTTTATTATTGCCTCTAGGGCATATTTCCTTCACTAACCCTAGATCTTCCTCCTCCGCACGCCGGACATGTCCACTCCGCCGCCGGACATGTCCGCCGGCCACCTCACCCCGACCTATCATAGGCCGCCACGTCGCCCGCCGCCGCTCTCCTCCAACCCCCGCGTGCCACCTCACCCGCCGGCCCCCCCTCTCTCTCCTCCGCATCGCGCGCGGGCCCGCGAGCCTGGAGCAGGCCCGCCCGGGCCCAGATCTGCGCCGCCGCCGCCCGCGGATCCTCGCCTCCCGGCCCGATCGCCGCCCGCCGGCCGTTCCTCGCCTCGCCGCCCGTCCCTACCGCCTGCGCCGCCACACGCCTCGCCGGACTCCGCCGCGCTTGCCCACCTCGCCTCCCGCGCGCTGCCGCCTCGCTCACAGCAACTCCGGCCGCTGCCCGCCGCTTCCTTCGCCGCCCAGCCCCGCCGGACCTCGCGTGCCACGCCACGCCCCGAGCTCTGCCACCTCGCCGGACTTCCTCGAGCTCGCCGGAGCCGTCCCGGCCAGATCCTCCCCGCCTGGATGAGATCCACCGGGAGTCCAATCAAACGCCTCCCCTCATACAGATCCACCCCGTCCCAGAACCACTCCATCCCATTGACTTTCGCGAGGGTATTTTTCCACTAAGTCCCCAGATCTGTGATATTTTCAAGCCCTGTTCATCGCATCACAACTCCTCATCCATAGTTCCGTTTCTTGCGCATGATATATCAAAATGTTCGTATGGTTGTGCTCTTCATTTTGTTCCATTGCACCATGCTTGTTTGAGTCCATATTGATGCCAAAATGTCTCATGCAAGAGTGTTATAGAATGTTAGTTCCTGTTACTTAGCAGATCTTGAGCATTTGTCATTTTTGCCATGATTATTGTGTACTGCATATGGGCATAAGCTCTACATGTGTTTTGGGCTATGTCATGCCATATTTACAAGGGTGTATGACATGTATTTTTGTGATCAATGTGGTGACTAGCACAAGCATGCAAAGTAGCTCTCGTGATATTGCTGATTTCAGGGACTTAGAATTTCACTAAGTCTTTGCTCTGCTGTTATTTTTATGCCATGTGTTCATGTTGCTACAGAGTGATCCAGGCTTCTTTTGAGCATGTTCAGTAAGGATGATTTTGACATATGGCTATGCGATATCCATCCATGCCACTGTTTGCATTTATGGAGTGCCCTAGCATGACTCAATCTTTCTCTACTTTTGCTATATAATGTTCCTAGCAGATTGTTTACGTGTTAATCAATTTTGCCAAGGTTGTTGTAGTTGATCCATGCATGCTATGAGAGGGTTCTTGCCATGGTTAGCTCCTTGAACATGTCTTCTTGCGGGCAGTATGCTTAGTTTATCATGAAATGCCTTGTGTTGAGTGCATCGAGCTTGCAAACATGCCTTCATAATTCTGTTTATATCATGTCCAGTTTTCTGCTAAGTCTGAATCTATTAACGAAACTTGCTATGTTTACATGGGTGCCATCATATCTTCTTATCCTTTTAGGTTTATGGTCAGTAATGGACTTTTGTTATATTCTTTTAGTAGTTTCATGCCATGCCTTGTTTTGCTATGATATGTTCCTGTAGCATGTTGTTATCTTGCTCTAAACATTGCTTCCTGATGTTAATTCCTGGCATGGTAGTATTTTCACTAAGTCTGTGATGCTGTTATCTTTTGCACTTTTGCCATGCTTGTTTGAACCCGCTCTTGTGTGATTTAGCCGTATCTCAGTGTTCATCTTTTGTCAAGCATCTTGAGTAGATCACTGCCATGTGCTTTGTTGCTATGTTAGAGTGCAGTAGCTTAGTTTCTTGTTGCATTCTAGATGGCATCGTGCTGTTAATCGCAGAATTGTGCCATTCTTGTTTTGTTTGCCATTTGCAAACCGTGCATCCGATTTCGGTGATCTTTATATCGATTTCGAGCGCAATCAACTCATCTTTCCGGCGGCACACTTGTTTTGCCAAGTTGAGGCATGGTTCAATCTTTTCCTTCTGAAGCACGCATATGCATTGCTTATCACATCCCGCACATCATGCCATGTTTTGCATCATGTTGCTTGCGCATTGCACCATGGTTGATTGTGGTTTTCCTTTGCTTGTGTTCTTGCTTTGGGTAGAGCCGGGAGACGAGTATGTGATCGAGGAACCCGTTGAGCACGCTTACGAGGATCAAGCTATCGTCAACTCGGAGAAATTTGCAGGCAAGATGACCATACCCTCGAAATCACTTCTATCTTTGCTTGCTAGTTGCTCGCTCTTTTGCTATGCCGCGATACCTACCACTTGCTATATCATGCCTCGCATGTTGCCATGTCAAGCCTCTAACCCACCTTGTCCTAGCAAACCGTTGTTTGGCTATGTTACCGCTTTGCTCAGCCCCTCTTATAGCGTTGCTAGTTGCAGGTGAAGATGAAGTTTGTTCCTTGTTGGAACATGTTTATTGTTGGGATATCACAATATCTCTTATTTAATTAATGCATCTATATACTTGGTAAAAGGTGGAAGGCTCGGCCTTATGCCCGGTGTTTTGTTCCACTCTTGCCGCCCTAGTTTCCGTCATACCGGTGTTATGTTCCTTGATTTTGCGTTCCTTACGCGGTTGGGTTATAATGGGAACCCCTTGACAGTTCGCCTTGAATAAAACTCCTCCAGCAAGGCCCAACCTTGGTTTTACATTTGCACTAACAACCTATCACCTTCCCTTGGGTTCTGCAGACTCAAGGGTAATCTTTATTTTAACCCCCCGGGCCAGTGCTTCTGTAAGTGTTGGTCCAAACTGAGCGATGTCCGGCGCCCCCTGGGCAACCAGGGTCTATGCCAACCCGACGTCTTGCTCATCCGGTGTGCCCTGAGAACGAGATATGTGCAGCTCCTATCGGGATTTGTCAGCACATTCGGGTGGCTTTGCTAGTCTTGTTTTACCATTGTCGGAATGTCTTGTAACCGGGATTCCGAGTCTGATCGGGTCTTCCTGGGAGAAGGAATATCCTTCGTTGACCGTGAGAGCTTGTGATGGGCTAAGTTGGGACACCCCTGTAGGGTTTTGAACTTTTGAAAGCCGTGCCCGTGGTTATGGGCAAATGGGAATTTGTTAATGTCCGATTGTAGAAAACTTGACACTTAACTTTAATTAAAATGCATCAACCGCGTGTGTAGCCATGATGGTCTCTTTCCGGCGGAGTCTGGGAAGTGAACACGGTTCTTGTGTTATGCTTGAACGTAAGTAGTTTCAGGATCACTTCTAGTTCACGACCGTGCTTTGCTTCTCTTCTCGCTCATATTCGCGTAAGTTAGCCACCATATATGCTAGTGCTTCCTGCAACTCCACCTCACTACCTTTTCCTACGCATAAGCTTAAATAGTCTTGATCGCGAGGGTGTGAGATTGCTGAGTCCCCGTGACTCACAGATTACTTCAAAAACCAGTTGCAGGTGCCGATGATACCGGTGTAGGTGACGCAACCCAGCTCAGATGGGAGCTCGATGAAGATCGTGTTCATTGTGTTGTTTCGTTTCAAGTTGATCAGTAGTGGAGCCCAGTCGGGTTGATCGGGGACCTAGCAATAGGGGTGGTCTTTCTTTATTTTGGTTCCGTAGTCGGACCTTGATTGTATTTTGGTTGATGTATGATATTCATGTATTGTGTGAAGTGGCGATTGCAAGCCAACTCTCTATCCCTTTCTTATTCAGTACATGGGATGTGTAAAGATTGCCCCTCTTGCGACATGCCTACCATGCGGTTATGTCTCTAACCGGGGAACTGTAAAGGCCTTGTGTGTGTTGCAGCCCAACACCCCTCCAAAATGGCCCAACAACCCATCCAAACCCCCTAGATCCTCTCGGGCATTCTATCACGATCGCGTGGCTGCAAACCGCACCTCATTTGGACTCTCCTAGCTCCCTCTACCTAAAATTTTGTGCCCCTCTCCGAAATTCGTTGTCTAACCATAGATCTTCCTCCTTCGGGCGCCGGACATGTCCACTCCGCCGCCAGACATGTCCGCCGACCACCTCACCCTGACCTATCATAGGCCGCCACGTCGCCCCGCCGCCGCTGTCCTCCAACCCCTGCGCGCCACCTCACCCACCGGCCCCCTCCCTCTCTCCTCCGCACTGCGCGCGGGCCCGTGAGCCCAGAGCAGGCCCGCCTAGGCCCAGATCTGCGCTGCCTCCGCCCACAGATCCTCGCCTCCCGGCCCGGTCGCGGCCCGCCAGCCGTTCCTCGCCTTGCCACCCGTCCCCGCAGCCTGCGCTGTCGCGCGCCTCGCCGGACTCCGTGACACTACGCCACCTCGCCTCCCGCGCGCCGCCGCCCGCCGCCTCGCTCGCCGCAACTCCGCCCGCTGCTCGCCGCTTCCTCCGCCGCCCGGCCCCGCCGGACCTCGCATGCCACACTGCGCCTCGAGCTCCGCCACCTCGTCGGACTTCCTCGAGCTCGCCGGAGCCGTCCCGGCCAGATCCACCCTGCCTGGATGAGATCCACCGGGAGTCCAACCAAATGCCTCCCCTCGTACAGATCCACTCCGTCCCGGAACCACTCCATCCCGTGGACTTTCGCGAGGGTATTTTTCCACTAAGTCACCAGATCTGTGATATTTTCAAGCCCTGTTCATCGCATCATAACTCCTCATCCGTAGCTCTGTTTCTTGCGCATGATATATCAAAATGTTCATATGGTTGTGCTCTTCATTTTGTTCCATTGCACCATGCTTGTTTGAGTCCATATTAATGCCCAAATGTCTCATGCAATAGTGCTATAGAATGTTAGTTCCTGTTACTTAGCAGATCTTGAGCATCTGTCATTTTTGCCATGATTATTGTGTGCTGCATATGGGCATGAGCTCTACATGTGTTTTGGGCTATGCCATGCCATATTTATAGGGGTGTATGACATGTATTTTTTTTGATCAATGTGGTGACTAGCACAAGCACGCAAAGTAGCTCTCGTGATATTGCTGATTTCACGGACTTAGAATTTCACTAAGTCTTTGCTCTGCTGTTATTTTTATGCCATATGTTCATGTTGCTACAGAGTGATCCATGCTTCTTTCGAGCATGTTCAGTAAGGATGATTTTGACATATGGCTATGCGATATCCATCCAAGCCCCTGTTTGCATTTATGGAGTGCCCTATCATGACTCAATCTTGCTCTACTTTTGCTATATAATGTTCTTGACAGATTGTTTACGTGTTAATCAATTTTGCCAAGGTTGTTGTAGTTGATCCATGCATGCTATGTGAGGGTTCTTGCCATGGTTAGCTCCTTGAACATGTCTTCTTGCTGGCAGTATGCTTAGTTTGTCATGAAATGCCTTGTGTTGAGTGCATCGAGCTCGCAAACATGCCTTCATAATTCTGTTTATGCCATGTCCAGTTTTCTGCTAAGTCTGAATCTATTAACGAAACTTTCTATGTTTACATGGGTGCCATCATATCTTCTAATCCTTTTGGGCTTATGGTCAGTAATGGACTTTTGTTATATTCTTTTAGTAGTTTCATGCCATGCCTTGTTTTTCTATGATATGTTCCTGTAGCATGTTGTTATCTTGCTCTAAACATTGCTTCCCGATGTTAATTCCTGGCATGGTAGTATTTTCACTAAGTCTGTGATGCTGTTATCTTTTGCACTTTTGCCATGCTTGTTTGAACCTGCTCTTGTGTGATTTAGCCGTAGCTCAGTGTTCATCTTTTGTCAAGCATCCTGAGTAGATCACTGCCATGTGCTTTGTTGCTATGTTAGAGTGCAGTAGCTTAGTTTCTTGTTGCATTCTAGATGGCATCGTGCTGTTAATCGCAGAATTGTGACATTCTTGTTTTGCTTGCCATTTGCAAACCGTGCATCTGATTCCGGTGATCTTTATATCGATTTCCACCAAAATCAACTCATCTTTCCAACGGCACACTTGGTTTGCCAAGTTGAGGCCTGGTTCAATATTTTCCTTCCGAAGCACGCATATGCATTGCTTATCACATCCCGCATATCATGCCAAGTTTTGCATCATGTTGCTTGCGCATTGCACCATGGTTGATTGTGGTTTTCCTTTGTTTGTGTTCTTGCTTTGGGTAGAGCTGGGAAACGAGTACGTGATCGAGGAACCCATTGAGTACGCTTACGAGGATCAAGCTATCGTCCACTCGGAGAACTTTGCAGGCAAGGTGACCATACCCTCGAAATCACTTCTATCTTTGCTTGCTAGTTGCTCGCTCTTTTGCTATGCCGCGATACCTACCACTTGCTATATCATGCCTCCCATGTTGCCATGTCAAGCCTCTAACCCACCTTGTCCTAGCAAACCGTTGTTTGGCTATGTTACCGCTTTGCTCAGCCCCTCTTATAGCATTGCTAGTTGCAGCTGAAGATGAAGTTTGTTCCTTGTTGGAACATGTTTATTGTTGGGATATCACAATATCTCTTATTTAATTAATGCATCTATATACTTGGTAAAGGGTGGAAGGCTCGGCCTTATGCCCGGTGTTTTGTTCCACTCTTGCCGCCCTAGTTTCCGTCATACCGGTGTTATGTTCCTTGATTTTGCGTTCCTTACGCGGTTGGGTTATAATGGGAACCCCTTGACAGTTCACCTTGAATAAAACTCCTCCATCAAGGCCCAACCTTGGTTTTACATTTGCACTAAAAACCTATCACCTTCCCTTGGGTTCTGCAGACTCAAGGGTCATCTTTATTTTAACCCCCCCGGGCCAGTGCTTCTCTAAGTGTTGGTCCAACCTGAGCGATGTCTGGCGTGTTGGAAATATGCTCTAGAGGCAATAATAAATTGATTATTATTATATTTCCTTGTTCATGATAATTGTTTATTATACATGCTAGAATTGTATTGATAGGAAACTCAGATACATGTGTGGATACATAGACAACACCATGTCCCTAGTAAGCCTCTAGTTGACTAGCTCGTTGATCAATAGATGGTTACGGTTTCCTGACCATGGACATTGGATGTCATTGATAACGGGATCACATCATTGGGAGAATGATGTGATGGACAAGACCCAATCCTAAGCATAGCACTAGATCGTGTAGTTTGTATGCTAAAGCTTTTCTAATGTCAAGTATCATTTCCTTAGACCATGAGATTGTGCAACTCCCGGATACCGTAGGAGTGCTTTGGGTGTGCCAAACGTCACAACGTAACTGGGTGGCTATAAAGGTACACTACGGGTATCTCCGAAAGTGTCTGTTGGGTTGGCACGAATCGAGACTGGGATTTGTCACTCTGTGTGACGGAGAGGTATCTCTGGGCCCACTCGGTAGGACATCATCATAATGTGCACAATGTGACCAAGGAGTTGATCACGGGATGATGTGTTACGGAACGAGTAAAGAGACTTGCCGGTAACAAGATTGAACAAGGTATCGGGATACCGACGATCGAATCTCGGGCAAGTATCGTACCGATAGACAAAGGGAATTGTATACGGGATTGATTAAGTCCTTGACATCGTGGTTCATCTGATGAGATCATCGTGGAACATGTGGGAGCCAACATGGGTATCCAGATCCTGCTGTTGGTTATTGACCGGAGAACGTCTCGGTCATGTCTGCATGTCTCCCGAACCCGTAGGGTCTACACACTTAAGGTTCGATGATGCTAGGGTTATAAAGGAAGTTTGTATGTGGTTACCGAATGTTGTTCAGAGTCCCGGATGAGATCCCGAACGTCACGAGGAGTTCCGGAATGGTCCGAAGGTAAAGATTTATATATGGGAAGTCCTGTTTTGGTCACCGGACAAGTTTCGGGGTCACTGGTATTGTACCGGGACCACTGGAAGGGTCCCGGGGGTCCACCGGGTGGGGCCACCTGCCCCGGGGGGCCACATGGGCTGTAAGGGGGTGCGCCTTGGCCTATATGGGCCAAGGGCACCAGCCCCAAGAGGCCCATGCGCCAAGGGATAAGGAAAGGAAGAGTCCTAAAGGGGGAAGGCACCTCCGAGGTGCCTTGGGGAGGAGGGACTCCTCCTAGCCGCACCCTTCCTTGGAGGAAGGGCCAAGGCTGCACCTCCCCCCTCTCCCTTGCCCCTATATATATGTGGGGGGTGGGAGGGCAGCCATACCAATGTTCTGGTGCAGCCCTCCCCCTCTCCCAAGTCCTTCTCCTCTCCCGTGGTGCTTGGCGAAGCCCTGCAGGATTGCCACGCTCCTCCACCACCACCACGCCGTTGTGCTGCTGCTGGATGGAGTCTTCCTCAACCTCTCCCTCTCTCCTTGCTGGATCAAGGCATGGGAGACATCACCGGGCTGTACGTGTGTTGAACGCGGAGGTGCCGTGCGTTCGGCACTTGGTCATCGGTGATTTGGATCACGACGAGTACGACTCGATCAACCCCGTTCACTTGAACGCTTCCGCTTAGCGATCTACAAGGGTATGTAGATGCACTATCCTTCCCCTTGTTGCTGGTTTCTCCATAGATAGATCTTGGTGATACGTAAGAAAATTTTGAATTTCTGCTACGTTCCCCAACACGGCGCCCCCTGGGCAACCAGGGTCTATGCCAACCCGGCGTCTTGCTCATCCGGTGTGCCCTGTGAACGAGATATGTGCAGCTCCTATCAGGATTTGTCGGCACATTCGGGTGGCTTTGCTGGTCTTGTTTTACCAGTGTCAAAATGTCTTGTAACCGGGATTCCGAGTCTGATCGGGTCTTCCTGGGAGAAGGAATGTCCTTTGTTGACCATGAGAGCTTGTGATGGGCTAAGTTGGGACACCCCTGCAGGGTTTTGAACTTTTGAAAGCCGTGCCCGCGGTTATGGGCGGATGGGAATTTGTTAATGTCCGGTTGTAGAAAACTTGACACTTAACTTTAATTAAAATGCATCAACCGCGTGTGTAGCCGTGATGGTCTCTTTCCGGCGGAGTCCGGGAAGTGAACACGGTTCTTGTGTTATGCTTGAACGTAAGTAGTTTCAGGATCACTTCTTGATCACTTCTAGTTCACGACCATGCTTTGCTTCTCTTCTCGCTCTCATTTGCGTAAGTTAGCCACCATATATGCTAGTGCTTGCTGCAGCTCCACCTCACTACCTTTTCCTACCCATAAGCTTAAATAGTATTGATCACGAGGGTGTGAGATTGCTGAGTCCCCGTGACTCACAGATTACTTCAAAACCAGTTGCAGGTGCCGATGCAGGTGACGCAACCCAGCTTAGATGGGAGCTCGTTGAAGATCGTGTTTGTTGTGTTGTTTTGTTTCCAGTTGATCAGTAGTGGAGCCAGTCGGGTTGATCGGGGACCTAGCAATAGGGGTGGTCTTTCTTTATTTTGGTTCCGTGGTCGGACCTTGATTGTATTTTGGTTGATGTATGATATTCATGTATTGTGTGAAGTGGTGATTGCAAGCCAACTCTCTATCCCTTTCTTATTCAGTACATGGGATGTGTAAAGATTGCCCCTCTTGCGACATGCCTACCATGCGGTTACGTCTCTAAGTCATGTCCCGACACGTGGGAGATATAGCCGCATCGTGGGTGTTACAAGTTGGTAATCAGAGCCTTCCCCGACTTAGGAGCCCCCTGCTTGATCGAATCGCTGACGTTGTTGAGTCTAGAAGAAAATGTTTTGAGTCTTAGGATTATATATATCGGAGAGTAGGATTCTTTTTACTCCTCAGTCCCTTCATCACTCTGGTGAGGCCTCCTAACGTAGAGTTTCGACTCTTCTCTCCTCAAATTTCACTAAAAAAAATTTAGGATCATGCGGGTATCTTGGAATCATTCCAATGGTTTTGTGACAAGAACATTGTTTTTGGTGCCTCGTGACATTTAGGGGTTGTGGCAGTGTCCTGGGGAGTTGAGGTCTGAGGTGTTGTCGTCACAATTTTATCGTTGCAGTTCTGGAATACCTGAGTTCGCCGACATCGAAAATCTCTTTTATGCAGTTGTTGGTGAGATAACCTCAACGCCACCCAGTACTGGGGTGGGAGTTCGGGAGTATTGCCATAACTCATATAACGGATGCTTTTCGATGGTTGAGGTAAATGATTTCCGAAGGTTTCTTGGTTATGTGTTGAAGGATGGATACAGCTGGATGTAGGATTTGCTAGTTTTGGGTGAGATATTATGCTTCCCCTGTATCCCCAACACCTGATTGCATAACCGGAAAGTTTCGGGAGTTTATAAGTGGAATTCAAGTATCACATAGGATATCTGTGACGCCCGAAGACCGGAGCTTCAGATGCCTTCCAGGGTTTCCGGGTTTCGTCGTGTGTTTTGTTTGGTTCATTGCATTCATCATTGCATCATGTGCATTACATCATGTCATCATGCAACCCGTTTTAAAACTCACTAAATAAATTGCATAGATCTTTGATCTATTTAAATCGAGGGAAGGGTGACTTCTCTTTATAACATATCCTCCCAATAGTAGGGAGCTATTTTAAATATTTCATTAATTTGGAATTCACTATAACACAGTTAGAGTTGAAATTCATGCCTTTTCCTTCTCATTTCCCGGCCTCCAGCCTTGCTATAAATTCTTTTTTCACCTTCCCAAACTCCGCCAAATGTTCGTTATTTTGGACACTTCTATCTCCTACATCCACTTCTAACTCATTTGGTTAAAATTCAATCATATTGAATTTAAACATTTTTTTCCAAATCGTTGGAGCGGTCTTGGTTGGCTTGGTGTTGCTCCAGTAAGTCCCGCAGAAATGTTACATATTTTTGCCAAGCCCTTTTGCTATTTCTTTCCTCCCCTTTTTCTTATTACTCCTTTTTTGTTTGGACGAAGAGAGAGCATAGCCCAGCAGGCCTCTCGAGGCCCAGTCCATCCCCGTCGGCCTCTTGGACCTCCACCCAGACCGGCCCAACCTCCCCTAGGCCCAGCATCTCCCTATCTAACCCTAGCCCGCTCAACCTCTGTCTGCCCGATCCCCTCTCTCCCCTTCGCTGTCCTCCTGGCGCCGCCACTCGCAGGGAGAGAGAGGAGCAGAGCCCTTGGCTCGATCCCAATCCCGTCAACCCCTTTCCTCCCGACACAGGGAGAGAGAGGAGCAGAGCCCTCGGCTCGATCACGATCCCCTCGACCCCTTTCCTCCCGACAAAGGGAGAGAGAGGAGCGGAGCCCTCGGCTCGATCCCGATCCCCTCGACCCCTTTCCTCCCGATCCAATGCAACCCCCATCGCCAGCTCCTCCCTCAAACACCGCCGAGCGCTGCCCCTTGGCCGCCGCAGCCTCGCCTTCCTCCTAGCACCATGAGCCCGCTCCGCCGCCTCCTCACCTCCCATGCCGCTGCTGCGCGGGCCAGCGACCGCCACTGCCGGAGCTGCTCCTTCTGCCGCACGCCACCCCGAGCCGCCGAGCCTCGTCCTCGACCTCCTCCCTTGCGCAGTTCCTTCCCTGCCTCCTGCTTGAGGAAACGACCATCCAGCGCCTCCACCATCGCTGCCCCGTGCCATCAAGCTCCAGCGCCGCGCCTCTGCTCCACCTTTCGCCCTTCTGCCCCGACAAGCCTCGTCCTCGTTGCCTTGCTGTTGCCGTTCACACCTCCTACCGTCCCCAACGTCCGTCACTGCCCCGCACCTCTCCCCGCGTCCAAGACGTGTTGTTGCCGCTGCTGCACCTCCGGCCTCCTGTCTTGCTTCTTTTGGACCAGCAAGAACGTCGCCAAGAACCGTACGTGGATGCATCGTCTCCAGGATTTTCGTCAAGTACCCCTACACACGGATAGGCCAAGGTGGACTACGCTCGATGATGTGACAAGTTCCTCCATCGATGACTCGAATGGCTACAAAATGTGAACCACTACCGTCGACCCTCGAAGACCCCGTGGACGTCAAGTTCCATGTCGTTGACCCCGAACCTCTACGTAAACGTGTACGACTACACATCCGAGATGCGTCGAGTACCTCTACGGAAGACCCGAATGTCTACGATCCGTGTACCACGATCGTTGCCAAAGACCGTCGAGTGAACAACTACCCTCGCCGTGGACTTGACAAGACAATGTGTACAACTACTTCCACGATGACCATGCTCCACTATCGTCACAAGAACGAGATCGACGAGTCCGAAAACCCCTACTGCCACGACAACCCCGAAGGGACTCAGATTCTTCAAGTTCATCTTCGACAAGTGTACCACTTCTTCCTACGTCTGTCCCGAGAACGTCTACTTCCTCTACTTTGCACCGAACCCGAACCATCCCGATTGAACGCTTCGAAGGTATAACCATCGAGACGACGGCCGTGAACGAATGTTGAGTGATGTATGAGATGCTCGTGATTGCACCGTGTCCGAGTTGTTCTTTGCAAGCTCCTCGTTGCCTTGCCGTCGACATGTGGGAACCCGGTATTCGGGAGCACCCCATCATCTTGCATGCCACCCTCACACCAACTTCCTTTTGCACCGGTATCCCCGTGGGCTACCAGATTACCGATATGTTGCCGTGGCATCATTTTCGGATTCGTCGCCGTGGCACCCTTTCTTTCCACCATGATGACAAAGGCTTCATAATATGCTCATGTCAACTTTTAATAAAACTTGCACATGTCATCCGCATCATGAAAACAACTTCAAGAATGTTTAAAATTTTTGTTTGCATTAAATTGCTAAATGCATATGGGGAGTTACCGGAATTGTTGTTTGGCGTTCCGGCCTCATTTAAACTTGCCTAGATAGGTAGTTTTGTTGTGCTTCACCCCTTGCCATGTTAATCAAAATTTAATATTGTTGGTACATAAACGAGATCGAACTAAATAACTTGTGTGGTGTTTCGTCAATATGCAACGGAGTTGCATATTGAGCTCCACTTAATTTGTAGGATTGCTTGTGCTCTTTGCCATGCCATGCTTTATTAAACCGGACATGCATCATACTTGATTGTGCATCATGCCATGATTATGTGATGGTTGTTTACTATGTTGTTTGCTTCTTTCCGGTGTTGCTTCTTCGGGTTAGTTCCGATAACATCACATTTGTGAGGATCTGTTCGTCTACGTCCGTTTGTCTTCTTCATGGACTCGTTCTTCTTCCTTGCGGGATTTCAGGCAAGATGACCATACCCTCGAAATCACTTCTATCTTTGCTTGCTAGTTGCTCGCTCTTTTGCTATGCCGCGATACCTACCACTTGCTATATCATGCCTCCCATATTGCCATGTCAAACCTCTAACCCACCTTTCCTAGCAAACCGTTGTTTGGCTATGTTACCGCTTTACTCAGCCTCTCTTATAGCATTGTTAGTTGCAGGTGAAGATGAAGTTTCTTCCATGTTGGAACATGTATATTGTTGGGATATCACAATATATCTTATTTACTTAATGCATTTATATACTTGGTAAAGGGTGGAAGGCTCGGCCTTATGCCTGGTGTTTTGTTCCACTCTTGCCGCCCTAGTTTCCGTCATACCGGTGTTATATTCCTTTATTTTGCGTTCCTTACGCGGTTGGGTTATAATGGGAACCCCTTGACAGTTTGCCTTGAATAAAACTCCTCCAGCAAGGCCCAACCTTGGTTTTGCCATTTGCCACCTAGCCTTTTTCCCTTGGGTTCTGCAGACTCAAGGGTCATCTTTATTTTACCCCCCCGGGCCAGTGCTTGTCTAAGTGTTGGTCCGAACCTGTCAGCAGCCGGTGGCCACCAGGGGCAACTCTGGGCTGGCCTACCGGAATCTTGGACAATCCGGTGTTACCCTGAGAACGAGATATGTGCAGCTCCTATCAGGATGTCGGCACATCGGGCGGCTTTGCTGGTCTTGTTTTACCATTGTCGAAATGTCTTGTAACCGGGGTTCCGAGTCTGATTGGGTCTTCCTGGGAGAAGGAATATCCTTCGTTGACCGTGAGAGCTTGTGATGGGCTAAGTTGGGACACCCCTGCAGGGTTTTGAACTTCCGAAAGCCGTGCCCACGGTTATGGGTAGATGGGAATTTGTTAATGTCCGGTTGTAGAAAACTTGACACTTAACTTAATTAAAATGCATCAACCGCGTGTGTAGCCGTGATGGTCTCTTCTCGGTGGGGTCCAGGAAGTGAACACGGTGTTGGAGTTATGCTTGAACGTAAGTAGTTTCAGGATCACTTCTTGAACACTTCTAGTTCACGAACGTGCTTCTCTTCTCTTCTTGCTCTCTTTTGCGTAACTTAGCCACCATATATGCTAGTGCTTGCTGCAGCTCCACCTCACTACCTTTTCCCTACCCATAAGCTTAAATAGTCTTGATCGCGAGGGTGTGAGATTGCTGAGTCCCCGTGACTCACAGATTACTTCCAAAACCAGTTGCAGGTGCCGATGATACCGTGCAGGTGACGCAGCTGAGCTCAAGGAGGAGCTCGATGAAGATCGTGTTCGTGCTGTTGTTTCGTTTCCAGTTGATCAGTAGTGGAGCCCAGTCGGGGCGATCGGGGATCTAGCATTAGGGGTGGTCTTCTTTTATTTTGGTTCCGTAGTCAGACCTTGTCTGTATTCTGGATGTTGTAATGCCACATTCATGTATTGTGTGAAGTGGCGATTGTAAGCCAACTCTTATCTCTTTCTTATTCAGTACATGGGATGTGTAAAGATTACCCCTCTTGCGACATGCCTACAATGCGGTTATGCCTCTAAGTCGTGCTCCGACACGTGGGAGATATAGCCGCATCGTGGGTATTACAAGTTGGTAATCAGAGCCTTCCCCGACTTAGGAGCCCCCTGCTTGATCAAATCGTTGGCGTTGTTGAGTCTAGAAAAATGTTTTGAGTCTTATAGGATTATATATATCGGAGAGTAGGATTCTTTTTACTCCTCAGTCCCTTCGTCGCTCTGGTGAGGCCTCCTGACGTAGAGTTTTGACTCTTCTCTCCTCAAATTTCACTATTTTTTTAGGATCACGCGGGTATCTTGGAATCGTTCCGATGGTTTTGTGACGATAACATTATTCTTGTTGCCTCCTGACATTTAGGGGTTGTGGCAGTGTCCTGGGGAGTTGAGCTCCGAGGTGTTGTCGTCACAATTTTATCGTTGCAGTTCTGGAATACCTGAGTTTTCGCTGACATCGAAAATCTCTTTTATGCAGTTGTTGGTGAGATAACCTCGATCCCACCCAGTACCGGGGAGGGAGTTCGAGAGTATTGCCATAACTCGTATAACGGATGCTTTTTGAAGGTTGAGGTAAATGATTTCCGAAGATTTCTTGGTTATGTGTTGAAGGATGGATACAGCTGGATGTAGGATTTGGTAGTTTTGGGTGAGATATTATGCTTCCCCTGTATCCCCAACACCTGATTGCATAACCAGAAAGTTTCGGGAGTTTATAAGTGGGAATTCAAGTATATCGTAGAATAATCTTTCCAACAGACACATGATACGATATGGGATCTATCATATGTTTGTTCCGGCTTATTCTGCAAGCCAATCCTTTGTTTTGTTTTGAGTTGTGGTATACGAGTTGCTTCGAAGTCAAATGTTGATTCCATACCTTTCCTAAGTGGTGTTCTCATACTCCTAAGTGAATACCAATCCTTCATGATAATCGAGATTTTCATGTCAATCCTTTTTCAACCGGTGTGTCTCTCTTCAAGTGGATCCGATTTTTTGCGACATCTGCAGGTTCAACTCAAGTCTTCTCAACGGTGTTTGTTTCATTCATCCCAAGTAGCCTTTGTTTTCCCTCCCTCCCACCCTTGTTTCTTCAAGGATTCAGATTTCTTAATCAAGTATCCTTCTTATTGATGTGAAGTCTCTCCATTCTTTTCAGTCAAGGTTCTTACCCGGTGATTCTAATGAAGATTCTAACGGAGCTTCAAGCTCATCATTCTTCGTTATTTTCCTTCTCTGGTGGATTCAATGTAAGCTTTTGGTGTTGATCATATCTTTTTCATTGGTTCACATGCTTTCCATGTTTGAAGTCCTTACGAAGATTCTCTTAACTGTTCACCTCTCTCTATTCATTTGTTCCAGAGTGCTGAAGATATCTCAGAAGGCTCGTCTTTTCATTCAAGATCCGTTCAAACCTATCTCGAGGTTGTTATCTTATTCAAGCCATTTAACTCAACCGGCGCAATCTATCTTTTGAATCGTTCAAGGTGTCTTTTTGAGTGGGCCCTAACCCACAGGTCTTTTCCCAGGATCTTACCTGACTCTTCTTTTATTTTCCCGGAGCTATCCTCAATTTTTTCTCAAAGTTTGACGTAAGAATGATTTGTCATCAGTCAAATGTCTTTCTCCAAGATCTTTCAAATTCTTTTCATGGTTGGCTCAACCTTTCCATTCTTCATTCCGGAGTGCCTCAAGAATTCATGGTGGTGTTTCTCATCGTCTTTTCCAACATTTGAAGACCGAAGAAGAGTTTTTCCTCCAAATCTTATCCGTTCTCTCAAAGATTCGTGATTCTAGCTTAATGCCATCCTCTCATAATTATTTTCGATTGTGAGATATTCTTTTCACCCTTCCGGAGCAAATCAGGAGCCTTTTTAGTTCAATTCTCCAAAGGCCATCATTTCAGGATTATTCATTCCAACTTTTAGCTCTCGTTCTCCAAATCTTACCGGGGCATAAATCAAGTTTTCTCTAATCAGTTCATGATCTCTTCGTTCTCTAGTATCTAAATTTCCCCAAGTATCTTCGTTCATTTCATAATTCTTCCCGGTGTTCCTTTATCTTTTCTTCGGTCATTTTAATTCTTACGGTGGTTCTTCCAAGATTCTCTTCTATTGTTATCTTATCAATTTATTCGTTGTTCCAATCCTACCGGTGGTTCGTGAAGACCTTCCCAAGTTGACACTATATCTCTCATAATCCTTTCAACGAGAATAAGTAGTATGCCAAATCCATTGCTTGTCATCAATTTATATTGATGAAGGATAAGCATAATGTAATTCTTACTCTTGTTTCATCGAGTAAATTTAATTCCTCATTCTGGAGGCTCATCAAATTCTCGGTTTCACTTGATTCATCTTTATTTTCCCGAAGTTCCAAGCTCTCTCAATTTTCTCGTCTTGAAGATCCATCTAATCATTGCAAGTCTTCACCTTGTGTTTTCAACTTCTCTTTCCTTTCGTTTGATCATTCTTTTATTACCGGAGTTCTTCATGGAGGCTCTACATGGTGGTTCATCAAGGATTTAATTCCTTCTCAAAGTGTTCATTGAGATTCTTTTCAGAGGAGTTCAAGCATTATTCATCTTGCATCCCAAAGTACAATTCGTTCTATCTTATCCTTTGAGGTGGCGTTATGTCATTGTTGATAATTTCCCTTCGGGTTTCATGATTCACAAGTTTTTCAAAGAGAGACATATTTAAATCCATCATTTTATCTTTGCTCAAGAGATCTTTTCAACCAATCAATCCTTTTGTTGGTGCTAAATTGGAAAAAATCATCTAAAGCCTTCCATTGGGAATGCTGCTATCATGGTGTTTGTCAATGATCCAAGTTTCTCCTTCTCTTCTCGGTGAAGAAGTTTTTCATCTCTTCTTTGTTCTCGATCAATCATTGTTTTTTTGTTAGTAGCAGAATTTCACCTCAAATTTTAAGATGTCTTCCTTAAGTCCACATCAAGCTTATCCGTTTTCGTTGTTGTTAATCCAACAACTCCGTTCTAGAATATGTTGTAAGCGTGCTCTCTCAAGATCTTATTTTCCCTCTGTTCATTCCATTCCATTCTTTCTTCATCCGGAGGCATTGTGATGTTGCTCTCTTCGTGTTTATCCATTTAACCGGAGTGTTGTGCCCTCTGCTCAAGTTCATTTCACAAAAGCAAGTCTTCATCTCTTTTCAACCGGAGTGCCGTCCGAATTTGTTCTTCCTTGTTCCTCTTTCCTAATGGAGTGCTTTCAACTTCTTTCATCTTCGTTGTATTTCTTTCTTTAAATTTGCATAACCTCGCAAGGTTCTTTGGTTTCACTCGTTTGTCAAAGAAGCAACTTAGTTTTACTCCTTATCTTCCTTTCCGTTTTCCCTCCGGTGCCATCCTAGATCTCGAGACGAGATCCTCTCATAGTGGTGGAGTGTTGTGACGCCCCAAGACCGGAGCTTCAGATGCCTTCCAGGGTTTCCAGGTTTCGTCGTGTGTTTTGTTTGGTTCATTGCATTCATCATTGCATCATGTGCATTGCATCATGTCATCATGCAACCCGTTTTAAAACTCACTAAATAAATTGCATAGATCTTTGATCTATTTAAATCGAGGGAAGGATGAATTCTCTTTATAACATATCCTCCCAATAGTTGGGAGCTATTTTAAATATTTCATTAATTTGGAATTCACTATAACACACTTACAGTTTAAGTTCATGCCTTTTCCTTCTCATTTCCCGGCCTCCAGCCTTGCTATAAATTCTTTTGTCACCTTCCCAAACTCCGCCAAATGTTCATTATTTTGGACACTTCTATCTCCTACGTCCACTTCTAACTCATTTGGTTTAAATTCAATCATATTGAATTTAAACATTTTTTTCCAAATCGTTGGAGCGGTCTTGGTTGGCTTGGTGTTGCTTCAATAAGTCCCACAAGAAATGTTACATATTTTTGCCAAGCCCTTTTGCTATTTCTTTGCTGCCCTTTTTCTTATTACTCCTTTTCTTTTTGGAGGAAGAGAGAGCATAGCCCAGCGGGCCTCTCGAGGCCCAGTCCATCCCCGCTGGCCTCTTAGGACCTCCACCCAGACCGGCCCAACCTCCCCTAGGCCCAACATCTCCCTATCTAACCCTAGCCCGCTCAACCTCTCTCTACCCGATCCCCTCTCTCCCCTTCGTTGTCCTCCTGGCGCCGCCACTCGCAGGGAGAGAGAGGAGCAGAGCCCTCGGCTCGATCCCGATCCCCTCGACAACTTTCCTCCCGATCCCATGCAACCCCCATCGCCAGCTCCTCCCTCGAACGCCGCCGAGCGCCGACCCTTGGCCGCCTCGCCTTCCTCCCAGCACCACGAGCCTGCTCCGCCGCCTCCTCACCTCCCATGCCGCTGCTGCGCCGGCCAGCGACCGCCACTGCCGGAGCTGCTCCTTCTGCCGCGCGCCACCCCAAGCCGTCGAGCCTCGTACTCGACCTCCTCCCTCGCGCGGTTCCTTCCCTGCCTCCTGCTCAAGGAAACGACCAGCCAGCGCCTCCACCGTCGCTGCCCCGCGCCCTCAAGCTCTAGCGCCGCGCCTCTGCTCCGCCTTTCGCCCTTCCGCCCCGACGAGCCTCGTCCTCATCGCCTTGCTGTGGCCATTCACACCTCCTCCCGTCCCCAACATCCGTCACTGCCCCGCACCTCTCCCTGCGTCCAGGACGTGTTGTTGCCGCTGTTGCACCTTCGGCCTCCTGTCTTGCTTCTTTTGGACCAGCAAGAACGTCGCCAAGAACCGTACGTGGATGCATCGTCTCCAGGATTTTCGTCAAGTACCCCTACACACGGATACGCCAAGGTGAACAACGCTCGATGATGTGACAAGTTCCTCCACCGATGACTTGAATGGCTATAAAACGTGAACCACTACCGTCGACCCTCGAGGACCCCGTGGACGTCAAGTTCCGTGTTGTTGACCCCGAACCTCTACGAAAACGTGTACGACTACACATCCGAGATGCGTCGAGTACCTCTACGAAAGACCCGAACGTCTAGGATCCGTGTACCATGACCGTTGCCAAAGACCGTTGAGTGAACAACTACCTTAGCCGTGGACTCGACAAGACAATGTGTACAACTACTTCCATGACAACCGTGCTCTACTACCGTCACAAGAATGAGATCGACGAGTCCGAAAACCCCTAGTACCACGACAACCCCGAAGGGACTCGGATTCTTCAAGTTCATCTTCGAAAAGTGTACCACTTCTTCCTACGACCGTCGCGAGAACGTCTACTTCCTCTACTTTGCACCGAACCCGAACCATCCCGATTGCATGCTTTGAAGGTATAACCACCAAGACGAGGGCCGTGAACGAATGTTGAGTGATGTATGAGATGCTCGTGATTGCACCGTGTCCGAGTTTTTCTTTGGGAGCTCCTCGTTGCCTTGTCGTCGACATGTGGGAACCCGGTATTCGGGAGCACCCCATCATCTTGCATGTCACCCTCACACCAACTCCCTTTTGCACCGGTATCCCTGTGGGCTACCAGATAACTGATATGTTGCCGTGGCATCATTTTCGGATTCGTCGCCATGGCACCCTTTCTTTCCGCCACGATGACAAAGGCTTCATAATATGCTCATGTCAACTTTTAATAAAACTTGCATAAAACTTGCACATGTCATCCGCATCATGATAACAACTTCAAGAATGTTTAAAATTGTTGTTTGCATTAAATTGCTAAATGCATATGGGGAGTTACCGGAATTGTTGTTTGGCGTTCCGGCCTCATTTAAACTTGCCTAGATAGGTAGTTTTGTTGTGCTTCACCCCTTGCCATGTTAATCAACATTTAATATTGTTGGGTACATAAACGAGATCGAACTAAATAACTTGTCGTGGTGTTTCGTCAATATGCAACAGAGTTGCATATTGAGCTCCACTTAATTTGTAGGATTGCTTGTGCTCTTTGCCATGCCATGCTTTATTAAACCGGACATGCATCATACTTGATTGTGCATCATGCCATGATTATATGATGGTTGTTTACTATGTTGTTTGCTTCTTTCTGGTGTTGCTTCTTCGGGTTAGTTCCGATAACATCACGTTTGTGAGGATCCGTTCATCTACGTCCGTTTTTCTTCTTCATGGACTCGTTCTTCTTCCTTGCGGGATTTCAGGCAAGATGACCATACCCTCGAAATCACTTCTATCTTTGCTTGCTAGTTGCTCGCTCTTTTGCTATGCCGCGATACCTACCACTTGCTATATCATGCCTCCCATATTGCCATGTCAAACCTCTAACCCACCTTTCCTAGCAAACCGTTGTTTGGCTATGTTACCGCTTTGCTCAGCCTCTCTTATAGCGTTGTTAGTTGCAGGTGAAGATGAAGTTTGTTCCATGTTGGAACATGGATATTGTTGGGATATCACAATATATCTTATTTAGTTAATGCATCTATATACTTGGTAAAGGGTGGAAGGCTCGGCCTTATGCCTGGTGTTTTGTTCCACTCTTGCCGCCCTAGTTTCCGTCATACCGGTGTTATGTTCCTTTATTTTGCGTTCCTTACATGGTTGGGTTATAATGGGAACCCCTTGACAGTTTGCCTTGAATAAAACTCCTCCAGCAAGGCCCAGCCTTGGGTTTACCATTTGCCACCTAGCTTTTTTCCGTTGGGTTCTGCAGACTCAAAGGTCATCTTTATTTTACCCCCTCCCCGGGCTAGTGCTTGTCTAAGTGTTGGTCCGAACCTGTCAGCAGCCGGTGGCCACCAGGGGCAACTCTGGGCTGGTCTACCGGAATCTTGAACAATCCGGTGTTGCCCTGAGAACGAGATATGTGCAGCTCCTATCAGGATGTCGGCACATCGGGCGGATTTGCTGGTCTTGTTTTACCATTGTCTAAATGTCTTGTAACCGGGATTCCGAGTCTGATCGGGTCTTCTTGGGAGAAGGAATATCCTTCTTTGACCGTGAGAGCTTGTGATGGGCTAAGTTGGGACACCCCTACAGGGTTTTGAACTTCCGAAAGCCGTGGCCGCGGTTATGGGCAGATGGGAATTTGTTAATATCTGGTTGTAGAAAACCTGACACTTAACTTAATTAAAATGCATCAACCGCGTGTGTAGCCGTGATGGTCTCTTCTCGGCGGGGTCCGGGAAGTGAACACGGTGTTGGAGTTATGCTTGAACGTAAGTAGTTTCAGGATCACTTGTTGATCACTTCTAGTTCACAACCGTGCTTTGCTTCTCTTCTCGCTCTCTTTTGCGTAAGTTAGCCACCATATATGCTAGTGCTTGCTGCAGCTCCACCTCACTACCTTTTCCCTACCCATAAGCTTAAATAGTCTTGATCGCGAGGGTGTGAGATTGCTGAGTCCCCGTGACTCACTGATTACTTCCAAAACCAGTTGCAGGTGCCGATGATACTGTGCAGGTGACGCAGCCGAGCTCAAGGAGGAGCTCGATGAAGATCGTGTTCGTGGTGTTGTTTCGTTTCCAGTTGATTAGTAGTGGAGCCAAGTCGGGGCGATCGGGGATCTAGCATTAGGGGTGGTCTTCTTTTATTTTGGTTCCGTAGTCGGACCTTGTTTGTATTCTGGATGTTGTAATGCTATATTCATGTATTGTGTGAAGTGGCGATTGTAAGCCAACTCTTATCTCTTTCTTATTCAGTACATGGGATGTGTAAAGATTACCCCTCTTGCGACATGCCTACAATGTGGTTATGCCTCTAAGTCATGCTCCGACACGTGGGAGATATAGCCACATCGTGGGTGTTACAATATCCTTCCAACAGACACATGATATGACATGGGGTCTATCTTATGTTTGTTTCCGGCTTATTTTGCAAGCCAATCCTTTGTTTTGTTTTGAGTTGTGGTATTCGAGTTGCTTCAATGTCAAGTGTTGATTCCATACCTTCCCTAAGTGGTGTTCTCATACTTCTATGTGAATACCAATCCTTCTTGATAATCGAGATTGTCATGTCAATCCTTTTTCAACCGGTGTGTTTCTCTTCTAGTGGATCCGATCATTTCAACATCCGCAAGATCACCTATCGGATTTCCCAACGTTGTTCATTTCATCTGTTCCCAAGTTGCCTTTGTTTTCCCGCCCACCCACCCTTTTCCTTCAAGGATTCAGATTTCTTAATCAAGTATCCATCTTATTGATGGAAGTTTCTCCATTGTTTTCCTTCATGTTCTTATCCGGTGATTCTCAGGAAGATACCAAGGAAGCTTCAAGTTCATCATTCTTTGTTACTTTTTCTTCTTCGGTGGATTCAAGACAAGTTTTCGGTGTTGATCATATTCCCTTCCTCGCTTCAAGTGCTTTTGTATGCTGGTGTATCTCTTAACCATTCACCTCTCGCTATTCATTTGTTCCGGATTGCCGAAGATATCTCAGAAGATTCACGTTTCCATTCTCGACCAGTTCAAGTTATTTCGAGGTTGTTATCTAATTCAAGCCATTTATTATTACATGCGCATTATCTATTTTAAATCATTCAACGGTGTTTCTCTTGAGTGGGCCCATAACCCACAGGTCTTTTCCCAGGATCTTACCTGACTCTTCTAATCTTTTCCGGAGTTATTCTCAAATTCATTTCAAAGTTTGACGCAAGAATGAATTATCATCAGTCATATGTCTTTCTCCAAGATCCTTCATATGCTTTCATCGTTGGTTCAACCTTTCTAATTTTCATCCCGGAGTATCTCAACAATTCATGGTGGTGTTTTTCATTGTCATTCTCAACACTTGAAGAGCGAAGAAGAGTTTCTCTCAAATCTTATCCGTTCTCTCAAGGATTCGTCATTCTAGCTTGATGCCATACTCTCATCATTGTATTCGGTTGTCAGAATCCTTTTCACCCATCCGGAGCAATTCAAGATTCTTTTCAGTTTGATTCTCCAAAGACCATCATTTCGGGATTATTCATTCCAGCTTTTAGCTCTCATTCTCCAAATCTTACCGGTGCATCGATCAAATATCCTCTAATCAGTTCATGATCCCTTCGTTCTCTTGTATCTAAACTCTCTCATGTATCTTCGTTCATTTGCTAATTCTTACCGGTGATTCTTCCCTTTACTTCATTTGTTTTTTTTCAATTCTTATGGTGGTTCATTCAAGATTTCTTTTCCTTCTTTATCATATCAATTTATTCATTGTTTCTATCCTAGCAGTGGTTCGTTGAAGCCCTTCCCAAGTTTGTGCTATATCTCTCCTTAATCCTTTCCGTTGAGAATAAGTAGTATGCCAAATTCATTGCTTGTCATCAATTTAAATTGTTGAAGGATACGCATAATGTAATTCTTATTCTTGTTTCATCGAGTGAATTCAATTCCTTAGTCCGGAGGCTAATCAAATTCTCGTTTTCAATTGTTCATCTTTCTTTTCCGGAGTTCCAAGTTTCCCGCATTATCTCGTCGCAAAGCTTCATCCAATCATTGCAAGACCCCAATCTTATTCTTTCATCCTTCACTTCTTTTTTATCATTCTTTCATTACCAGAGTTCTTCATGGAGGTTACATGGTGGTTCATCAAGGATTCCTCTCATTCTTCAATTGTTCGTCAAGAATTCTCTCGAAGCGATGATCCGCCAAGCTATACTCTCAAATAAACATGGTGCTCAACACATGTTTTGTTTTGAGGAGTTCAAGCCTTCTTCATCTTGCATTCCGATGTGCAATTCCTTCTATCTTATCTTTTGAGGTGGTGTTATGTCATTCATGACAATTTGAGTTCGTGTTTCATGATTCAACAGTTGTCAAGAATGGGATAGTTAAACCCATCAATTTCTTCGAGCATGAGCTCTTCTCAATCCATCAATCTCCTGTTGGAGCTATCTTGGGTTATATTTCACCTAAATCTTTCCCTAAGGATTGCTGCTATTTATGGTGCTTATAAATGATCCAAGTTCTTCATCTATCCTCCCGGTGAAATAAGTTTCTCGTCTTCTTGTTCATATCAATCCAATCTATTGTTTTCGTTAGTGGCAGAATTTCACCTCAAGATTTCGAGATGTTTTCCATAAGCCCACAACAATCTTACTCTTTTCGTTGTTGGTTTTCCAACAACTCCGTTCGACCCTTCGCCTAAGGATGCCTTTGCAAGCTCATTTGAGGTAGAAGATGTTGTTTTCTCCACTGTTCTTTTAATTCCTTTCTTACATTTCCTCTGAAGGCTTTGTGATGTTGCTCTTTTCTCTCATCATCTCAAATGGTGAGGATCGTGTTCTCTCCTTTGCTTATCAAGTCAACCAGAGTGTTTTTCAATTTTGTTCATCTTTGTTGTATTCTTTCTTTCAATTTATTCAACCTCTCAAGGCTCGTGGTTTCACTCATTTGTCAAAGAAGCAACTTAGTTTTACCTCTACTCTTCCTCTTCCGTTTTCACTCAGGTGCCATCCTAGATCTCGGGACGAGATCCTCTCGTAGTGGTGGAGTGTTGTAACGCCCCGAGACCATTGCGCCAGGTGTCTTCTAGTTATTCTCTGTTGTTGCCTTGTCATTTGTTTGCGTGTCATGCATTTCATATCATGTCATCATGTGCATCTTATTTGCATACGTGTTCGTCTCATGCATCCGAGCATTTTCCCCGTTGTCCGTTTTGCAATCTAACACTCCTATGTCCTCCGGCGCCCTCCTTTTGCCTCTTTTCGTGAGCGGGTGTTCAACGTTCTCGGAATGGACCAAGATTTGCCTAGCGGCCTTGGTATACCACCGGTAGACCGCCTGTCAAGTTTCGTGCCATTTGGAGTCCGTTTGATAGTCCAACGGTTAACCGGGGAACCGTAAAGGCCTCGTGTGTGTTGCAGCCCAACACCCCTCCAAAGTGGCCCAACAACCCATCCAAACCCCCTCCATCCTCTCGGGCGTTCGATCACGATCACGTGGCCGAAAACCGCACCTCATTTGGACTCTCCTAGCTCCCTCTACCCATAAATATGTGCCCCTCTCCGAAATTCGCGGTCTAACCCTAGATCTTCCTCCTCCGCGCGCCGGACATGTCCACTCCGCCGCCAAACATGTCCGCCTGCCACCTCACCCCGACCTATCATAGGCCGCCACATCGCCCCGCCGCCGCTCTCCTCCAACCCCCGCACGCCACCTCACCCGCCGGCCCACTCTCTCTCCACCGCACCGCGCGCGGGACCGCGAGCTCGGAGCAGGCCCGCCCGGGCCCAGATCTACGCCGCCGCCGCCCGCGGATCCTCGCCTCTCGGCCCGGTCGCCGCCTGCCGGCCGTTCCTCGCCTCGCCGCCCGTCCCCGCTGCCTGCGCCGCCGCGCGCCTCGCCGGACTCCGCCGTGCTGCGCCACCTCGCCTCCCGCGCGCCGCCGCCTCACTCGCCGTGCGCTGCAACTCCGGCCGCGGCCCACCGCTTCCTCTGCCGCCCGGCCCCGCCGGACCTCGCCTGCCATGCCGTGCCTCGAGCTCCGCCACCTCGCGAGACTTCCTCGAGCTCGCAGGAGCCGTCCCGACCAGATCCACCCCGCCTGGATGAGATCCACCGGGAGTCCAACCAAATGCCTCCCCTCGTACAAATCCACTCCGTCCCGGAACCACTCCATCCCGTTGACTTTCGCGAGGGTATTTTTCCACTAAGTCCCCAAATCTGTGATTTTTTCAAGCCCTGTTCATCACATCATAACTCCTCATCTGTAGCCCCGTTTCTTGCACATGTTATATCAAAATGTTCATATGGTTGGGCTCTTCATTTTGTTCCATTGCACCATGCTTGTTTGAGTCCATATTGATGCCCAAATGTCTGATGCAAGAGTGCTATAGAATGTTAGTTCCTGTTACTTAGCAGATCTTGAGCATTTGTCATTTTTGCCATGATTATTGTGTGCTGCATATGGGCATGAGTTCTACATGTGTTTTGGGCTATGCCATGCCATATTTAAAGGGGTGTATGACATGTATTTTTTTGATCAATGTGGTGACTAGCACAAGCATGCAAAGTAGCTCTCGTGATATTGCTGATTTCAGGGAGTTAGAATTTCACTAAGTCTTCGCTCTGCTGTTATTTTTACGCCATGTGTTCAAGTTGCTACAGAGTGATCCATGCTTCTTTTGAGCATGTTCAGTAAGGATGATTTTGACATATGGTTATGCGATATCAATCCATGCGCCTGTTTGCATTTATGGAGTGCCCTAGCATGACTCAATCTTGCTCTACTTTAGCTATAAAATGTTCCTGGCAGATTGTTTACGTGTTAATCAATTTTGCCAAGGTTGTTGTAGTTGATCCATGCATGCTATGAGAGGGTTCTTGCCATGGTTAGCTCCTTGAACATGTCTTTTTGCTGGTAGTATGCTTAGTTTGTCATGAAATGCCTTTTGTTGAGTGCATCGAGCTTGCAAACATGCCTTCATAATTCTATTTATGCCATGTCCAGTTTTCTGCTAAGTCTGAATCTGTTAACAAAACTTGCTATGTTTACATGGGTGCCATCATATCTTCTAATCCTTTTCGGCTTATGGTCAGTAATGGACTTTTGTTATATGCTTTTAGTAGTTTCATGCCAGGCCTTGTTTTGCTATGATATGTTCCTGTAGCAGGTTGTTATCTTGCTCTAAACATTGCTTCCTGATGTTAATTCCTGGCATGGTAGTATTTTCACTAAGTCTGTGATGCTGTTATCTTCTTCACTTTTGCCATGCTTGTTTGAACCTGCTATTGTGTGATTTAGCCGTAGCTCAGTGTTCATCATTTGTCAAGCAGCTTGAGTAGATCACTTCCATGTGCTTTATTGCTATGTTAGAGTGCAGTAGCTTAGTTTCTTGTTGCATTCTAGATGGCATTGTGCTGTTAATCGCAGAATTGTGTCATTCTTGTTTTGCTTGCCATTTGCAAACTGTGCATCCGATTCCGGTGATCTTTATATCGATTTCGACCGAAATCAACTCATCTTTCCAGCGACACACTTGGTTTGCCAAGTTGAGTCCTGGTTCAATCGTTCCCTTCCAAAGCACGCATATGCATTGCTTATCACATCCCGCATATCATGCCATGTTTTGCATCATGTTGCTAGCGCATTGCACCGTGGTTGATTGTGGTTTTCCTTTGCTTGTGTTCTTGCTTTGGGTAGAGCCGGGAGACGAGTACGTGATCGAGGAACCCGTTGAGTACGCTTATGAGGATCAAGCTATCGTTAACTCGGAGAACTTTGCAGCTAAGATGACCATACCCTCGAAATCACTTCTATCTTTGCTTGCAAGTTGCTCGCTCTTTTGCTATGCCACGATACCTACCACTTGCTATATCATGCCTCCCATGTGGCCATGTCAAGCCTCTAACCCACCTTGCCCTAGCAAACCGTTGTTTGGCTATGTTACCACTTTGCTCAGCCCCTCTTATAGCGTTGCTAGTTGTAGGTGAAGATGAAGTTTGTTCCTTGTTGGAACATGTTTATTGTTGGGACATCACAATATCTCTTATTTAATTAATGCATCTATATACTTGGTAAAGGGTGGAAGGCTCGACCTTATGCCTGGTGTTTTGTTCCACTCTTACCGCAATAGTTTCTGTCATACCGTTGTTATGTTCCTTGATTTTGCGTTCCTTACGCGGTTGGGTCATAATGGGAACCCCTTGACAGTTCGCCTTTTATAAAACTCCTCCAGCAAGGCCCAACCTTGGTTTTACATTTGCACTAACAACCTATCACCTTCCCTTGGGTTCTGCAGACTCAAGTGTCATCTTTATTTTAACCCCCCCGGGCCAGTGCTTCTCTATGTGTTGGTCCAACCTGAGCGATCTCCGGCGCCCCCTAGGCAACCAGGGTCTATGCCAACCCGACGTCTTGCTCATCCAGTGTGCCCTGAGAACGAGATATGTGCATCTCCTATCTGGATTTGTCAGCACATTCGGGTGGCTTTGCTGGTCTTGTTTTACCATTGTCGAAATGTCTTGTAACCGGGATTCCGTGTGTGATCGGGTCTTCCTGGGAGAAGGAATATCCTTCGTTGACCATGAGAGCTTGTGATGGGCTAAGTTGGGACACCCCTGCAGGGTTTTGAACTTTTGAAAGCCGTGCCCGCAGTTATGGGCATATGGGAATTTGTTAATGTCTGGTTTTAGAAAACTTGACACTTAACTTTAATTAAAATGCATCAACCGCGTGTGTAGCCGTGATGGTCTCTTTCCGGTGGAGTCCGGGAAGTGAACACGGTTCTTGTGTTATGCTTGACCGTAAGTAGTTTCAGGATCACTTCTTGATCACTTCTAGTTCACGACCGTGCTTTGCTTCTCTTCTCGCTCTCATTTGCGTAAGTTAGCCACCATATATGCTAGTGCTTGCTGCAGCTCCACCTCACTACCTTTTCCTACCCATAAGCTTAAATAGTCTTGATCGCGAGGGTGTGAGATTGCTGAGTCCCCGTGACTCACAGATTACTTCAAAAACCAGTTGCAGGTGCCGATGATACCAGTGCAGGTGACGCAACCCAACTCATATGGGAGCTCGATGAAGATCGTGTTCGTTGTGTTGTTTCGTTTCCAGTTGATCAGTAGTGGAGCCCAGTCGGGTTAATCGGGGACCTAGCAATAGGGGTGGTCTTTCTTTATTTTGGTTCCTTAGTCGGACCTTGATTGTATTCTGGTTGATGTATGATATTCATGTATTGTGTGAAGTGGCGATTGTAAGCCAACTCTCCATCCCTTTCTTATTCAGTACATGGGATGTGTAAAGATTACCCCTCTTGTGACATGCCTACCATGCGGTTATGCCTCTAAGTCGTGCCCCGACACGTGGGAGATATAGCCGCATCGTGGGTGTTACATGCGCCTCAAGAAACTTCCACGACTACGCGTCGACACTGGTTGATTCACACACCTTTAGAGAGCTATGACATGAGTTGTCACAAGATGAAGAGAGCTATGTGGCAAGAGTTCGTGCCTCCAACCTACACGGAACAACTTCTACGCTAATTGGATAACACCATTCAAGGATCCAAGTCCATCGATGCGTACTTCAAGAAGATGAAGAATGCCTTGTAACGAGCCGACATGGACGACCCCATTTCAATGAAGTCCCACTTCATGATGGGATTGCACAACAACATCTCCAAGACTATCTTCCTCGAGAACTACAAGTCCCTCCACGACTACTACAATGGTGCTCTCAAGGCAGAACAAGAATTCATGAAGGCCAAGGCTTCTCCACCCCAAGCACACTTCTTGAAGACCAAGCTCCAAGACGGCGAGCATGAGGCTAGTACCACCACAGTCCAAGCCCGATGAGCTCCAAGATGACGTCCCAAGTTTGACTTCACCGCCACCCCTCTTTGTGGCATTGATGGTGCCGAGTCTACTTCGACTCTTTTTCAAGATGGAGCAGCGACGACGACGACTATGGAGACATTCAAGGACCAAGCTTTGGAGGCGAACGACATGGTGATTAGCAAGGATGATGCTTCCATCTTTGGAGGTGAGAGTGATGATGTGCCATCTTCGGCCTTCATCCACGGCGACAATGACGAGATGATCGAGCATGGTATTTTCCCTTCGATCATAGAGGAGAGTGATGATGTGCCATCTTCGGCCTTCATCCGCGGCGACGACAACGAGATGGTTGAGCATGGGATTCTCCCTTCGACCACGATGACGTATGATGGCTTGAGTGACTTTTGCCACCATATTGAGAGTGAGAGTGACTTCACCACTAGCCCCATATATGACGAGTTGCCCCAATTCCCATGTGAGGAGAGCCACAACCCCCACCACTTGAGTGAGATGAGTGACTCCACCATATGTGAGTTTGAGTGCACCTATTTTGAGGAGTGAGTGAACCTCAACATAGAGAGAATGAGATAGTTCATAGGTCTTGTGGGGCCAATTTCAACACTAATGACTTGACCTCTACCTCTATTGTGTCTTCTAATTTGGTGCTAGGTCCCATATATGATGACGCGCCGATCCTCGACGAGGTCGTCCTCCCTTTGGACAAGACGATGGCCATGGTGGAATATGATGCACCCCCACATGGTTCCATCAAGTTGATGGTGATGACCACCATTTGGTCTTTACCACCTCACCTACATCACTTGGTGGAATGACAAAGGTAACATAGGTGAAGGTGATGCTCTAGTCCCACTAGTGGACATTCTTGACATTGATTGCTTGCATAATGTTGATCAACATATTACCATGCTTCATGCTAGTGCGACTTCCCCATGCGATGATTTACCCATTTATGATGAGTATGATGATTTCCATGTGGAGTCTATTAGTTGTGATGCTATGTTACAAAGGATTTCTCGTGACAATTCTCTAGGTCACATCATGTTTCAAAATCTGCTTGACTTGTCATATGCTATGCATGAGATCAACCATATGTCATATTTGCAATGTCTTCATAGTGACTATGCATATGCCATTAAAATAAACCCAGTTTGCACTTATGGCATAGATGACAAGCCCATGGTTATTGGCATTTGTTTTTCTTGTGATGATATTGATATGCTCCCTTTGCATCATTTATCCCATATGTCATGCCATGACCACCTAGCTTCGAATATGCATTGTTTTGGATGTTGTCCATTTTCTCCATATGTTGTTTCCGATATTGCACATGAGGAGACCCCCATAGTTTCCTCACACATGTTAGGATATTTTGATCCATCCTATCCATTGCATGATCCCAATACTTGTGTGCACCATATGCTCCCCATGAATGAAAATGCTATCATTGTGCCTTATACTTGTATGCTCAATTTGTGTCCCCATCGTGTTATACACAATAACTTTCTTTCATGATGGATGACATGTTCTTATACCATGCATCAAATTTCTTTGAGCGATGCTTATCTTGTGCCAACGCTCACATGCACATACACATCATGATGGATGATGTGTACATTTACCACACACACCTTCTTTGGTTTGTGTCTCTTTTGTGTAGGTACCCATGAATACTCGTCAACCTCACAATCCCATGAGTTGACGAACGAGCTCTAGAGAGCAATGCTGATTTGGGATCTCGTGGATTGTCCTTACCACCGCTCCCTTCGCGCATCTCTTCTACATGGCCCTCACGTGGTTATGGGTTATTTACCACTTCTCACTTTATGCCCATATTGCCATGTTCACTTTGCATGATATGCTCATTTTGATGCCTTTGCCATGCATTTGTGACACATGCTTTTCATCTCACATGACACTTAATTCTCATACTTGCATGTGTATTTGCATGCTTGGTGGAGATATTGCTTGTTATTGCCATGTTTGCTTTATACCCCATGCCTATGATGATACTTTGATCTCGCTTTGTGTTCGTGCTTGTGATATGTCATGTGCATCGCTTATGCCTACTATTTGCTCACATGACATGATTGCCTTGATCCCCTCTAGTGTGTTGCATTCGCTCCACTAGTTTACAACTTGCTAGATATGCTTGCTTATGTTGCATCACCGATGATACATACTTGCTCGTTTCATGCAGTTGATAGCCACTATTGCCATGATTTGCACATGAGTGCTATTGCTTCTTGTCATATATCTCCATACATTGCCTCTCTCATGCTAGATAACTTGCCATCTATTGAGTGCAAGAATGATTCTAGTCTTTCTAATGAGATTACCCCCATAGCATTATCACATATATTTGGAGATTTCGACATAATTCTTGTGAAGGATGCTTACCTTCCTTCTTTGCACCATATGCCTAGTGCCATGAGTATAGCCATTGATTCATCTTATTCATGCACTTTTGCTTCTAATGGTTATGTGCAAGAGAAGAGAACCATCATGATGGATGATGTGTTTATCCACCATGCACATATTCTCTTTGTTTTGTTGTGTGCGTGTGTAGGATACTTGGACTTCGTGTCGACTTCTACTTCACGTGAGTTGACCATTCGAGGTCTTGAGAGTGAGCCTCATACATTCGAACACAGCTCGCTTCTACACCACATTTCCTACCACTTCAGCATTGTGAAGGACGCACAAGGACATGCTTTCGAGGTGATATCCTTCTATCTCGAGAAAACCCAAACCATGAGCATGCATATTGTGGATCATACTTCATGTGTTACTTTCACCATGACACTTTGCACACATGCTAGCAATCTTGCTTCGACTTTATCATTGCCACGTTGCTATGCCTTATGACATATATGCCTTGTGTGTTGCATCTAGTTCTTGGATTACTTGCTCCTATCATATGTTTGGTTGCAACAATGTCATTTCTTCACATATGCCATGTCCCATTGCTTGTCACATGATTGACTTGATTGCCTCATACTTGTTGAACAATTGCTCTTCCCTTTGTGTTGAGTGCCACAACATCTTCACTACACCCTATGCACATTATGCTTGGATTGTCTTGCACTTGCCCCATGTGTTTAGACACATCATTATATTTGGTGTTGTGGATGATTGTTATGCCTACCATAGACCTTTTGTTGAGCACTTCGCGCATTCTTGCTATGATCTTGAGGTAGATGCTTGTTCACTTGTCACACATATTTGCATCTCAACCTCACATTTACATGCTTGTTTCCATGATTTCCTTGAATGTGCTCAATTTATATGCTTAAAAGCCATGCCACACTTCTTTGTCAAACCATATGCTATGCTTGATGACAACACTTGTTGGGTAAATCACCTCTCGAATGCTTGGTTTGGAAATAACACCAACCACATTAATTTTTCCAAGTGCTTGTTATCTTTGCTCCTTTTGAAGGAATTACAAGACGGTGCGACATTGGAGAGTGCCCATTTGGAACTACAAGATGATGGATGTTTGGTGATCGTCCATTTCTACACGGCGACATCATCTCTTTCCCATGGTGATTTGGATTTCGATCTGAGGTCGGATCTTTCCCAAGGGGGAGGGGATGATGCGGAGCATCCTATGGAAATCACCATGTCAAGAGTTCGTTCGGCAAGTGACACGTGCCACACCTACTTCATACATACAAAGGTGAAACATATCCTTTACACATGTCCACTTGTACCTTTCGAGGATGGTATACTACTTGACCCCTCTCTCGTGTGCATACGTAGGTGTGAGCGGAACTACACATTCATCGATGAGGAGTCCAAGAAGAAGAGAACATCTACACCATCCAAGAGGGAAGCCTGGAAGCGGAGAAGGAAGCGCCAAGAAGAAGGCAACAGCTCCTAGGCGACCCTGTGCGCACGGGCCCCTCTGACCCCGCGCCCATGGGCCACCTAGGCTGGCGGTCCTGAAGACCCCGTGCGCACGGGCTCATGCATTAGGTCTCTGGAGACACCGTGCGCACGGTCTCCACTTACCCTGTGCACACGCCCCCCAGTGTTGCTGCGGGCTCTGCCCATGTAATCCCCATTTCGCCCCTGCTTACACCTTCATCCCTTGGACCTATATATACTCCTCTTCCTCCTCCATTTAGACTTAGCTAAGAATAGATCTAGACATTAGAGCTTAGCTCTTGTATCTCCCCTTGTGGGATTCCTCTTGAGAGAGAGACACTCCATTGGAGTTCAAGGCCTCCATTGGAGAAGATCCATAGTGGATAAAGCCCCCCTTGAGGGAAGGATCTACCTAGATCACCAAGACCTCATCTTCTTTGGATTTGAGATGAACTTTACCATGTATCCATGTTCCCCTTGTTGTTTATGTACCTTTGTGGATCTTGTGTGGATTTTAATCAAGTGGATGTGTGTTTGGACTTATTCTTGAGTGCTCTTCTTGTTTTCCCCTCATGTTCTTCTTGTTCTTGGGGATTTCCCCTCCAATTCATGAAAGATCTCCATCTAGGATTGCACCCTAGAACACTCCTTCAACTTGCTCTTGGCGTGGAGGATTCCCATTATCTTGTTGCTCTTGATGAACTTGAGGTTCTTGTCGAGCTTGTGGAGGGGCTTGAGGAACTTGTAGGTGCAACCGTGCTTGATAAATCCCCTCTTGAACTTCATCGTGAAGTGCTTCTTCTTGCTCACACGTATGTCGGTTGTATGCGGCAACGTTGCGACTTGTGTCTAGGAGTGCATGTTGCACCTCAAGTGCTTGAGCTTCTCGTCGTTGTTGTTCTTGACGTTGTGCCTCGACATCTTGTTTGTCTTGATGTTGTCGCGCTCGCTCTTCCTCTTGTTGGTTAGGTGTTGTCGTTCTTGTGTTTGCGCAAGGGTAGCTTGATTTTGGCGATGTTGATGTTCTTGCGCTCGAAGTTGCTCTTGATGATTGGTGTCGTGTAGAGATTGCGGTTTGCGTGACAGTCTTGGCGAAGAGTGTTCGATGTCGGTGTACTTAATTTGCCGGAGGAGTGTCGACTTGAGTGGATCCTTCTTGAATATGATGATGAGGTAGAAGAGCGGTTGACAAACAAGGCATGAATCTCGTCCATTCTTGCATTGTTCTCTTGTTTTTGTTCGTCAAGCTTGTTATCGAAGTAGTCTCCTATACGTTGCTCAAAGAGATGCACATCGGTGGCAAGGTTGTCGATGTGGTCGCTCAATGCTTGTTGTTCTTGATGCAAAGCTAGTTGGGCACCGAAGAGGTGGCTCTTGGTGACGTAGGAGGTCAAGTCGTCATCTTGCTCGATGAAGAGTGGCACTACTAGGGAAAACCTTATACACAGAATTTTAGCAGTAGCGCGGTACAAAAAGAGGCGCTATTGCTAACTTTCAGTAGCGCGGGTTCAGAACACACGCTACTGCTACATAGTTAGCAGTAGCACGCCCTAGCCGAACCGCGCTACTACTAAAAGCGACCGACAATACCTACCAACCTAGGTTTAGTAGCAGCGCGCTTCAGCCACCCACGCTACTGCTAAAGTAATAGCAGTAGCACGCTTTTTTTCTCGTCGCTACTGCTAATTTTGAAACTGGCCACATGGCGGGCCCTGCTTAGCAGTAGCGCGTGCCCAGGAAGCGCGCTGCTACTAAAGTAATAGCAGGAGCGCGCTTAACCACCCGCGCTACTGCTAAGACGCAACATAATGCCACCTTTTCCCTCCCCCTCCCCCTCCCCCATCTCCACTCTTCCTCACTTTCACCTACCTCCCACCTCCTCCCCCCTCACTTTGCTTCTTCCTCAATACTTCTCCCCCCATTACTCTCCCTCTTCTACCCACCTTTCTCTCTCTTTATTACTCCTAGCTAACTACACCACCTCCATTAATGCATCTCCTTTCTCTTTTTTCTTCCCCCTCCACTAGTTGAAGTTGTCTCCTCCCAAATTAGCTAGCTAGATGTAGCATTTAGTGAAGTGACCTATGTGCCCCCTAACTAGATCTAGCTTTGTTAATAAGAGATTTGTCCACTTTTGATCTCCCTACTACATCATCTTCTCCACCGTGTGCTTGATCGATCTCGAGATAGAGGTGTGATTAAAAATTCATGCTTTTGCAAGAATGGAAATATGTGTATGTGTGTGCGATATGATAATTGGTCGATATGATGGCAATTGTGTGTGTGGCATGAGTTGACGCCAAATTGTGCTTGTGAGTTGCCTATGTTTTGTTGAAATGTTGATTTATTTCCGTTTCAGCGAATTCCGGGCAAACTCTCTAGATCTATATGTCCTATTTTTAGGGAAGGTCATGCCGAATTTTTGTATGAATTTGATGCATGCACGTATTTTTATAATCATTTGTTTATTATTACCGTGTAGGAATTCATGATGGTCAGTGGAACGATGGTGGACAGGTTGTTGCGGTCGGCGGTGCATGACATGAAAGAAAATAACCGGACATAGGTATTATGTCTGTGTCGAAGATGCATAGGAATAGTTTGGCTCGACCCCTATGACGAAGGTTGATAACCCACAAGTATAGGGGATCAATTGTAGCCTCTTTTGATATGTAAGAGTGTCGAACCCAACGAGGAGCTAAAGGTAGAACAAATATTCCCTCAAGTTCTATCGACCACCGATACAACTCTATGCATGCTTAACGTTCGCTTTACCTAGAACAAGTATACAACTAGAAGTACTTTGTAGGTGTAATGGGATAGGTTTGCAAGAATATAAAGAGAACGTAAATAAAAAGTAGGGGCTATTTTAGGTAAAGAAGCAATAAAGTTAGTATAGCGAGTATGGAAAAGTGGTGGTAGGAGTTTCGAAATTGTCCCTAAGAAATTGACTACTTTACTAAACCGATAGCAAGTCTTATGTGGGAGAGGCCACTTCTAGCATGTCATCCCTAACTTGGAATTCTATGCACTTATGATTGGAACTATTAGCAAGCATCCGCAACTACTGACGGTCATTAAGGTAAAACCCAACCATAGCATTAAGATATATTGCCCCCCCCCTTCAATCCCATATGCATCAATTTCTATGCTAGGTTGAAGCTTCTGTCACTCTTTCCCTCCAATACATAGTCCTATCAACATACAACTAACCCTACGGTGTGATCCACGCGTGCGCTCATATGATGGGCACCAAAGGACATCAACATAACCACAAGCAAATTAAACCAATCATAGCATTTCACCAATTACCGAAAATCTACTCAGACATCATAGGATGGCAACACATCATTGGATAATAATATGAAGCATAAAGCACCATGTTCAAGTAGAGGGTACAACGGGTTGCGGGAGAGTGGACCGCTGTAGATAGATGGGGGAAGGTGATGAAGATGTTGGTGAAGATGACAGAGGTGTTGGTGTAGATCGCCGTCACACGATGATGGCCCCGGCAGCGTTCCGGCGCCACCGGGAGAGAGAGGGGGAGAGGGCCCCCTTCTTCTTCTTCTTCCTTGACCTTCCCCCTATATGGGAGAAGGGTTTACCCCCTGGTCCATGGCTTCCATGGCGGCGGAGGGGCGAGAGCCCCTCTGAGATTGGATCTGTCTCTCCGTCTCTCTCTATTTCTGCGTTCCAGATTCTGGCCTTTCACCATTTCTTATATTCCCGGTGATCCGTAACTCCGATTGGGCTGAATTTTTAACACGATTTGTATCTGAATATTGGATTTCTTGCGGCGAAAGAAGGGCACCAACTGCCTTACGAAGTGGCCACGAGGGTCAGGGGTGCGCTCACCACCTAGGGGGCGCCCCCTGCCTCATGGCCCCTCGGGCATCGTCTCGCGTTGATTATTCTTCCCAAAAATCACATATATTCCAAAAAAAATCTCCGTAAGTTTTTATCCCATTTGGACTCCGTTTGATATGGATTTTCTACTAAACAAAAAACATGCAACAAACAGGAACTGGCACTTGGCATTGGATCAATATGTTACTCCCAAAAATAGTATAAAAAGTTGCCAAAAGTATATGAAAGTTGTATAATATTGGCATGGAACAATCAAAAATTATTGATACGATGGAGACGTATCAGCATCCCCAAGCTTAATTCCTGCTCGTCCTCGAGTAGGTAAATGATAAAAAAGATAATTTTTGATGTGGAATGCTACCTAGCATAATCTTGATCATGTAAACTAGTCATGGCATGAATATTAAGACACGAGTGATTCAAAGCAATAGTCTATCATTTGACATTAAGACAACAATACTTCAAGCATACTAATAAAACAATCATGTCTTTTCAAAATAACATGGCCAAAGAAAGTTATCCCTACAAAATCATATGGTCTGGCTATGCTCCATCTTCATGACACAAAATATTCAAATCATGCACAACCGCGATGACAAGCCAAGCAATTGTTTCATACTTTTGATGTTCTCAAACCTTTTCAACTTTCACGCAATACATGAGCGTGAGCCATGGATATAGCACTATAGGTGGAATAGAATATGATGATGGAGGTTGTGTGGAGAAGAAAAAAAAGGAAGAAAGTCTCACATCGACGCGACTAATCAATGGGCTATGGAGATGCCCATCAATTGATGTCAATGCGAGGAGTAGAGATTGCCATGCAACAGATGCACTAGAGCTATAAGTGTATGAAAGATCAAACTGAAACTAAGTGGGTGTGCATCCAACTTGCTTGCTCATGAAGACCTAGGGCATTTGAGGAAGCCCATCGTTGGAATGTACAAGCCAAGTTCTGTAATGAAAATTCCCACTAGTATATGAAAGTGATAACTCAAGAGACTCTCTATATGAAGAACATGGTGCTAATCTGAAGCACAAGTGTGGTAAAAGGATAGTAACATTGTCCCTTCTCTCTTTTCTCTCATTTTTTAGGCTTCTTTGGCCTCTCACTTTTTTTGGGGCTTCTTTGGACACTTTTATTTTGATAACCTCACATGGGACAATGTTCTAATAATGATGATCATCACACTTTTATTTACTTACAACTCAATATTACAACTCGATACTAGAACAAAGATATGACTCTATATGAATGCCTCCGGCGGTGTACCGGGATGTGCAATGATCTAGCGTAGCAATGAAATCAAAACGGACAAGCCATGAAAACATCATGCTAGCTATCTTATGATCATGCAAAGCAATATGAAAATAAATGATCAAGTCATGTATATGATGATGATGGAAGTTGCATGGCAATATATCTCGGAATGGCTATGGAACTGCCATAATAGGTAGGTATGGTGGTTGTTTTGAGGAAGATATAAGGAGGCTTATGTGTGATAGAGCGTATCGTATCACGGGTTTGGATGCACCGGCGAAGCACCAACTCTCGAGATGAGAAAGGGCAATGCACAGTACCGAAGAGGCTAGCAATGATGGAAGGGTGAGAGTGCGTATAATCCATGGACTCAACATTAGTCATAAAGAACTCACATACTTATTGCAAAAATCTATTAGTCATCGAAACAAAGTACTACACACATGATCCTAGGGGGATAGATTGGTAGGAAAAGACCATCGCTCGTCCCCGACCGCCACTCATAAGGATTACAATCCATAAATACCTCATGCTCCAACTTCGTTACATAACGATTCACCATACTTGTATGCTACGGGAATCACAAACTTCAACACAAGTATTTCTACAATCCACAACTACCCACTAGCATGACTCTAATATCACCATCTTTATATCACAAAACTATTGCAAGGAATCAAACATATCATATTCAGTGATCTACAAGTTTTATGTAGGATTTTATGACTAACCATGTGAATGACCAATTCTTGTCATCTCTCTAAATAGATATAAGTGAAGCAAGAGAGTTTAATTCTTTCTACAAAAGATATGCCCACGCTCTAAGAAATATAAGTGGAGCAAAAGAGCATTCTACAAATGGCAGTTTTCTATGTGAAGAGAAACAGGCAATCCAAACTTCAAATGATATAAGTGAAGCACATGAAGCATTCTATAAAGCCATACTCAAAAGATATAAGTGAAGTGCAATGAGCATTCTATAAATCAACCATGGACTATCTCATACCAGCATGGTGAATCAAAGAAAAGTGAAAACTAAATGCAAAAAATGCTCCAAGATTTGCACATATCACATGAATGAAACGAAGACGAAAACATACTGATACTCGTTGAAGAAAGATGGGATGCCTTTCGGGGCATCCCCAAGCTTAGATGCTTGAGTCTCCTTAAATATTTACTTGGGGTGCCTTGGGCATCCCCAAGCTTGAGCTCTTGCCTCTCCTCCTTCTCCTCATATCGAGACCTCCTCGATCATTGATCACTTCATCCACACAAAACTCAACAGAAAGCTCGGTAAGATCCGTTAGTATAATAAAGCAAATCACTACTCTAAGTACTGTTGAAAACCAATTCATATTTTGTTTTTGCACTGTAGGTACTGTAATATAACTTTTTCATGGCTTAATCCACTGATAGAAATTGATAGTTTCATCAAAACAAGCAAACTATGCATCAAAAACAGAATCTGTCTTAAACATGACAGTCTGTAGTAATATGAACATTCACCACACTTCTGGTACTCCACAAATTCTGAAAAAATTAGGAAAAATAAAAAAATTTGTATGTAAATACATTGCAAAAAGTTTTAGAACCGTTTGACGTTCAGTAAAAAAATGTAAAATCACACACTACAGCCAATGTTTCTGTTTTGCACCGCACAAACCAACAAGCAATGTAAACGTCCTAAAGGCAAATCTTGGCACATTATTTTTATAATACAATGGATTTGTACTTTATAAAAGCACGCAACAGAAATAAATTACTCTACAAAACTTCCAGGTTGTCTCCCTGGCAGCGCTTTCTTTAAAGCCATTAAGCTAGGCATATAGTGCTCAAGTAATGGATCCACCCGGATCCCAAGGTATATCAAAGCCAATTTTAATTAACAATGATTTGTGATTTAGTAGTGAGCACAAAGTAACATATATCATGCAACAACGAATTCTAACTCTCTTCGTATGCATCGACATGTCATAAAATAACAATTCGTGCACATATAGTAAAGGCCAATGCATAGTATAAACAATTTCTTGCAATTTTATCATATTGGAAACATGAAGAGGCGGAGATGTAGTTCCTCTCTCATAATAATTTCAAGTAGGAGCAGCAAGCACATGCATATTATATCTATCAAAATCATCATGTGTAGTAGTAAAACACAACCCATCAATATAATCCTTAATAAGGGCAAACTTCTCCGATATAGTGTAGTCGGGAGAATTCAAAAAGATAATAGGACTATCATGCTTGGGTGCAATAGCAACAATTTCATGTTTAACATAAGGAACTATAGCCAGTTCATCTCCATAGGCATAATTCATATTGGCATGTTGGCCACAAGCATAGCAAGCATCATCAAAAAGGGATATTTCAAAAGAATCAACGGGATCATAACAATCATAATAGCATTCATCCTTCGCTAAATTCGAAGGGAAATTAAACAATGTATGGGATAAAGAGTTACCTTCATTATATGGTGGGAAAGGGTGATCAATCCGCTCTTCCCCCTTTTGTTCTTCTCTCTCCTCCTCATCTTTTTCATCCAATGAGCTCACAATGTAATTAATTTCTTCTTCCATAGACTCCTGCGAAATATTAGTCTCTTCTTGGACAGCGGAGGAGTCCTCAATATATGGTTTAATATAAGTATTAGAAGCATAATTATCATAGAAATATTTAAGTATGGCCAAATTTTCAGATTTGTAGAGAGTAATATCACACTCTTCAATAAAAGAAGCAATTTCACAAGTACCCCTAAAAGCAACAATTTCTTCAATTTGTTGAACATCATAGTAATTATAAACAACCTTAGTATATGAAGATACGATTCCGTTATCACTAAACTCACATTGGTAAGGAAGGTGTTTCTTAGGGTCTTTAGAACAACAAGTACAATAATATATTTCACATAATTTCCAAGCATAGCACTGCAAATGATGAATTTGATCTAGTAAAATTTCCCCTTTTTCAGATATGCGGTGTCGCACATAACAAGCATGCTCATGAAAAGATTTGCCCTCAACTAAGCTAGTTGGGGTTTCAGCCCGAGCGCATAGGGACCGAAGATGATCCAAGTAAAAAGCTTTAGTAGTGTGATAGATTTTGAGTGGTTCTTCAACCATTGCTTCAGTAGGTACCACTATTTTTTTGGTATTTTGCGTTTCCCACCCATAACTAAAGATAGAAAACAAGAGCACAAAATAAAAACTACTTAGTGATAAAGAAAACAATCACACATGAGAATATTCACCCCACGCTATAACTCCCCAACAACGGAGCCAGAAAACGGTCTTGATAACCCACAAGTATAGGGGATCAATTGTAGCCTCTTTCGATAAGTTAGAGTTTCAAAACCAACGAGGAGCTAAAGGTAGAACATGAAAGAAATATGCCCTAGAGGCAATAATAAAGTTATTATTTATTTCCTTATTTCATGATAAATTTTTATTATTCATGCTAGAATTGTATTAACCGGAAACATAATACATGTGTGAATACATAGACAAACATAATGTCACTAGTATGCCTCTACTTGACTAGCTCATTGATCAAAGATGGTTAAGTTTCCAAACCATAGATATGAGTTGTTATTTGATCAATGGGATCACATCATTAGGAGAATGATGTGATTGACTTGACCCATTCCGTTAGCTTAGCACTTGATCGTTTTTGTTTACTGCTATTGCTTTCTTCATGACTTATATATGTTCTTATGACTATGAGATTATGCAACTCCCGAATACTGGAGGAACACTTTGTGTGCTACCAAACGTCACAACGTAACTGGGTGATTATAAAGGTGCTCTAAAGGTGTCTCCAATGGTACTTGTTGAGTTGGCATAGATCAAGATTAGGATTTGTCACTCCGATTGTCGGAGAGGTATCTCTAGGCCCTCTCGGTAATGCACATCACTATAAGCCTTGCAAGCAATGCAACTAATGAGTTAGTTGCGATATAGTGTATTATGAAACGAGTAAAGAGACTTGCCGATAATGATATTGAACTAGGTATTGGGATACCGACGATCAAATCTCGGGCAAGTAACATACCAATGACAAAGAGAACAACGTATAGTGTTATGCAGTTTGACCGATAAAGATCTTTGTAGAATATGTAGGAACCAATATGAGCATCCAGGTTCCGCTATTGGTTATTGACCGGAGATATGTCTCGGTCATGTCTACATAGTTCTCGAACCCGTAGGGTCCGCACGCTTAAAGTTCTGTGACGATCGGTTTTATGAGTTTATATGTTTTGATGTACCGAAGGTAGTTCTGAGTCCCGAATATGACCACGGACATGATGAGGAGTCTCAAAATGGTCGAGACATGAAGATTGATATATTGGAAGCCTACATTTGGACATCGAAAGAGTTCCGAATAAATCGGGATTTTACCGGAGTACCGGAGGGGTTACCGGAACCCCCCAGTGGCTAATGGGCCTTGTTGGGCCATAAGGGAAAGAGAGAGGGGCCGGCCTAGGGCAGGCAGCACGCCTCCAACCCTCTGTCCGAATTGGACTAGGAGAGGGGGGCGGCGCCCCCTTTCCTTCTCTTTCTCTCCCTTCCTTTTCCCCTCCTAGTAGGAGTAGGAAAGAGGGGAATCCTACTCCTACTAGGAGGAGGATTCCTCCTCCTGGCGCACCAACAAGGGCCAGCCGGCCTCCCCCTTGCTCCTTTATATACAAGGGCAGGGGGCACCTCTATACACACAAGTTGATTACAAAGATCTCTCCCAGCCGTGTGCGATGCCCCCCTGCACCATAATCCACCTCGGTCATACTATAGCGGTGCTTAGGCGAAGCCCTGTCATGGTAGCTTCATCAACATCATCATCACGCCGTCGTGCTGACAGAACTCTTCCCTGAGCTCTACTGGATCGTGAGTTCATGGGACGTCACCGAGATGAACGTGTGCTGAACGCAGAGGTGCCGTACGTTCGGTACTAAGGATCGGTCGATCGTGAAGACATACGACTATATCAACCGCGTTGTCATAACGCTTCCGCTTAACAGTCTACGAGGGTACGTGGACAACACTCTCCCCTCTCATTGCTATGCATCACCATGATCCTGCGTGTGCGTAGGATTTTTTTTGAAATTACTATGTTCCCCAACAGTGGTATCCGAGCCAGGTTTTATGCGTAGATGTTATATGCACGAGTATAACACAAGTGAGTTGTGGATGATACAAGTCATACTGCTTACCAGCATGTCATACTTTGGTTCGGCGGTATTGTTGGATGAAGCGGCCCGGACCGACATTACGCGTACGCTTACGCGAGACTGGTTCTACCGACGTGCTTTGCACATAGGTGGCTGGCGGGTGTCAGTTTCACCAACTTTAGTTGAACCGAGTGTGTCTACGGCCGGTCCATGTGAAGGTTAAAACATCACTAACTTAACGAACTATCGTTGTGGTTTTGATGCGTAGGTAAGAACGATTCTTGCTCAGCCCATAGCAGCCACGTAAAATTTGCAACAACAAAGTAGAGGACGCCTAACTTGTTTTTTCAGGGCATGTTGTGATGTGATATGGTCAAGACATGATGCTATATTTTGTTGTATGAGATGATCATGTTTTGTAACCGAGTTATCGACAACTGGCAGGAGCCATATGGTTGTCGCATTATTGTATGCAATGCAATCACCCTGTAATTGCTTTACTTTATCACTAAGCGGTAGCGATAGTCGTAGAAGCAATAGTTGGTGAGACGACAATGATGCTATGATGGAGATCAAGGTGTCGCGCCGGTGACGATGGTGATCATGATGGTGCTTCGGAGATGGAGATCACAAGCACAAGATGATGATGGCCATATCGTATCACTTATATTGATTGCATGTGATGTCTATCTTTTATGCATCTTATTCTCCTTTGTTTGACGGTAGCATTATAAGATGATCTCTCACTAAAATTTAAGGTAAAAGTGTTCTCCCTGAGTATGCACCGTTGCCAAAGTTCGTCGTGCCGAGACACCACGTGATGATCGGGTGTGATAAGCTCTACGTTCATCTACAACGGGTGCAAGCTAGTTTTGCACACGCAGAATACTCAGGTTAAACTTGACGAGCCTAGCATATGCAGATATGGCCTTAGAACACCAAGACCAAAAGGTCGAGCATGAATCATATAGTAGATATGATTAACATAGTGATGTTCACCATTGAAAACTACTCCATCTCACGTGACGATCGGACAAGGTTTAGTTGATTTGGATCACGTGATCACTTAGATGATTAGAGGGATGTCTATCTAAGTGGGAGTTCTTAAGTAATATGTGAGGGAGTCCTAGATTAGGGGGTCTCCGGACAACCGGACTATATCCTTTGGACGGACTGTTGGACTATGAAGATACAAGATTGAAGACTTCGTCCCGTGTCCGGATGGGACTTTCCTTGGCGTGGAAGGCAAGCTTGGCAATACGGACATGTAGATCTCCTCCCTTGTAACTGACTTTATGTAACCCTAGCCCCCTCTGGTGTCAATATAAACCGGAGGATTTAGTCCGTAGGACAACAACAATCATACCATAGGCTAGCTTCTAGGGTTTAGCCTCTATGATCTCATGGTAGATCAACTCTTGTAATACTCATATCATCAAGATCAAAGCAGGATGTAGGGTATTACCTCCATCAAGAGGGCCCGAACCTGGGTAAACATCGTGTCCCCTGCCTCCTGTTACCATCCGCCTTAGACGCACAGTTCAGGACCCCCTACCTGAGATCTGCCGGTTTTGACACCGACATTGGTGCTTTCTTTGAGAGTTCCATTGTGCCGTCACCGTAAGGCTCGATGGCCTCTTCGATCATAGGTAACGATGCGGTCCAGGGTGAGGTTTTCCTCCCCGGACAGATCTTTGTATTCAGCGGCTTCGCACTGCGGGCCAATTCGCTTGGCCATCTGGAGCAGATCGAGAGCTACGCCCCTGGCCATCAGGTCAGGTTCGAAAACTTAAACTACACTGCTGACATCCGCGGAGACTTGATCTTCGACGGATTCAAGCCCATGTCAGGTGCGCCGCACAATCACGACGAGCATGAAGTAACTCTGCCGTCGGACAGTGTTCGGGAGATCGCATCTGAAACTACTCTGGCCTTCAATCCAGAGCAAATTGCGCCATCCGAGGACGGAGGGATAGACCCCGCCATGGAGGCCGCACTCTCAGTAGCGATGGATCCGGATACTGACTTCACCCCTTACAAGAGCCGTGTTGCCGAACCACTGGATTCGTCTTCGGCCACGGACTCCGAGCCGCCTGCATCCGTGCCTATCGAATCCGATTGGCCGCCGATCATGGAGTTCACCTCCACGGATATCTTTCAGCACTCGCCTTTCGGTGATGTGCTAAATTCATTAAGGTCTCTCTCCTTGTCAGGAGAACCTTGGCCGAACTATGTCCGGCTAGAATGGGATGCGGACAACAAAGAAATTCGCTGCCCACCCACCACCCACTTAGTAGCCACTGTCGACGATCTAACCGACTCGCTCGATTTCGACTCCGAAGACATCGACGGCATGGATGACGATGCAGGAGAGGAAAAGGAACCAGTACCCACAGGGCGCTAGACAACCACTCCACCACATGACATAAACATGGTGGATACACCCAAAGAAAATAATGACAAAGAACGGCAGGATGCAGCGAAGAATAGCTCCCTCGAGAAGCAATCAAAGAGTGGGCGTAGGCGCCGCTCAAAATCCCGCCTCGGCAAAAACAACGATAACGGCGCAAGAGAAAATAATACTCGAGTCGACTCCATAGGAAACGACGACCACATCAACCCAGCGACAGAGCACGATGAAACTGCAAACGGCGAACATAGTACGGATCCGATGTCCGAACATGGCGACGCCGAGGATAAACCTCATCAAACCCCCTCTGGGGAGGAAAACCGTCCGCACGAAGATGCACACATCATCCCGGAAACGCACTTGGAGCAAGAGAACCCCCGCAGAAGGCTTATTGCCACAACAAGGAGGCTGAAGAAGCAGAAGCAAAGGCTTAAGGCCGCACAAAATACGCTCAACAGCAGGTGGAACAAAGTGCTCGACAACGAAGAAAAGTATGGTGGAAGTTACCACACAAAGAGCTATCCAAAGCGCAAGCTATTACCTGAATTCGATGATGAGGCCTTAGAGCCCACACAGCCGAAAAATAAAATGGCGAACCGACCGGATCAACCACCCTGTGACCGCGATAGAGCGGCTAACAAGGTCGCACATAAGTCAACACACGATCTACGTGAGGACTTGCGCCAAAAATCCAGTATGACCAGATCCATCTATGGATCTAGGAAGCACACTCCGGCACAAAATCAAAACCGAATACTACAACCGTCTGAGCGCCATGATACATCCAAATACAGGGGTGCCACACACCCCCTATGTTTCACCGATGAGGTGCTGGACCATGAATTCCTAGAAGGATTCAAACCAGTGAACATAGAGGCGTACGACAAGACCACAAACCCTAGGATCTGGATTGAGGACTTCATCCTCCATATCCATATGGCTCGTGGAGACGATCTCCATGCAATCGAGTACTTTCCCCTCAAGCTTAAAGGACCAGCTCGACACTGGCTGAAAAGCCTCCCCGAAAACTCAATTGGAAGTTGGGAGGAGCTCGAGGATGCTTTTCAGGGTAATTTTCAAGGGACCTATGTCCGACCTTCGGATGCAGACGATTTAAGTCATATAATTCAACAGCCCGGAGAGTCAGCCCGAAAGCTTTGGAACAGGTTTCTCACTAAGAAGAACCAAATCATCGACTGTCCGGACGCCGAAGCCTTAGCAGCTTTCAAACACAGTGTCCGAGACGAATGGCTCGCCAGACACCTCGGCCAAGAAAAACCGAGAACAATGGCAGCCCTGACAAGCCTCATGACCCACTTTTGCGCGGGCGAAGATAGATGGTTAGCCCGCAGTAGCACCAGTGACCCAAGCACATCCGAAGTCAGGGATGGCAATAGAAACCACAACGCAGTAAAAGCAAGCATCGCAATAAAGAAGATAGACCAGACAACACGGCGGTAAACGCCAGATTCAGGGGCTCTCGACCAGGTCAGCGGAAAAATCCTTTCAAAGGCAGCAGAGATGGACCGTCTAGCCTAAACAAGATTCTAGACAAACTATGTCAGATTCATGGCACCCCCGATAAACCTGCAAATCACACCCACAGAGAATGCTGGGTCTTCAAGCAGGCCGGTAAGCTTTACGCCGAACACAAGGGGGGGGGGAGATACCAAGCGAAGACGAGGACGAACCTCGCCAGCAAAGCATTGGAGGACAGAAAAAATTCCCACAAGAGGTTAAAACAGTAAACATGATCCATGTGACGAAGAGGAGAAGCAAACATGCACTCCGAGACATACGCGCCATAGAGCCCGTCACCCCCAAGTTCACCCCCTGGTTGGCCTAACCGGTCACTTTCGATCGCAAGGATCACCTGACAAGCATCCGACATGAAGGATTGGATGCCTTGGTGTTAGACCCAATAATAAACGGATACCATCTCACACGAGTCCTTATGGACGGCGGCAGTGGTCTAAATCTGATATATCAGGACACAGTCCGCAAAATGGGGATAGACTCGACAAAAATCAGCCGCAGTAATACTACCTTCAAGGGAGTAATACCAGGCCCAGAGGCCCGCTGCATGGGCTCTCTATTACTAGAGGTTGTATTCGGTTCTTCCGACAACTTCCGAAGTGAAAAGTTAACTTTCTACATCACTCCATTCCGAAGTGGCTATCAAGCACTACTCGGAAGAGCGGCTTTCGCTCGTTTTAATGCAGTACCGCATTACGCTTCTCTCAAGCTTAAGATGCCCGGTCCACGTGGCACCATCACAGTTAGTGTAAATATTGAGCGTTCTCTACGCGCGGCAAAACGTGCAGCGGCTTTAACAGCCGACCACTAGACGGCCTCACCAACCAGAATAAACGACAGGTCGTCAAGACCACGGACACGGTTAGACGAGTCTGGCGTATCACTACATATACATGAGATTGGTTTGATGGTTAAACCCTCATAGACGGTACCAGGGCTTCCCGCGTGTAATCAGGGCTAGTTCGGCTCAACTTGACTTATCTTGAATTCCAATGGCTTATTGATAATAACCAATTTTCTGGCACGACAACTTTCACCTAAGTTCTTCACTTTTACAGATGACAATCGTGCTACACCCGTCCAGGACACGGCACAACGGAGACACAGGCGCAGGCGTGCAGTAGGGACCCGCTCAAAGGTTTCTTTTCAGTTAAGACCCTGCGTAAACCTTTTTTTACTGTCTCTTGTTGTTCACATCCTCCGGATACTCAATACAACCGAGAAGGATGCTGACGTTATTGGCATGTGGCCACATCAGGATAGTGCACATACCTGGACACTCGGGGTTTATTATTAAGGGCATTGTTCAGCCTGACATATGTTATAAAGACCGAATACCTTAGGGAGTGTTCGGCGTCGCGAGTTAGGCCTTATATGCATCAACTCCGAATCATTTCTTTGGTCAAATGTTGGGTTTGCCCGGCTCCCGTGTTTTGCTACCTTACGTTCTGCTCTATCGGCTAAGGCGGCACCGGGAGAACTACTATGATTGTGCCCTGGTTCATCCGGATGAGCACCTCAGTAGAGAAAGCCGAAACTGACTGTCATGATAAAGCGTGAGACTGGTCAACCACTCGATGACTTAGCGGAATCTTCGATTCCTCCGCATTAACAAAGGGCCGTATCCCAGTCATGTACGTACGCGCCCCATATTCGGACGACCGTGGAAGTACCAGGGGCTATATAGTAGTCCCACCGTCAAACTCCTATGGCTAAGTGAAAGTGTTAAAGCAATATAGTCCGATTGCCTTGTTCGTTGCGCTACAACCTCCTTAATGGACCAAGACATTGGATCAAGTGTGAATACGTGTTTTCTGCGAACAACCCCACATTATATGCGTGGGGGCTGAAGCCGACGACTGCAAACTTTCAGGTTATATACATATATACATAAACGGCCGCACATGAGGCATCAATACTTTTAGGCAAAAGTATAAACACATCCTTTATAATTCAATAAAACATTGTTTTTACAATAGGAATACATGTCACTAGAACATAATAATCTTCGAGCACTGAGCCTCTATCGAACGAGCGCCTTCAAGGACTTCTTCAAAGTAGTGCTCGGCAGCTACTCGGCCCATGACCGAACCCTGTGTTGCAACAGTGGTGGCCTCCATCTCTGCCCAGTATGTCTTGACACGGGCAAGTGCCATCCGTGCACCCTCTATGCACACCGACCTCTTCATAGCGTCGATGTGCTGCACAGCACCAAGGAATTGTTGCACCAAACCAAAGTAACTATTCGGCCTTGGCCCTTTCGGCCACAAATGATCCACACCAGACCTCATGGCAAGTCCGGACAACCTATGGAGCTCGGCCCACTCGGCCATTCGCTCATTCAACAGCAGCGGACGCACTGGAGCATGGAACTGTGACTAGAACAACTTTTCCACTTCACGATCTTTTTGATCCTTGAAGTACTCGGCCGCATCAGCAGCACTTGCTGCCAAATCCACGTATGCGTCTACAGAACTCCATAGTTGATCAAGAGGGGCATACTTCGGATCTTCGAACTTAGTCTAGAAAAAAAGGGCTTCCCAGCCGTGTTATCCCCAGCTTGGCGCAGCTCCTCCTTCGCAGCTCTGATTTTGGAGCAGGCTTCCTTGGCTGCTACCATGGCCTTCTCCAGGTCCGTTGCCTTCGCTTGGCTTTCTTCTTCAATAAGCTGGTAACAGTCGGCGGCATCTTTCAACTCAACGGCCATCTTAGCTATTCTTTCCTTGCTTTGGCAATGCGCACCCTCTTCGGCCCGCAGTTCTTCGACCGCCTTTAGAGCGGCCGCATCACTATTCCTGGCTTGTTCCTTGGCTCGGGCAAGTTCCGCCCGAAGGGTCTCCACGGCGGCAACTCTAACTGCAGTCACAACATATTAAAGATACTGGCATCATGCTCCTCTTACTATGTGTTGATTACCGGAGAAATCACATCCCTGTTGTAGGATCTAGAAGTAGATGTGTCTAGAGGGGGGGGGGGTGATTAGACACTTAGTGCTAAAGTTGCAATTTTTAGGCCTTTTTGGTTTGGGTGGAGTTTTAGGCACAATTTCAACATACACAATACATATCAAGCAAGCATGCAAAGAGTATATGAGCAGCGGAATGTAAAGCATGAAACTTGCAAGAATGTAAGGAGAAGGGGTTGGAGAATTCAAACGCAATTGGAGACACGGATGCTTTTCCCGTGGTTCGGATAGGTGGTGCTATCCTACATCCACGTTGATGGAGACTTCAACCCACGAAGGGTAACGGTTGCGCGAGTCCACGGAGAGCTCCACCCACGAAGGGTAATGGTTGCGCGAGTCCACGGAGGGCTCCACCCACGAAGGGTCCACGAAGAAGCAACCACCCACGAAGGGTCCACGAAGAAGCAACCTTGTCTATCCCACCATGGCCATCGCCCACGAAGGACTTGCCTCACTAGCAGTAGATCTTCACGAAGTAGGCGATCTCCTTGCCCTTACAAACTCCTTGGTTCAACTCCACAATCTTGTCGGAGGCTCCCAAGTAACACCTAGCCAATCTAGGAGACACCACTCTCCAAGAAGTAACAAATGGTGTGTAGGTAATGAACTCCTTGCTCTTGTGCTTCAAATGATAGTCTCCCCAACACTCAACTCTCTCTCATAGGATTTGGATCTGGTGGAAAGAAGGTTTGAGTGGAAAGCAACTTGGGGAAAGCTAGAGATCAAGATTCATATGGTAGGAATGGAATATCTTGGCCTCAACACATGAGTAGGTAGTTCTCTCTCAGAAATAGGATGCTGGAAGTGTAGGCTTAGTCTGATGGCTCTCTCCACGAATGAAGAGGAGGTGGAGGGGTATATATAGCCTCCACACAAAATCCAACCGTTACACACAGTTTTCCAATCTCGGTGGGACCGAATCAACAAACTCGGTCGGACCGAAAAGGTAAACCTAGTGACCGTTAGAGATTTTCGGTGGGACTGACATGCAACTCGGTAGGACCGATATGGTTAGGGTTTGGGCATAACGTAATCTCGGTGAGACCGATTACACAAACTCGGTGAGACCGAGTTTGGTAATAAGCTAACCAGAGAGTTGGTCAGGCAAACTCGGTGGGACCGATTTGCTCTTTCGGTGAGACCGAAAAGTTACAAAAGGGAAACAAAGAGTTTACATTGCAATCTCGGTGGGACCGATTCGCTCTTTCGGTGAGACCGAAAAGTTACGAAAGGGAAACAGAGAGTTTGCAATCCCATCTCGGTGAGACCGAGATCCCTATCGGTAGAACCGAATTGCTAGGGTTTGGCAGTGGCTTATGACAAGTGAAACTCGGTGGCGCCGGATAGGAATAATCGGTAGGTCCGAGTTTGGCTTAGGGTTTAGGTCATATGTGGAAGTGGGAAAGTAGCTGAGGATTTTGGAGCATATCATTAAGCACATGAAGCAAGAGGCTCATTAAGCAACACCTCATCCCTCCTTGATAGTATTGGCTTTTCCTATGGACTCAATGTGATCTTGGATCACTAAAATGTAAAATGAAGAGTCTTGAGCTTGAAGCTTTAGCCAATCCTTTGTCCTTAGCATCTTGAAGGAGTTCCCACAACCTTTAGTCCATGCCACTCCATTGTTGAACTTATCTGAAACATGCTAGATAGAAATGTTAGTCCAACAAGAGATATGTTGTCATCAATTATCAAAACCACCTAGGGAGCACTTGTGCTTTCAATCTCCCCCTTTTTGGTAATTGATGGCAACATACATCAAAGCTTTAGATAAAGATATAAAGAACAGCAAGTAAAGCTTTGGAAGGACATGTAACAAGCATAGGCTCCCCCTACATGTATGCACTCATGTAAATATGAAATATAGAGGCATGTGAGAGCATAACCATGACAGAGTAGGCAATGTGTTACATGTATCTTGGCCATATGCATCAGAGCAAAAGATTATCAAGGAAAATACCTTCATGCTCATGAGTCCTTCTTGCAAACAGTATGTACATAAGCAAGAACTCCTCATACTCATGATTTTGATGCATACACTTACCGTGTAGTCTTTGAGTTGGCTTAGGATGGAATGAACCTGCTCAAACGAAGTTAGATAACACAGGTACATCCACTAGCCAGAGCAAACAAAAGAAACCACAAGAATGCCAAGACTGGGATGACATGTAGAGAGTGAGTACAAGGTACCACATTGGATTCAACATGTCCCCAAGAGTAAAGATATGCAATGAATTTGACTGATTTCTTTCCCTTAGGTGTCTTGCTCCCCCTGAATCTTACATGGGATATTGGGAGAATATAGGGAACAGAAAATCAGAGCTGAAAGATACAAATGGATAGAACTTAATGCAAATACATGTCTTTCCCTCAAAAAGGCATGTGACATCTCTCCTCTTGAACATCAAGCATCTGGGATCCTTGAGTATTCTCTCCCCCTAGAAATCTCTTTCTCCCCCTTAATACTTTCTCTCTTGTAGGTTTAGTTCTTAGTCTTGAGACTTTTTCTCTCCCTTGATGTGATCTCTCTCTCCTACAAGCTTTGATGTGATCTCTCTCTCCCCCTTTGACATCAATTTCCAAGAAGGGCTTTCTGGAATCCGTCGTATAGGTTTGGTCCTTGAGACTCAGCACAAAGCAATGGATAAACTGTGATGCTTGTAGAGGACAAGATTCATTGAGTAGAGCTGGATCAGAAGAAATATAGAACAAGTGGCAAACTGTTTTTCCTGTTGCGAAGTCGGTGGCACCGAGTGGTATGTTTCGGTGGTACCGAAAGATTCGGTTGGACCGAAAATTACAAGTCGGTGAAACCGAGTTCACACAGAGAAAAACACTTGTCACCTCAGCTCACTAGACATGTAGGATCTCACAAAGATTTGCAATGAATTACATGAAGGATTTGCAAGGAACTGAATGCAGAAAATGCAGAACATAAACAAAAAGAAAGAGAAGAAACTGAAAGATCTAGATGAAGTTTTTTTTTTGAAAAAGAGAAAGAAAATAAACATGCATGAGACAAATGCAATAACACAGAAAAGAACACAAGAGAACTTCATCTAGAGTTGGGCGGTGACATAGTCACCTATGTTAGAGTATATTGACTTAGGAGTCAAGTGAGAACACTTGATCATAGGTCATACTCATCGTTTAAGCTCAAAATGGGGTTACCATTTTTCGTTTAAGCATCTTGATGTATTCACATCTTGTTGAGTTGCTTTGACTCATGTCTTGGAGTAAAGCTTCTCTAAGATGGAATAACATACCTTGGGTGGTGGTGTGGTTCTTGCTCATGTAGTTGAACTTGTGTGGGTGCTCAAGGTTGATGTAGCTCATCAAGAGTTGGGAGCACCACTTGGAGTTTGAGTTCATCTACCTACATGGGTTAGTTCTTGCAAGGAAGAGCACTTGTGTATCCAAAAATGACAATCATGAAGCTCAACATAGAATTTGTCAAAGGATATGTTTGAATGGTTTTGTGCTTCCTTGTCTTCAACCACCATTGTGTAGAGTCTTGGTGATGTAGAGATTGCTCAAGATGTGAGTGAGTCGCAATCTCATGGAATTAGATTCAACCAAGCACCTACATGGGTTAGACAACATGCAAGGTGCAAATATATCCAAGACATAAGATAGTTATCATAAGAGATATATCATGGATTAGTCATAAGCTCATGTCTTGCATGTATCCAATGGAGTTTCTACTCCAAGTTCGAAGCATCAATGATGTTCAATTCTCCTCTCAACCTGCAAAACACTTTCTCATCAAGAGGTTTAGTAAATATATCCGCTAATTGCTTATCGGTGCGAACATGCTTAAGATCAATGTCACCCTTAGCAACATGATCTCGAATGAAATGATGACGAACTTCAATATGCTTAGTTCGAGAATGTTGTACAGGATTATGACCAATTTTGATAGCACTTTCATTGTCACAAAGTAGTGGAACATGTTTCACATAGATCCCATAATCTTTAAGAGTTTGGGTCATCCAAAGTAATTGAGCACAACATGAACCAGCGGCAATGTATTCCGCTTCGGCGGTGGATAAGGATACCGAGTTTTGTTTCTTGGAAGACCAAGACACAAGAGATCTACCAAGAAATTGACAAGTACCCGAAGTGGACTTTCTATCAACCTTGTCTCCGGCATAATCCGAGTCGGAATAGCCAACAAGATCAAAAGAAGACCTCTTAGGATACCAAATGCCAAAGTTTGGTGTATGGATTAAGTATCTCACTATCCTTTTCACAGCCTTAAGATGACATTCTTTAGGAGCAGCTTGATATCGTGCACACATGCACACACTTAGCATAATATCGGGACGTGAAGCACATAGGTATAACAATGAACCAATCATAGAGCGATAAACCTTTTGATCAACCGGTTCACCATCTTTGGTCAAATCATTATGTCCACTAGTAGGCATGGGTGTAGACATACCTTTGCATTCTTGCATATTGAACTTCTTGAATAAGTCCTTGGTGTACTTCGTTTGAGAGACAAATGTACCTTCCTTAGTTTGCTTGATTTGCAAACCGAGAAAGAATTTGAGTTCACTCATCATAGACATCTCAAACTTCTCTGACATTAGCTTTCCAAACTTTTCACTAAAGAGAGGGTTAGTTGAACCAAATATGATATCATCGACATAAATTTGGCATACAAATAGTTCTCCATTAACCCTTTTAGTAAAAAGAGTAGAATCAATTTTACCAATTTCAAAACCACTTGTAATAAGGAACTTGGTCAAGCATTTATACCATGCTCTAGGAGCTTGTTTAAGACCATAAAGAGCTTTGTGAAGTTTGTAAACATGATTTGGTTTCTTAGGATTGATAAAGCCGGGAGGTTGTTTGACATAAACTTCCTCCTCTATTTCACCATTTAGAAAAGCACTTTTAATGTCCATTTGGTACAAGGTGATATTATGGTGATTAGCATAGGCAAGTAAGATGCGAATGGACTCAAGTCTAGCAACGGGAGCATATGTCTCACCATAGTCCATACCTTCGACTTGTGTGTACCCTTGGGCGACGAGACGTGCTTTGTTGCGAACCACTTGTCCATCTTCATCTTGCTTGTTGCGAAACACCCATTTGGTACCAATGATGTTGTGGTTGTTGTCGGGCTTCTCAACCAATGTCCAAACTTGGTTTCTCTCAAAATTGTGTAGCTCTTCATGCATAGCGTTTATCCAATCCGGATCTTCCAATGCTTCTTCAACCTTCATAGGTTCAATGCTAGAGATGAATGAATAGTTTTCACAAAAGTTAGCTAAACGAGTTTTTGAGCGAGTGATTCTCCCGGTTTGTATATCATTGAGGATTTGCTCGACGGGATGATCTTTGGCAATTCTTGCTCGAACTCGTGAGAGCTTTTGCTTGGGTCTTCGTTGAACATCTTCTTCATCTTGTTCTTCTTCTTGGCCTTCTTCATTGTTGACGTCGTCGTTCTCTTGTCGTGGTGGAGAAAGAGGTTGTTGATGTTCGTCTTGATGCATTTCCTTGTCTTCTTCATCTTGGTGTGTCCCACTTGTGGATGCTTCCGTGTCGATTCTTGGTTCACCTTGTCGTGAAGTAGAAGCTTCCACTTGGACGGATGAAGTACTCTCCTTCACCTCCGTTGGACGAATTTTGCCAATGGACAAGTCTTGGATTGCTTCTGAAGGGTCTTTGTCTCCTACATCAATTGGCAATTGCTCTACTTGCGAGCCATTAGATTCATCAAACTTCACATCTACCGTCTCTTCAACCTTTCGGGTGAAATTGTTGTAGACACGGTAAGTGTGAGAGTTTGAGCCATAACCAAGTAGAAAACCTTCATGAGATTTAGGAGCAAACTTTGAACGACGATGCTTATCAAGAATGTAGCACTTTGAGCCGAATACTCGAAAGTATCCAACTTGGGGTTTGTTACCGGTGAGAAGCTCGTATGCCGTCTTGCCGAGTAGCTTGTGAAGATATAAGCGATTTGTTGCGTGACAAGCTGTCTCAACCGCTTCTGCCCAAAAGTGCTTCGGCGTCTTGTATTCATCAAGCATCGTTCTTGCCATTTCGATGAGCGTCCGGTTCTTCCTCTCAACAACTCCATTTTGTTGAGGTGTGTACGTAGCCGAGAACTCGTGTGAAATCCCTTCTTCGTCAAGAAAGGTGTCCACATTTGCGTTCTTGAACTCCGTTCCGTTGTCACTCCGAACCTTCTTGATCTTCACGTCAAACTGATTTTGGGCCTTCCTAGCGAAGTTTCTGAAGATCTTCTGGACCTGCGACTTGTCATTAAGAAAGAACACCCACGTAAATCTTGAAAAATCATCAACTATAACTAGACCAAAAGAATTTCCACCGAGACTCTTGTAGGCGTTGGGACCAAAAAGATCCATATGAAGTAGCTCGAGTGGCCTTCTTGTGGTCATGATGTTCTTCACGGGATGCCTTCCTCCAACCTGTTTACCTGCTTGACAAGCACTGCAAAGTCTATCCTTATCAAATATGACATCGTTAACTCCAAGGATATGATTTCCTTTAATAAGCTTGTCAAGGTTTCTCATGCCAACGTGACCTAGTCGTCTATGCCACAACCAACCTTTTGAGGATTTAGCAACAAAGCAAGTTTTAGGTTGTGCCTTTTTAGAGAAATCGACAATGTAAAGATCACCTCTACGCATACCGGTAAAGACCATTTTATGATTGTCTCGACGAAATACTTGGCAATCTACCTCAGTAAATAGGACATTCAAACCGAAATCAGCAAGTCTAGATACTGAAAGTAAGTTGTAGCCGAGAGATTCAACGAGCATGACATTTTGAATGGAACTATCATGTGAGATGGCCACCTTACCAAGGCCAACCACTTTACCCTTTGAATTATCACCAAAGGTGACATATTTTCGAGGGCCGTCATTTTCAGCAAGCTCACGAAACATCTCTTCATCTCCGGTCATATGATCAGTACATCCACTATCAAGAACCCATTCCTTTCCTCCTGATTCATATCCCCGAAGATTTGCCATAAGACCAAAATGTCTCATTGCATCATCAAGATCGAAGTCACTATCATCATCATCATCATAGTATCCATGTTCATCATGATCTTGTGACTCATCATTTCCTAGAGAGGGTAATTCATTAGATAAATGATCATCAAAGTGGTCACTTTTATGAATTCTTATAGCTTCGAATATGATATCACTAATGATTCCAACATCTCCTTTAGCATGCTTAAGATTGGTAAGTTCAAATAGACAATTACCAAAACTAGGATCACTAGAGTTCATCTTACTCAAGGCAATAGATTTATGGAGAATTTCATCCAAAGTTTTCAAGGAATGATCGGGAAATCGTTCCTCAAGAAATTTCCATATAGTATAGGCACAATTAAGAGTAGGCAAACTAGCAATCAAATTTTGGGCAATCCTCTAATGATGAGCTCAATAGTTCTAAGATTGCGAATCATGTCAATATCTTCATCTAGGGTAGGATGCAAAGGATCAATATGAGGTGCACAAGGGCTAGCAATATACTTGTTCAAATGATATTGATTGAAAATTACAAGCATCTCATTTTTCCACTCATGAAAATACTCTCCATCAAGAATAGGCACTCTATGTCTAAGACTCCCTAAGGTAGACACATCCATCTTCCTCCAATGGTGATTAAACCAAGGCAATGGAGACCAAAGCTCTGATACCACTTGTAGGATCTAGAAGTAGATGTGTCTAGAGGGGGGGTGATTAGACACTTAGTGCTAAAGTTGCAATTTTTAGGCCTTTTTGGTTTGAGTGGAGTTTTAGGCACAATTTCAACATACACAATACATATCAAGCAAGCATGCAAAGAGTATATGAGCAACGGAATGTAAAGCATGCAACTTGCAAGAATGTAAGGAGAAGGGTTTGGAGAATTCAAACGCAATTGGAGACACGGATGTTTTTCCCGTGGTTCGGATAGGTGGTGCTATCCTACATCCACGTTGATGGAGACTTCAACCCACGAAGGGTAACGGTTGCGCGAGTCCACACAGGGCTCCACCCAAGGGTAACGGTTGCGCGAGTCCACACAGGGCTCCACCAACGAAGGGTAATGGTTGCGCGAGTCCACGAAGGGCTCCACCCATGAAGGGTCCACGAAGAAGCAACCACCCACGAAGGGTCCACGAAGAAGCAACCATCCACGAAGGGTCCACAAAGAAGCAACCTTGTCTATCCCACCATGGCCATCGCCCACGAAGGACTTGCCTCACTAGCGGTAGATCTTCACGAAGTAGGCGATCTCCTTGCCCTTACAAACTCCTTGGTTCAACTCCACAATCTTGTCGGAGGCTCCCAAGTAACACCTAGCCAATCTAGGAGACACCACTCTCCAAGAAGTAACAAATGGTGTGTAGGTAATGAACTCCTTGCTCTTGTGCTTCAAATGATAGTCTCCCCAACACTCAACTCTCTCTCATAGGATTTGGATCTGGTGGAAAGAAGGTTTGAGTGGAAAGCAACTTGGGGAAAGCTAGAGATCAAGATTCATATGGTAGGAATGGAATATCTTGGCCTCAACACATGAGTAGGTGGTTCTCTCTCAGAACATATGAGTTGGAATTGTGTATGTGTTCTGATGGCTCTCTCCACGAATGAAGAGGAGGTGGAGGGGTATATATAGCCTCCACACAAAATCCAACCGTTACACACAGTTTTCCAATCTCGGTGGGACCGAATCAACAAACTCGGTCGAAAAAAAAGGTAAACCTAGTGACCGTTAGAGATTTTCGGTGGGACTGACATGCAACTCGGTAGGACCAATATGGTTAGGGTTTGGGCATAACGTAATATCGGTGAGACCGATTACACAAACTCGGTGAGACCGAGTTTGGTAATAAGCTAACCAGAGAGTTGGTCAGGCAAACTCGGTGGGACCGATTTGCTCTTTCGGTGAGACCGAAAAGTTACAAAAGGGAAACAAAGAGTTTACATTGCAATCTCGGTGGGACCGAAAAGTTACGGAAGGGAAACAGAGAGTTTGCAATCCCATCTCGGTGAGACCGAGATCCCTATCGGTAGAACCGAATTGCTAGGGTTTGGCAGTGGCTTATGACATGTGAAACTCGGTGGCGCCGGATAGGAATAATCGGTATGACCGAGTTTGGCTTAGGGTTTAGGTCATTTGTGGAAGTGGGAAAGTATCTGAGGATTTTGGAGCATATCATTAAGCACATGAAGCAAGAGGCTCATTAAGCAACACCTCATCCCTCCTTGATATTATTGGCTTTTCCTATGGACTAAATGTGATATTGGATCACTAAAATGTAAAATGAAGAGTCTTGAGCTTGAAGCTTTAGCCAATCCTTTGTCCTTAGCATCTTGAAGGAATTCCCACAACCTTTAGTCCATGCCACTCCATTGTTGAACTTATCTGAAACATGCTAGATAGAAATGTTAGTCCAACAAGAGATATGTTGTCATCAATTATCAAAACCACCTAGGGAGCACTTGTGCTTTCAATAGGGCCAAGGGAGAGGGGGGGCGCAGCCTTGGCCCTTCCTCCAAGGAAGGGTGCGGCCAGGGAGGAGTCCATCCTCCCCAAGGCACCTAGGAGGTGCCTTCCCCCTTCAGTACTCTTTCTTTCCCTTATCTCTTGGCACATGGGCTTCTTGGGGCTGGTTCCCTTGGCCCATATAGTCCAAGGCGCACGCCCCTACAGCCCATGTGGCCCCCCGGGGCAGGTGGACCCCCTTGGTGGACCCCCGGACCCCTTTCGACACTCCCGGTACAATACCGGTAATGCGCGAAACTTTTCCGGCGACCAAAACAAGACTTCCCATATATAAATCTTTACCACCGGACCATTCCGGAACTCCTCGTGACGTTCGGGATCTCATCCGGGACTCCAAACAACTTTCGGATTACTGCATACTAATATCTCTATAACCCTAGCGTCACCGAACCTTAAGTGTGTAGACCCTATGGGTTCGGGAGACATGCAGACATGACCGAGATGACTCTCCAGTCAATAACCAACAGTGGGATCTGGATACCCATGTTGGCTCCCACATGTTCCACGATGATCTCATCGGATGAACCACGATGTTAAGGACTTAATCAATCCCCTATACAATTCCCTTTGTCTAGCGGTACGATACTTGCCCGAGATTCGATTGTCGGTATCCCGATACCTTGTTCAATCTCGTTACCGGCAAGTCTCTTTACTCGTTTCGTAACACATCATCCCGTGATCAACTCCTTTGATCACATTGTGCACATTATGATGATGTCCTACCGAGTGGGCCCAGAGATACCTCTCTGTTTACACGGAGTGACAAATCCCAGTCTCGATTCGTGCCAACCCAACAAACACTTTCAGAGATACCTGTAGTGTACCTTTATAGCCACCCAGTTACATTGTGACGTTTGGCACACCCAAAGCACTCCTATGGTATCCGAGAGTTGCACAATCTCATGGTCTAAGGAAATGATACTTGACATTAGAAAAGCTTTAGCATACGAACTACATGATTTTGTGCTAGGCTTAGGATTGGGTCTTTGTCCATCACATCATTCTCCTAATGATGTGATCCCATTATCAATGACATCCAATGTCCATGGCAGGAAACCGTAACCATCTATTGATCAACGAGCTAGTCAACTAGAGGCTTACTAGGGACATGGTGTTGTCTATGTATCCACACATGTATCTGAGTTTCCTATCAATACAATTCTAGCATGGATAATAAACGATTATCATGAACAAGGAAATATAATAATAACTAATTTATTATTGCCTCTAGGGCATATTTCCAATAGTCTCCCACTTGCACTAGAGTCAATAATCCAGTTCACATCGATATGTGATTAACACTCAAGGTCACATCCCCATGTGACTAACACCCAAAGAGTTTACTAGAGTCAATAATCTAGTTCACATTACCATGTGATTAACACTCGATGAGTTCTGGGTTTGAACATGTTATGCTTGTGAGAGATGTTACAGTCAACGGGTCTGAATCTTTCAGATCCGTATGTACTTCGCAAATCTCTATGTCATCTTGTAGATGCAGCTACTACGCTATATTTGGAGCCATTTCAAATAACTGTTCTACTTGGAGCTATTCTAAATTGTTGCTCCATTATACGTATCCGGTATCTCTACTCAGAGCTATCCGGATAGGTGTTAAGCTTGCATCGATGTAACTCCTTACGTTGAACTCTTTATCACCTCCATAACCGAGAAACATATCCTTATTCCTCTAAGGATAATTTAGACCGCTATCTGGTGATCTACTCCTAGATTACCTTTGTACCCTCTTGCCAGATATGTGGCAAGGCACACATCAGGTGCGGTACTCAGCATGGCATACCGTATAGAGCCTATGACAAAAGCATAGGGGACGACCTTCCTCCTTCCTCTTTCTTCTGCCGTGGTCGAGCTTTGAGTCTTAACTTCATACCTTACAACTCAGGCAAGAACTCCTTCTTCTGACTGGTCCATCTTGAACACCTTCAAGATCATGTCAAGGTATGTGCTCATTTGAAAGTACCATTAAGAATTTTGATCTATCCTTATAGATCTTGATGCTGAATGTTCAAGTATCTTAATCCAGGCTTTCCATTGAAAAATACTTTCCAAATAACCCTATATGCTTTCCAGAAATTCTACGTTATTTCTGATCAACAATATGTCAACATATATTCATCAGAAATTCTATAGTGCTCCCACTCACTTCTTTGGAAATACAAGTTTCTCATAAACTTTGTATACACCCAAAACTTTGATCATTTTATCAAAGCATACATTCCAACTCCGAGATGCTTACTCCAGTCCTTAGAAGGATTGCTGGAGCTTTGCATACTTATTAGCATCTTTCAGGATTAACAAAACCTTCCGGTTGTATCACATACAACCTTTCCTCAAAAATCGTCGAGGAAACAATGGTTTTTTTTGGCATCCTATCTGCAAGATTTCACAAATAATGCAGTAATTGCTAATATAATTCCAATAGACTCTTAGCATCGCTACGAGTGAGAAAGTCTCATCGCAGTCAACTCCTTGAACTTGTAGGGAAACATCTTCACGACAAGTCGAGCTTTCTTAATGGTGATACCTACCATCATTGTCCATCTTCCTTTTAAAAACCATATGTACCTAACAGCCTTACGACCATCAAGTAGTTCTCCCAAAGTCTACACTTTGTTTTCATATATGGATCCTCTCTCGGATTATATGGCCTCGAGCCATTTTGGAATCCAGGCCCACCATCGCTTCTCCATAGCTCGTAGGTTCATTGTTGTCTAGCAACATGACTTCCAAGACAGGATTACGTACCACTCTGAAGTAGTACGCATCCTTGTCATCCCACGAGGTTTGGTAGTGACTTGATCTGAAGTTTCATGATCACTATCATAAGCCTCCACTTCAATTGGTGTAGGTGCCACAGGAACAACTCCTGTGCCCTGCCACACACTAGTTGAAGAGACGGTTCAATAACCTCATCAAGTCTCCACCATCCTCCCACTCAATTCTTCGAGAGAAACTTTTCCTCGAGAAAGGACCCGATTCTAGAAACAATCCCTTATTGCTTTCGGATCTGAGACAGGAGGTATACCCAACTGTTTTGGGTGTCCTATGAAGATGCATTTATCCGCTTTGGGTTCGAGCTTATCAGCCTGAAACTTTTTCACATAAGCGTCGCAGCCCCAAACTTCTAAGAACTGACAGCTTAGGTTTCTCTAAACCATAGTTCATATAGTGTCATCTCATCGGAATTACATGGTGCCCTATTTAAAGTGAATGTGGTTGTCTTTAATGCCTAACCCATAAACTATCGTGGTAATTCGATAAGAGACATCATGGTATGCATCATATCTAATAGGGTGCCGTTATGATGTTCGGACACACCATCACACTATGGTGTTCCAGGCTGTATTAGTTGTGAAACAATTTCCACAATGTCTTAATTCTGTGCCAAACTCGTAATTCAGATATTCATCTCTATGATCATATCATAGATATTTTATCCTCTTGTCACGACGATCTTTCAACTTCACCCTGAAATTACTTGAACCTTTCAATAATCCAGACTCGTGATTCATCAAGTAAATACACTCAACATCTACTCAAATCATCTGCGAAGTAAGAACATAACGATATCCACTACATGCCTCAGCACTCATTGGATTGCACACATCAAAATGTATTACTTCCAATAAGTTTCTTTCTAGTTCCATTTTACTGAAAACGAGGCTTTCAGTCATCTTGCCCATGTGGTATGATTTGCATGTCTCAAATGATTCGAAATCAAGTGAGTCCAAACGGTCCATTTGCATGGAGTTTCTTCATGCATATACACCAATAGACATGGTTCGCATGTCTCAAACCTTTCAAAACAAGTGAGCCCAAAGATCCATCAACATGGAGCTTCTTCATGCGTTTTATACCGATATGACTTACGTGGCAGTGCCACAAGTAGGTGGTACTATGATTACTATCTTTTGGCATGAACATGTGTATCACTACAATCGAGATTAAATAAACCATTCATTTCAGGTGTAAGACCATTGAAGGTATTATTCAAATAAACAGAGTAACCATTATTCTCTTTAAATGAATAACAGTATTGCGATAGACATAATCCAATCATGTCTATGCTCAACGCAAACACCAATCTCGATGGTAGAGGGAGCGTACGATATTTGATCAACCTTGGAAATACTTCCAACACATATCGTCATCTCACCTTTAGCTAGTCCCCGTTTATTCCGTAGCTTTTATTTCGAGTTACTAACACTTAGCAACCGAACCGGTATCTAATACCCTGGTGCTACTAGGAGTACTAGTAAAGTACACATTAACATAGTACATCCAATATACTTCTATCGACCTTGCCAGCCTTCTTATCTACCAAGTATCTAGGGTAATTATGCTCCAGTGGCTGTTCCCTTTATTACAGAAGCACTTAGTCTCGGGTTTGGGTTCAACCTTGGGTTTCTTCACTAGAGCAGCAGCTGATTTGCCGTTTCATGAAGCATCCCTTTTTGCCCTTGCCCTTGTTGAAACTAGTGGTTTCACCAACCATCAACAGTTGATGCTCCTTCTTGATCTCTACTTTTGTGGTGTCAAACATCGTGAATATCTCAAGGATCATCATATATGTCCCTGATATTTATAGTTCATCACAAAGCTCAAGCAGCTTGGTGGTAATGACTTCGGAGAACCATCACTATTTCATCTGGAAGATCAACTCCCACTCGATTCAAGCGATTGTTGTACTCAGACAATCTAAGCACAAGTTCAACAATTGAGCTTTTCTCCCTTAGTTTGCAGGCTAAGAAAATCGTCGGAGGTCTTATACCTCTTGACGTGGGCACGAGCCTGAAATCCCAATTTCAGCCCTCGAAACATCTCATATGTTTCGCGACATTTCAAAACGTCTTCGGTGCCTCAACTCTAAGCCGTTTAACTGAACTATCACATAGTTATCAAAATGTGTATGTCAGATGTTCGCAACATCCATAGACAACGTTCGAGGTTCAGCACACTGAGCGGTGCATTAAGGACATAAGCCTTCTATGAAGCAATGAGGACAAACCTCAGTTTACGGACCTAGTCCGCATAATTACTACTATCAACTTTCAACTAAATTTTCTCTAGGAACATATCTAAACAGTAGAACTGAAGCGCGAGCTACGACATAATTTGCGAAGACCTTTTGACTATGTTCAGGATAATTAAGTTCATCTTGTGAACTCCCACTCAGATAGACATCCCCCTAGTCATCTAAGTGATTACATGATCCGAGTCAACTAGGCCGTGTCCGATCATCACGTGAGACGGACTAGTCATCATCGGTGAACATCTTCATGTTGATCGTATCTACCATACGACTCATGCTCGTATCTACCATCACGTGGGAGGAAGAGGGAGGCGCCAGGGCTTAGGTGCGGCTGCCCTCCCTTCCCCCACTATATATAGGGCCAAGGGAGAGGGGGGCGCAGCCTTGGCCCTTCCTCCAAGGAAGGGTGCGGCCAGGGAGGAGTCCATCCTCCCCAAGGCACCTAGGAGGTGCCTTCCCCCTTTTGGACTCTTTCTTTCCCTTATCTCTTGGCACATGGGCCTCTTGGGGCTGGTTCCCTTGGCCCATATAGGCCAAGGCGCACACCCCTACAGCCCACGTGGCCCCCCGGGGTAGGTGGACCCCCTTGGTGGACCCCCGGACCCCTTTCGGCACTCCCGGTACAATACCGATAATGCGCGAAACTTTTCCGGCGACCAAAACAAGACTTCCCATATATAAATCTTTACCTCCGGACCATTCCGGAACTCCTCGTGACGTCCGAGATCTCATCCGGGACTCCGAACAACTTTTGGGTTACTGCATACTAATATCTCTATAACCCTAGCGTCACCGAACCTTAAGTGTGTAGACCCTACGGGTTCGGGAGACATGCAGACATGACCGAGATGACTCTCCGGTCAATAACCAACAGCGGGATCTGGATACCCATGTTGGCTCCCACATGTTCCACGATGATCTCATCGGATGAACCACGATGTCAAGGACTTAATCAATCCCATATACAATTCCCTTTGTCTAGCGGTACGATACTTGCCCGAGATTCGATCGTCGGTATCCCGATACCTTGTTCAATCTCGTTACCGGCAAGTCTCTTTACTTGTTTCGTAACACATCATCCCGTGATCAACTCCTTCGATCACATTGTGCACATTATGATGATGTCCTACTGAGTGGGCCCAGAGATACCTCTCCATTTACACGGAGTGACAAATCCCAGTCTCGATTCGTGCCAACCCAACAGACACTTTCAGAGATACCTGTAGTGTACCTTTATAGCCACCCAGTTACGTTGTGACGTTTGGCACACCCAAAGCACTCCTACGGTATCCGGGAGTTGCACAATCTCATGGTCTAAGGAAATGATACTTGACATTAGAAAAGCTTTAGCATACGAACTACATGATCTTGTGCTAGGCTTAGGATTGGGTCTTTGTCCATCACATCATTCTCCTAATGATGTGATCCCGTTATCAATGACATCCAATGTCCATGGTTAGGAAACCGTAACCATCTATTGATCAACGAGCTAGTCAACTAGAGGCTTACTAGGGACATGGTGTTGTCTATGTATCCACACATGTATCTGAGTTTCCTATCAATACAATTCTAGCATGGATAATAAACAATTATCATGAACAAGGAAATATAATAATAACTAATTTATTATTGCCTCTAGGGCATATTTCCAACAAGACAAGCCCCTGGCGAAGTCGTAAGCATCCGGATACCATAGTAATTCATGGTATGTGTTATTGCACTGCTTCTCCTTACGCCGAATATGATTATGCAGTCCGTCCCAAGCCAGTCTCGACGTATCTTCGTCGGACGGTTCTTTGGACTTGTCGGATATGAATAGCGATTCACTTCCGACCGCCTCCACCCCTTGCCCTAAGGACAACGTCGAGGTGTTGTCTCAAAAGGCACCGAGCCGAGGGGAGGTAGTCCTGGGGTTACCTCGAGGCGACCATCCGGACCTTGGGCGCAAAGGGAGCAAGACTCCCACGGGCTCCAAGTTCGGCCCCAGCCGAACACTATGCCGGAACCTTCGGTGGTTCCGGACTCCGGCAAGCGATCCCCCGTTAAGAGGGGCAAGCCGCCCGTGCCGGTGGCCTCTGTCCATCCAGAGGCACCAGACAACTTGCTGGAAGTGCTTCGCGGCGCTTCCATCGACGAAGATCACCACACCATCATGACTGCGGTGATCGAGAAAGTTCAGTCCGCCAAAAACGGACTAACCGAAGCTTGTGCTAGCCTCCTAACAGGCATTGAGGTAAGCAATCAAAATATAGGAAAATATTACCGCATAAACAGTAGCCCCTGATGCTCTATTTGGCGTTCACAAAGAAAGGCCGAATAGAGGATCAAACAATGACTCAGGAGTCTAATCAGAATATGTCTATGTGCATATGCAGGCTTCACTGCTGGCCACTGCCGCATGTACTGCGGAGGTCGCTGCACTGAAGCAGGACCTTGAGCGGTCCGAGGAAGAGCTCGACCTTACCAAGAGGCAGCTCGAGGAGAGCAAAGGTAAGCAATACCTTGTCTATATATTAAAAATAAATTCGGTTGTAAAGTAATAGGATCATCATGAATTTGCCAGGGGCCATAACCGAGGTGGCGACCCTGAAGAAGGCGCTGCCGAAGGCCGAAGACAAAGCGGCCAAGGAGCGCATTGAGCGGGAAAAGCAAGAAGCCCGGGTAGGCGAGGTGCAGAAAGAGCTCGAGGCTCTCGCCAAAAAACACGAGTCCTTGGAGCTTGACTCTAAGACACGAGAGTCCGAGCTTGCGAAGGCGCTCGAAAGCGCACGGATCGCCAAGGCTGAAGCCCACAAGGCCCTCCAGGAAATTGATGCGGTGAAGAAGATATCAGCGGGTAAGGCATTCATTATGCAAAGCAAGCTTGTGAAGGAAACTTTCCTTTTACTTATCCAAGTTCGTTGCTCTCCAGGAGCGTTCGCAGATCTTCCCCGCAGTGTACTGGATGCCACGAAGTTTTACTGAGCTGAGGAGGGGGGCTCGACGGAAAAGTTGTTCTGGTCTCCGTATACTGGGACCGAACACCCAATGCCCTTGAGCGACCAGCTGAAGCAACTGGTCGAGCGTCACAAGGCGGCCGAACAGGCCATGAAGGGTCTTATAGTCCGGATGTGGCCCGGCGATCCCCTGCCTAGCAGCTACTTTGGTCTGGTGAGGCGGCTTGTGGATGCCTGCCCACGGCTTGAAGTCATAAAGCGGTCCGTCTGCATAGAGGGTGCGCGCAGGGCTTTTGCCCGGGCGAAGGTGCACTGGGCGAAGCTGGATATCGTAAAGCTGGTGAAGGAGGGGCCGCCGGAGGGCAAGGAGCATCGCTGCCCCGAAATGTATTATGACAGTGTCCTAAAGGGTTCCCGCCTTGTGGCGGAGGAATGTGCTAGAGATGTATTTTTTGAATGAACATTCTCATGTGATCCTGTAATGTGAAACGAGTTCATTTGCGCTATGCAACACTTTTTGAATTTAAAATATTACCTTCTGTGCGGCCGTTTATAAAATCTGAGAGTTGGCCAGTCGTCGGCTTCTACCCCCATGTAACTAGTACCGGGGTGTTCGAGATAAACCTGAGCACTCTTTATCCCAATTTTGGGTCCTTCGAGGGAGGTGTTCAGCACAACGAACCAGGCAATCGGACTATAAGGCTTTATCACTCTCACTTAGCCATAGAAGTCTACAATTTTAAATTTGGCGAAGCCCCTGGCATTCGGAAGGCCGAATTTGGGGCGCTATATACGCCTAAGTCGGGCAAGGCCCACTCCTCGCCGAAAGCAGAAAAATTCTTTAAGGACTTGAGACCTCTCGAACAGCAACCAACTCTCGCCTTATCATGAAAGTCAGTTTTCGGCTTTCTCTACTGAGGTTCTCATCCGGAAGAACCGGGACACAATCACAATAGTTCTCCCAGCGCTATCTTAGCCGATATAGTGGAACGTAAGGTACCAAAACATGGGAGCCAGGCAAACCCAACTATTGACCCAAGTCATGATTCGGAGCTGATGCATATAATGCTATAAGTTCGGGGTGCCGCACTGTCGAAAGTGTTCGGACTTCTCACGCCGTATTATGGGGTAAACGAAAGCCCATGGCGTACTGATCATACCAGAATGTACGGGTGCAAATTGTCGTAAATGATCATACAAGAAAAAAGGGATGGATAATGCAATAATAGACTAGCTATGCATTGTTATTTAAATAATACGTCGAAGCGTACTGATACAAGTAGTGCAATAAGCAAAAAATAGGACTATTTGACATGTCCTATCCAAGGGCAAGCTCCGTATGGGTAGTAAAAAGCGGGTATGTCGATTTTTATGAGAGACCACCTGGGGGTTCCCTTGTACGTCTTAGCTTCTTGCCTCCTTGGTTGTTCCTTCCCGTAATGTGTCCGGCAATCATACTGCTGGAGAGGGCGTCCAGAGAGTAAGGTCCTGAAAGAGAAAAAAATGATAAAGGTATGCAACCCCTAGGGAGGTTAAGCCGCATTGCGGGACAGGCCCTGATCGTGCCCCCGCCTATACCCATGGTATTTTCAGTGCGTAATTATGTACGCTGTATGCGCGGCACGGATTTCGTTGCTTGACTGGGACTAGGACGGGGGCCGAATTGCTAGGTGAGCTTTGAACGTGCCAGGTGATCCTGTTGCAGGTTACTCCGGACTCGCTTAATGGTGTCCGAGGGCTGTATCGCCGAATTGGCAGTTTGCCTAAAAGGCTGCTTTGTGCTTCTGTTGCGAGGGCCGCAATGTGCTCTTCCGTGCGGAGCGAGCGTTCTATGTTTCCATTGACTATTATGACCCCCTAGGTCCTGGCATCTTGAGCTTGAGGTATGCATAATACGGTACCGCATTGAATTTTGCAAATACGGTTCGCCCGAGCAGTGCGTGATAGACACTACGGAACGGGACAATATCGAAGATTAATTCCTCGCTTCGGAAGTTGTCCAGAGATCCGAAGACCACTTCCAGTGTGATTGAGCCCGTGCAATGGGCCTCTACACCTGGGATGACGCCCTTAAAGGTGGTTTTGGTAGGTTTGATCCTCGAGGGATCGATACCCATTTTGCGCACTGTATCCTGATAGAGAAGGTTCAGGCTGCTGCCACCGTCCATAAGGACTCGAGTGAGGTGAAATCCATCGATGATGGGGTCTAGGACCAATGCGGTGGATCCGCCATGACGGATAATAGTGGGGTGGTCCCTGCGATCGAAGGTGATCGGACAAGAGGACCATGGGTTGAACTTTGGGGCGACGGGCTCTATCGCATAGACGTCCCATAGTGCACGCTTCCGTTCCCTCTTGGGAATGTGGGTTGCGTATATCATGTTCACCATCTTCACTTGTGGGGGAACCTTGTAAGTGCATCTACTGCCACCCCTAGTTGGTTTTGGAGTATTGACGACAAACCTGGTTGAGGGACTAACGTGTTTGTGAGAATTGCAGGATACCACAGGTAGAAGTCCCTCATTGATTCGGTTTTCCTACCAGAGATGACCCCTAAAAATGTATAAAGACATTGAAGTCAAAGGTGGGATGTGAAGACATCCACATTGAAGACTATGAAAATAGAAGACAACATGTGAAGACTATGGAGCACGAAGACTTAGTTGTTTCGTCGTTCTTTTTCTTCTTTGTTGAGTCATAGGAACCACCGTACTGTTAAGTGGGGTCCAAGAGAACCAGTCAGAATGACTGAAGTGATGCTTAACCAAAATCCTATGTCTTCGAGCAAAGACAATGAGAGCAAATCTTATCCAGAGCTGGATAAGTCAGCTTTCTTGTAGCCCAAGTAAAGTTGCCGTGTGTGTTTGAAATCTGACCGTTGGAACATGTGTCAGTTCCTTAGTGACCCAGGGTCATTTCGGACAAATAAGGTTGGGTTTCCTAGTGGCTATAAATAGACCACCCCCTACAACCATAAATGGTTGGCTGCTTAGAGTTAGTGTACGGCTTTTGTCGTTTGAGAGCAACCCACCTCAAAGCCTTTGAGAGAGAATTCCTTGCGAGGATAAAGCCCTAAACACCCAGAGCCAAAGAGTGTTAGTCATCACTTAAGTCTTCCTGTCTGTGTGATCTGAAGATTTATTACACTTGAGGACTGTGAATCCTCCAGCCGGTTAGGCGTCGCGTTCTGAGCATCCAGGAGTCATTGTGGATTGCCGGTGAATGAAGTCTGTGAAGGTTTGGAAGTCTACCTTGAAGACTTACCAGAGTGATTGGGCGAGGACTGGGTGTCTTTTGATCAAGGGGAATAAGGTGAAGACACGGTCTTCTGAGTTGAATCTCAGCCTCCCTAACCAGACATACAGTTGTCACAGCAACTGGAACTGGTCCAACAAATCATTGTCTTCAACGAGTCACTGGTTTCATCCTTCCCATTCCTTTACTTACTGTTGGCTCTAGTGAAGTCATTGTATGATTGCATTATCCTTTGTCTTCACTGAGTGACCGCTTGTTCTAATTGGCTTCACACTATCTTCCTACCCGATCTATACTGCCTAGCTGCTATTAGTCGTTGTGCTTTCACTTCATTGAATACTTGACTATGGCTTACTTAGTGTAGTCTACCTTCCGTTGCAAGATAATAGGTTTATTTCTATCGTTTGTCTTTGAAACTTCCATGTTTTGATGACTTCCATAAAAATCGCCTATTCACCCCCCTCTAGTCGATCACTAGCACTTTCAATTGGTATCAGAGCAAGGTACTCCCTTGTTCTGTGTGATTCGGTTTAACCACCTGGAGTTTTAGCTATGTCGACTATAGGGATAATCAAAGTCTCCGCTGTGTGCCCAGTCTTCGATGGAACTGAATATCCCTACTGGAAGAATAAGATGCACATGCATCTTGAAGCCATTGATGTCGACCTATGGTATGTCGTCAAGAATGGAGTTCCCAAGGCTGGTGAAGGTGTCACCGCTGCTGATGTCAAGAAGTTCATTCAACTGGACTCCACTGCTAAGAACATCATCTGTGGTCATCTGACCAAAGGACAGTATGGCCGTGTGAGTGCTTTGGAAACATCCAAGCTAGTCTGGGACTGGCTCTCCAAGGTCAACGAAGGCATCTCAACCCAGAGAGATCAGAGAATCAGTGTCCTTCGCAACCTCTTCAACCGCTTCAAGAGAAATGACAATGAGAATGTCCAGCTCACGTTTGATCGACTCACTGACATCACAAATGAGCTTCAAGCCCTCGGCGCTACTGAGATCACCAATCATGAAGTCGTCAAGACACTCCTGAGATCACTTGACAGCTCGTTTGACACCCTAGCCCTGATGATTCAAGAACGTCCTGACTTCAAGACACTCGATCCGTCTGACATACTTGAGAAGCTCAACACACATGAGTTTCAGCTCTCTGAGAAAAGAGACATCTACGGTCCCAACTATGGGTGAACTCGTGCCTTGAAGGCAAAAGCTGTCTCCTCATCTGAAGAAGAATCTGACAGCAGTTGTGATGATCCTAAAGACATTGGAAAGGAGCTTGCTATACTTGTGAAGAAGTTCCAAAAACTCACCAAGAAGAAAGGGTTCAGAAAGTCTTCACGATCAAGCTCAAGGAATGATGAAGCTTCTGCTCATGACTACAAGAAGAGAACATGCCACAAGTGCAAGAAACCTGGCCACTACATCTCTGAGTGTCTGCAGTGGGACAATGAGAACAAGAACAAGAAGAAGAGCAAGGAGTATGATTCTGACGACAAGAAGAAGAAGAAATAGTCAAAGTCTTCTTCCAAGTCTTCCTCAAAGTCTTCATCACACAAGAAGAGCTCATCTGGCAAGGCTCGTGCGTTTGTTGGCAAGGAAATGGACTCAGAGGAGGAGTTCGCTTCTGAGGAGGTGGAGGTGCAGTCTGAGGAGGAGTCCGATTCTGGCGTTGCAAGTCTGGCTACATCATACGTTGCCAAGTCCATCTTCAACACTGAAGACAATGACTTCATCACCGACACCGATGCAAATGACAAGGACTACTCCGCTCCCACCTACTGCTTCATGGCACGCGGTGCCAAGGTAAACACGCGCACTACTCACTATCAAACATCCAGTGAAGATGACTCTGATTGTGGTTCCAAACCCAGCTACAAAACACTTGCTAAAATTGCAACTGAACAACAAAAAGCTATGGAACATATTCAAAAACTATTAGACAAAAGCGATGACCTGTTAGACGCTGAAATGACTCGATCTTAGTCCTTAATTGAAGACATAAAAAATCTTCATGTTAAGTATGAGGAACTTGAAATTCATCATGAAGCGCTCTCAACAACTCATGAAAAGCTTTCCTATGATTATCTTCAAAGGAAGCAAGATCTTGAGAAATTGAGAGCGGCTCATGAAGATCTTCAAAAGGAAAACGAGTCACTTCGCGACAAACAGATCAGTTCCGCTCAAGAAGGATTTGAACCACCATGTCTTAAATGCATTGAGCATGACAACACTACTTCTGTTGCTGGGTGTTCTACTACTGCTACTATTGCAATATCTTCAACTGTTGATGTGGTAACTAACCCCTCTGCTGAGGATACCACTACTATTGCTGATGAAAATGCAAGGTTGAAGACATTGCTTGAAACAGGGATGTACAAAAGTCTCAAAGGGCATCAGACACTATGTGATGTTCTCAAAAGGCAGATCCTGAACCGAAACCCTAGGAAAGAGGGTCTTGGGTTCGAAAGGAAAATGAATGCTGATGGCTCTTACTGGAAACCTAAGCAGTACCCCAAAACCACATGGGTTGCTGCAAAGGAACCCTCAGTGGATCCATCCATCCTGTCAGGCTTCAATTGTGCTAATCCCATTGTTACTGATGAATCCTTTGATGCAAACTATAAACTGTTTAAGAATCAGAATGGTGAAGTGTTTGCCAGGTATATTGGTACTAACTGCAGGAATGGACCACCTATGAAGAAAGTCTGGGTGCCGAAAAGGTTGTTGGAGAATCTTCCTTTGAATGTCGTCATGACACCACAAGTGAAGAAGACAAACCCCAGACCACAGGCTTCATATGGTCCAAAGGCTTCATACAGACAAAGGACTCACCTGAGTCGCACTAATGCAAATGTTTTGCAGGGAAGCCATATTCAGGCCTATGAATATGAGCGCATTTCATCAAACCGCCATGTCCATAAGACCAAGAACTACGCTGCTTATTCTTATGAGTACTATTGTCCACTTGCAAGACTTTTTGCTAGGGCTCCAAAGCCAAAGTTCTCAGATGCTGCACTTAGACTCATTGCTTCGAAGCCACCCTTGAAAATGCGGGTGGCTAAGAAAGCTTAACTCTCTCTTGCAGGGAGAGGTCTCCAGCCGAGAATCAAATTTGTCTGAAGCTATTGCTGGGGACCTTAAACATCTTGTAGGGCGCAAGATCAAATGCCCAAATGGTCTTATTATGTATTTTGTTCCTGAGTTGCTTGCTACTTGCCCTATCAGTCCTAACCTCGATCTAAGCTTTCATAATCCACTTGCTCGTCAAATGTTTATGCTTCACAATTCTCTTCGTGAAGCCTATCCCCCTAACTGCACTGTAGGGTAAGACACCAGCTGCTTCTGAATGGATTATTGATAGTGGGTGTACTAATCACATGACTGGCAAGCGAAGTCTTCTCATGGACTCAACTTTACGTCCATCTGACAAAAGTCACATCACATTTGCTGACACTGGTAAAAGAAAGGTATTGGGTCTAGGTAGAGTTGCAATCTCAAGGGATCAACACATGGATAAAGTAATGCTTGTTGAATCCCTTGGTTTCAACTTAATGTCTGTCTCAATGCTTTGTGATTTAAACATGATCGTGATATTTGGAAAATATCGTTACCTTGTTCTAATGGAATCTGACAAGTCTCTAGTCTTTGAAGGGTATCGGAAAGACGATTTGTACGTGGTAGATTTCTCAGCAGGACCACAACTTGCCGTATGTCTTCTAGCAAAAGCTTCTGAATGCTGGCTCTGGCATCGGAGGCTAGGGCATGCTGGCATGAGGAACCTGCACACTCTTGCAAGGAAGAAGCATGTCATAGGCATCAAGGGCGTCAAGTTCAAGAAGGATCACTTATGCGGTGCCTGTGAAGCAGGAAAGATGACGAGGGCCAAGCATCCCTCGAAGACAATCATGACAACGACTCAACCCTTCGGATTGCTCCACATGGACCTTTTTGGTCCCACTCATTACTCAACTCTTACTACTACTGCTTGTCTCTACGGCTTTGTCATTGTTGATGATTATTCAAGATATACTTGGGTGCATATAATCCTCTACAAGACTGAAGTGCAGGATGTCTTCAGACGCTTCGCCAATCGAGCCACGAACAACTATGGCGTCAAGATCAAGCACATCAGAAGTGACAATGGCACTGAATTCAAGAACACTGGCGTAGACACTTATCTTGATACTTTGGGCATCACACATGAATTCTCAGCTCCGTACACGCCGCAGCAGAATGGCGTCGTGGAACGCAAGAACAGAACACTTATTGAGATGGCCCGGACGATGCTTGATGAATACAAGACTCCAAGAAAGTTCTGGCCTGAAGCCATTGATACTGCATGCCATATCATCAACCGTGTTTATCTTCACAAGCTTCTGAACAAGACATCCTATGAGCTCCTTACTGGCAAGAAGCCAAATGTCAGTTACTTCAGAGTATTTGGTGCCAGGTGCTGGATCAAGGATCCACATCACACTTCAAAATTTGCACCGAAAGCACATGAAGGTTTTATGCTTGGATATGGAAAAGATTCGCACTCCTACAGAGTCTTCAACCTCTTTCACTATAAAGTGGTTGAAACTGTGGATGTGCGGTTCGATGAGACTAACGGCTCGCAAAGAGAGCACCTGCCAAATGTGCTAGATGAAGTTCCATCCAGTGAATCAATCAAACTTATGGGAACTGGAGAAATCATACCATCTGAAGCTCAGCCTGAAGAGGAACTTATCATCTCTGCACCTGATCAACCTGAAGACAATGCTCAGCCTGAAGACAATCCTTCTAACGATGACAATGATCAGCAAGAGCAAAATCTTCGTCCTGTTCATCCTCGTGTTGCAAATGAAGTACAGATTGAGAGGATAATTGATAGCATCAATGCACCAGGTCCACTCACTCGTTCAAGGGCAACACAGCTAGCAAACTTCTGTGGGCACTTCGCATTCGTCTCAATATCTGAACCCAAGAAAGTTGATGAAGCCTTCATGGAACCTGAATGGATTCAAGCTATGCAAGAAGAGCTTCAACAGTTTGAGCTGAATAATGTATGGGAACTGGTTAAGCGTCCTGATCCTCGTAAGCACAATATAATAGGCACTAAATGGATATATCGCAACAAGCAAGATGAGCATGGTCAAGTTGTCAGAAACAAAGCTCGTCTCGTTGCTCAAGGATATACTCAAGTTGAAGGGATTGACTTCGATGAAACATTTGCTCCTGTGGCTAGGCTTGAAGCTATACGCATACTGCTGGCCTATGCAAATCATCATAACATTCTTCTGTATCAAATGGATGTGAAGAGCGCTTTTCTCAATGGCAAGATTGAAGAAGAAGTGTATGTTGCACAACCGCCTGGCTTTGAAGATCCAAAACATCCTGACATGGTGTACAAGCTCAACAAGGCACTGTATGGCCTCAAACAAGCCCCTCGGGCTTGGTATGACACACTCAAAGACTTCCTGAAGAGCAAAGGCTTCAAACCTGGTTCCCTGGATCCCACTCTCTTCACGAAGACATATGATGGTGAACTGTTTGTGTGCCAAATATATGTGGATGACATTATCTTCGGCTGCACTAATCAGAAATACAGTGAAGAGTTTGGATATATGATGCAAGAGCAATATCAGATGTCCATGATGGGTGAGCTGAAGTTCTTCCTTGGTCTTCAAATACGTCAGCAACGCAACAGCATCTTCATATCTCAAGAGAAATACCTCAAAGATTGCCTGAAGAAATTTGGAATGCAAGACTGCAAAGGCTACATGACGCCAATGCCAGCCAAACACCATCTGGGTCCCGACGACAATGGTAAAGAGTTCGATCAAAAGGTATACTGCTCCATGATTGGTTCTTTGCTTTATTTATGTGCATCTAGGCCAGATATCATGCTTAGTGTTTGCATGTGTGCCCGGTTCCAAGCGGCACCAAAGGAATCGCATCACTTAGCTGTGAAGCGAATTCTTAGATATTTGGCTCACACCCCAACACTAGGATTATGGTATCCAAAGGGCTCAGAGTTTGATCTAGTTGGATTCTCGGATGCTGATTATGCTGGTGACAAGGTGGATCGCAAGTCTACATCAGGCACATGTCATTTTCTGGGACGATCACTTGTATGTTGGTCTTCAAAGAAGCAGAACTGTGTATCTCTCTCCACTGCTGAATCTGAATACATTGCTGCTGGATCTTGCTGCGCTCAGCTTCTATGGATGAAGCAAACACTCAAAGACTATGGCATTCATCTGAAGCAAGTGCCACTCTACTGCGACAACGAAAGCGCCATCAAGATTGCCAACAACCCAGTTCAGCACTCGAAGACAAAGCACATTGAAATTCGTCATCACTTTCTCAGAGATCATGTTATGAAGGAAGATATTGATATCATACACGTCAACACTGAAGAGCAATTGGCAGATATCTTCACCAAGCCCTTGGATGAGAAGAGGTTTTGCAAGTTACGGTGTGAGCTAAATATCTTGGAATCCTCAAATGTCCTGTGATCAGGCACACATCCTAACACTTAAGCATGTTGATGACTTAGATGTGCAACACACAAAGTAAAGTATATCTTCAATAAATGAAGACTTACATTCTGAGTGTGAATATATTAACATGGAATTTGACTTTGGAGCGCCACGATAATTGTGCGCCGTGTCTGGGTCTAATATTTCCTATACGGTGGGTAACGCCACCACCAAATTTTTTCCCTTTGAAGTATTTTTCTCATGGCGTTACATTTGCAAAGTCTTCGCATTTTGTTTGTCTTCAATGTTAAAATGTCCTCATGTTTATCTTCAACATACTGATTTGGTTTCTGTCCTCTACAACATTCACTTATAGCTATGGCTTCTTACTGAATCTTTTGAACTAAGTGAATGTGGTCGGACCCTAACCCCTCTATGCTTCTTTCCTAAGTCTATCTATCCAAATCATATGCATTCTATTGACACTGTCAAAATGTCTTCTCTGCATCCTTGTCAGCAGAAGACACAGAGACAAACATTAATCCGTTTTCAATGCTAAATCCTTTCACCTGAAACCCGGAGAAGTGGGAACGACCACCCGACAATCCAGGCGTGCGTGGGAACGTGGAACAACCTCCGATGTGTTGCATGGTAGCCACATGTCCTTCAGATGTGAACCGCCAGGGGCACCTGTGTAATAACACTATGCTGTCCCTGTCCCTATATATACATGCCTCACCACAGTCATTATCCTTTCTTCCACTCTCGCACAAACCCTAGCGCCACCGCTAGCCCTCGACGACGCTGGTGATGAAGCGCTTCGCTGCCGCGACCTCACCGACACCGTCTTCACGCCGACCGCGGACATCGTCTTCTCCGCCGTCGCCGTAGGTGTCCTCCATCGCCAAGTTAGGGCACGGAAGATTCGAATTGCTCGGCCTCCTCTTCCACTCCGTCTAGCAATTCTTCGTGTGGTAAATAAAACCTCCTTTTTACGGCCCCTTTGATCCTATAGATTCATCATTTTCTACCACAAATAGTTTCTATTCACACAAGTTGAATCTATTTCATACTGCATCTCATCATATGCCTAGTATGTTCACTTATGCTTCACAAAGTAGTTAGATTCCTCACTTGTACTTATTCGTGGATTCGTACAAATCTGGAACCAACTCTCTATCTATGAGTGAATGTCTTCGCACTATGAGGTCAATGTCTTCTAAACTGATTTATCTTCAAAATCTTCTGAGAATGCATATGACCTCTTCTCCTTCCCTCGCACCTTAATGCTGTCACAGGTACATGTCCGTGGGAGAATCCCTTGGTTCTCATAGTCTGCATTCATTTGCAGAATTCTTACAGCATCATATAAATTCTCCTGAAGCCAGTTCCTGTCTGACCAGTAGACGGAAGACTTTGACAGTGTTGAAGCCTTTCAGTTTAAACTTCATGGCACCAGAAAAATCTGCAAGGAAGGGTGGCAGACAGCGTCGTGGCAACACCTCAAGAGATTTGCCTCCTGACCTCTATGAGCTGTACAAGACAGATCCGGAGGAGGACTACAATCAGCGAAAAACTCGAATCCAATGGATTCGAAGATATTGGGCAGAACAGTGGTTCAAGTACAGGTTCGTGACCCAGGAGTATGCTGAGAAGAATGCCATCAAGCGACCGTGGGGAGACATCCTATACAAAAATCTTCAACCCAGGTCCAGAGCTGAAGCCATTGAACAAGGCTTCTATCCTTGTATGGTCCGTGGACCACAGCCTGCAGATGCAGACCCATCGTCACTGCTATGGTGTCGTGACGACAATCTGTTCAAGCGCAACCTTCAGTTTGCCAGGAACTCGGCCAAAGAAAACAAGAAGTCGCGAGGCTTAGACTTCAACCCAGGTCCCTCTGCTCCTCGTGCCGATGGCTCACGCGAAGCTGAACCCAATCTTGTTGGGCCCTTCTACAACCTGGAAGGTCTCATCACTCATATTATGGTTCAAGGGGCAGTCGTGGATCAACCTGCAGACGATGCTGAATCTGATGAAGCGCCTGCACCACCGAAGCCAAAGAAGCTGAAAAAGCCTAAAGCTTCAAAGCCTGCCCCTACACCAAAGGTCTCATGGGCGAAGCCTCTGGCCACTACACCTCCTAAACTCAGTGTGCAGTCTGAAGACTTGTCACGCATCTCCAAGCCCTCCAAAGTGAAGATGCCCTTGCAACCCACTAGCCAAGCACTGACCGCTGCTGCTATTCTGCGAATGAATGACGCCATTGATCTGTCCAGCGACGACGATCTTGGCGATGATGCTCTTGAGCAGTTGATCAAGAGCAAGCAAGAGGCAGAAATCTTCAATGACCTTCCTCTCTTTGATGTTGAAATCATCAACCCATTCATTGATGAGTGGTTTGATAGCCCAAATGTCAGCTTTGATGATCTTCAGCTTCCCATTGGCCTCAGCGTCGCCTTCCACGGAGCCATTGCTGCTGAGCTGGCTCTAGCTCAGAAGATTGTTGAACTGAAGCATAAGATAGATTATGAAAAGGCTCAGTTCAAGAAGCACATGGCCAAGCTCAATGTTGAAGACATTCAGAACTTCCAGACCATGATGCATGAGCTTAAGGAAGCATTCCGAACCAAACGCGAAGAAGCCAAAGGTTCTCGTGAGCGCATGAAGGATCTTGCTGCTAAATGTGTCCAAGGATACAATGAGGCTGAAAAGCGCAAGGCCTTGGGGCGACCAGGAATCGACCCCAGAATGGCGGCCAAGAAGAAGAAGAAGCCAGCTGTGGCAGAACCGAAGCACCAAGGCAGGAAGTACATCCAATTGTCTTCCCAGCCAGTATGACAGGCTCGAAGCCTAAGGTCCCCACAGTGGCTTCAGAACTGAAGAAAACAAGGGCAGCTGAAGCTGAAGCCAGAAAGCGCAAAACCAAGGGCACCACTGATGATGCTCCTCCAACTAAGAAACGCAAAACCAAGAAGAGAGATCGGGCTGCTCCCACAGAGCCCCTTGAGGTCGAGCCAATCTCAGTGGCTCGTCTTGCGTCTGAAAATCAAGAACGCCAAGTGGTAATTCATGAGCCTGCTTCTCCAGAGGCTCCTGAAGCTGAAGAAAATCTAGCTGTTGACCCCATCGCACCTGAAGACATTGGTCCTCACGAGAATGTTGAAGATGATGAAGTCCTTCCTCAGATCGAGCACCAATTGGTATCATCGCCTGTGCTCATGCACAGCGAACTCATCAGCATTGGTCGTCCTCTGACGCCAACTGCTCAGGATGCATCATGGGCTGATCACCCACAACGACAAGACACCCCAAGTTCTCCCCAACCGCAAGCTACCTCACCAGTGAAACATGACGATGACTTTGAGGCCCAGCACACTCCATCTCCGCAAGCGTCGCCAGTATTACGCAGGCTTTGCAAAGGACCAAGGCCCCAAGTCACTCCCACTCTGCACGTGTCTGAGTCTGAAGCCAAAATGGCTGAAGATATTCCGGCTGCATCAGCCGATGAAGAACAAGAACCAAGAGTTGAAGCAGAAAGAGTTGCTACATCCCTGTCCCACCAAGATGATGTTCTCGAGGAGAACGTGTCCGACCCTCCAGCTTCTGAAGTGGAGGTTAACAACCCTGAGGTGGCCACCAACATCACCACTGAAGCCAATGACGTTGTCATGGCTGAAGCTAATGCGGCGCCTGAAGCTACTGCGGTGCTAGAAGTCCAAGCACCTGAAGCCACTGCAGCACCCGAAGTCAATGCTGAAGCACCTGAGGTACAAGCACCTGAAGCTACTGCGGTGCCAAAAGTTCAGGCCCCTGAAGCCCATGACAACAATGCCAATGCTCATGTTCCCCCTCCAAGACCTCATACAATTGAGCTGGCATTGATCGTGGTCAGCCTGTTATGGTCCGCTGGCCTGTTCTGGTTCCTCCACCTGCTGCGGGTCCACAATTTGAGTATCATGTCGAGCACAGACCTCAAGTCCAAAAGCCCAAGCCAAGACTTCCACGATTCCCAGGCACTGCAACTTCACCTGGGGTCTTCAATGTGAATGGCTTCGTGGCACATAACACCTTCTTCAACAGCTCCAAGAACCCTTATACCAGACCTCGCATTTCATCAGATCGGTTCTGGAGCTATCAGCAGCGCAACTACTATTCCTGCGTCCTATACAATCAAGAGTGCATATTCCACATATGCGCCTCGACTCTGAAGCTATAGCTAGCCTGCCCTGCCTTGAAGAAGTGTTGGATTGCTTCAGAGATGCTGGACTGTTGCAGTTTGTCACAAATAAGGAACATTGGAATGAAGAGCTTCTGCTACAGTTCTATGCAACTCTTCACATTCGAGGCTACAACAGGGATCCAAAGACTTGGGTCCTTGAGTGGATGACAGGCAATGTCCATCATGAAGCTAAAGCTCTTGATATCATTGAGCTCATAGGCCTTCCCACTCCTGGTGAATACTATGAACCAGGTTGTCAACAACACCAAATGCCTTGGAAAGCATCTTTCAGAAGCCAGAACCCAACATGAGTCAAATGCTGAGCATGATGAAGCCTCTGCCTCACGACGCTGAATACCCATCTGAGTTCTTTGTTGAAGACCTAGAGTACCTGCCTCGCACCATTTACCATATCATTAGGAAGACTCTATGGCCTGTCAAAGGACATTCATCTGCAGCGAAGCTTGAAGGAGCAATGAAGACTTTGGTTTTCTATATCTTCAATGGCATCAGCTTCAATGCTCAAGACTTCTTCATCAGGCAGTTGGCTGCATCTGGCTCCGACATTTTTGGGTTGAAATTCTATGCTCCATGGGTCATGCGCCTTATCAAGCATCACTGTGCCTTCAACTATCAGCCATCTGCGCGCAATCATCTTATATTCTTGCCAGAGGTTGATCTGTCAGTTGAAGCTATTTACCCAGAGCCTGCTAAGGATCCCATTTATCTTCACAATGTTGATCACCAAAGCTTCACCCAGCCTATTGAAGGAGTTCCAGCAGTTTCTCGTGTTTATCCTCTTGCTGGTAACACACGTGCCCCTCGCGCTCAAACTGACGCCACTGGTAGCACCATTGCGCAAAGGCCACGAAGGCGATCTCGTGTTCTAAATGACCGAGAGCTTCTCGTCGCGCTGCATCAGAAACAGGACAAACATCACGACTGGCTTAAGCGTCAGATGCAAAGCCTCTTGGTGGATGTTAACCGCATTCGCAATCTTGCCACCAAGAATGCCTTTGTCACTCATGAAACCTGTCAGAGGTCATGGAAGTGTTTGACCTTACTTAGTGCTGAAGCTGATCTGCAAGACGATGGCTTTACTGAACAGTTCAAGTTTGACTCAACTCCTCCCAGAAATGCTCACTTGCGTCAGACTCCCTCACTTGAAGACTTTGACTACTCGTCCTCAGCTACGACAGTGAATGCCAGAGTCATCGATGACCAAGATGATGCAACTTCACTCCTCCAACTTCAGTGCGTGTCGACACTGCACCAAGTTCTTCTGCACCACTGGACCTCAACGATGACCCTGCTGCCTCACCTGCACCTCATGGGATTGAGTAGGCGCTCTATGTCTTCAAACCTTTTTGGTCCTTACTGAAAAAAGAGGGAGAAGCATATGAGTTGATAGTCTTCAAGCGGGTCCATATGGGTGGTTGCTTTACTTTTTGCTACTTTTGCCAAGTGCTTACAACTCTCGTTTTCGATACATTTGGTTCTTTGAGTTGTAACACTTAAACTCAATGGTCGTCTGCTACTTATTTGCTATTCTGTGATGCGATGATAAATTCCGCACTTAGATCATTTTGCAGACGTCCATTTTCCATTATGCATTTAATTATCTTCGTTACATCATATCATGCATGACGAATTGTCATCATAGGTTGAAGAGGATCTCCACAAGTACAACCTGCCATGTGCATTTGCATTCCAAGAGCAAATTAACTTATATGCAATCTTCGGGGGAGCCTTTGGGCAACTTATGAAGAACAATCCCTATCCTTTACAATTTCACATATTTTTCCGTTGAACTTCACAGTTGTCATCAATCAAAAAGGGGAAAAACTTCACCCTAGGTTTTGAGTATGCAACAACCTGGTGAAAAATGTGTTGTGAGATTGCAGTAACAGTAAGTCACTCATTGATTCGTTTTCCTACCAGAGTGACCCTAAAAATGTTGGTTCAAGGTGTAGTGAAGATTCACTTGACTATGACAAACATCGGTAAGAGCGCGAGATTAGTTTTTGTGTTCTTTTTCTCTTGTTGATGTAGAACACCGACTATTAAGCCAGGACATCAGAATGACTGAAGTGATGCTTAACCAAATCCTATGTCTTGAGGAAATATGAGAGCAAATCTATCCAGAGTTGAAAGTACTTCTTGTAGCCAAGTAAAGTTGTCGTGTGTGTTTGAAATCTGACCGTTGGAACACAGTGTCAGTTCCTTAGTGACCCGGGGTCATTTCGGACAAATCAGGCCGGGTTGCCTAGTGGCTATAAATAGCCCCCCCCTACAACCATAAATGGTTGGCTACTCAGAGTTAGTGTACGGCTTTTGTCGTTTGAGAGCAACCCACCTCGAAGCCTTTGAGAGAATTCCTTGCGAGGATAAAGCCTAAACACCCAGAGCCAAAGAGTGTTAGGCATCTCTTAAGTCTTCCCGTCTATGTGATATGAAGACTTATTACACTTGAGGACTGTGAATCCTCCAGTCGGTTAGGCGTTGCGTTCTGAGCATCCAAGAGTCATTGTGGATTGCCAATGAACGATGTCTGTGAAGATTTGGAAGTCTACCTTGAAGACTTACCAGAGTGATTGGGCGAGGACTGGGTGTCCTTAGCTCAAGGGGAATAAGGTGAAGACACGGTCTTCTGAGTTGAATCTCAGCCTCCCTAACCAGACGTACAGTTGTCACAGCAACTGGAACTGGTCCAACAAATCATTGTCTTCAACGAGTCATTGGTTTCATCCTTCCCATTCCTTTACTTACTGTTGGCTCTAGTGAAGTCATTGTATGATTGCATTATCCTTTGTCTTCACTGAGTGACCGCTTGTTCTGATTGGCTTCACACTATCTTCCTACCTGATCTATACTGCCTAGCTGCTATTAGTCGTTGTGCTTTCACTTCATTGAATACTTGACTATGGCTTGCTTAGTGTAGTCTACCTTCCGCTGCATGATAATAGGTTTATTTCTATCGTTTGTCTTCGAAACTTCCATGTTTTGATGACTTCCATAAAAATCGTCTGTTCACCCCCCCTCTAGTCAATCACTAGCACTTTTAAACCTCTTCTGTACTCCCGTGTTCGGCGGCCGGGGCTCCTCATCATCATCATTGTGCAGCCCCTTGTCCTTGTTTTCGGCATTCAACTTGCCGGCCTGCTTGAACACCCAGCATTCTCTGCTGGTGTGACTGGCTAGCTTATCGGGGGTGTCATGGATTTGACACAAGCGATCAAGTATGCGATCCAAACTAGATGGGCCCGGAGTACTTCTTTTGAATGGCTTTTTCCGCTGACCGGATTTAGATCCTCTGAATCCGGCATTGACTGCCGTATCATCGGTGTTATCTCCGTTGTTGCGGCGGTTGTGTCTGTTACGACGTGGTCTGCCGTTGGCATCTTTAGTATCCGAAGTGGTCGGGTTCCTCTATGTGTTGTTGCTGCGAGCCGGCCAGCTATCCTCGCCCACGCAAAAGCGGGTCATGAGTGTCGTGAGGGCTGCCATAGACTTCGGCTTCTCCTGGCCGAGGTGTCATGCGAGCCACTCGTCATGGATGTTAAGCTTGAATGCCGCTAAGGCCTCTGCGTCCGGATAGTCGACAATTTGGTTTTTCTTAGTTAGGAACCGTGTCCATAATTGCCTGGCCGATTCCCCTGGCTGCTGAGTTATATGGCTCAAGTCATCAGCATCTGGTGGTCGCACATAAGTGCCCTGGAAGTTGTCAAGAAATGCATCTTCCAAATCCTCCCAATTGCCAACGGAGTCTGCTGGCAAGCTATTCAGCCAATGCCGAGTGGTCCTTTAAGTTTTAGTGGGAGGTACTTGATGGCATGCAGATCATCACCGTGAGCCATGCGGATGTGGAGGAAGAAATCCTCAATCCATACAGCAGGATCTTTTTTACCATCATACGATTCGATATTAACGGGTTTAAAACCCTCCGGGAATTCGTGATCCATTACTTCATCAGTGAAGCATAGGGGGTGTGCGGCGCCTCTGTGGCGGGCTATATCACGATGCAGTTCATATGAGTCTTGTCTGCTGTATTTGGCCCGGCCGGATTTACTTTTAGTGTATCCGGCATAAACGGTCATCATCGCGTGTTGGTGCACGCCCCCGTGATCCGTAGATCGATCTTGCGTGTTTTGCCTTGTTTTCCAATATGTCTCGCAGGTCCCGTGTGTTGCCCCAGGCCTTGGTATTTTTGTTTGATTGGCGGCGGGGTATGGGCTGGACTTCGGGCTGAAATGCCTCTCTGTCTCGGCCACGAGGTGGCCCATCAGCCGCATCATACGCTGGTGATGTGGGTTTCAATGCTTCCTCCTCGAGGTGAGGTATAAACCTGCGCTTTGGATAACTCTTGGTTGGGCGCTCGAGTTCGTATTCCTCGGTTGCAAGGACTTTGGTCCATCTATCCGCTAGCAAATCCTGATCAGCTCGAAGCTGTTGTTGCTTTTTCTTCAAGCTATTTGCTGTGGCTATAAGCCGGCGCTTGAAGCGCTCCTGCTCGACGGGATCCTCAGGCATGATGAATTCTTCGTCGCTGAGGCTCGCCTTGTCTTCGAAGAGAGGCATGTAATTATCCTCCTCTGATTCTCCATCTGCTGCCCGCTCTGGAGGGCTAGCTTGTTCACTCTCCCGCTCTAAATCGTGATGGAGGGGATTGTTGTCTTCGGCACTATCCGGAGTGTTATTGTCTCTTGTGCCAGTATCACTACTTTTTCTATGGCGGGACTTAGAGCGACGCCGCTGACGTCGGCGCTTGGGTTGCTTCTTGGAAGGGTCATCCTCCGTTGTCTCGTCGCCATTGCCTTCTTTGGGGGTGTTGGGGATATACCCCGCGGTATGACCCGACTGGAGTTGTAAACCGGCTGGGACTTGGTAAACCGGCGGAAGGTAAACCGACGGAGAGTTAAGACAGAGAGTCAAGACAGATGGCTAAGACAGACGGTAAACCGGCTGGTGTTAACCCGGCAGACAATGTTAAACCGGTAGACAATGCTAAACCGGCAAAACAATGTTAAACCGGCAGACGTTAAGAAGCCCAGGAAGGGAAGTCAAAATAGTTTAAGTTAAAGTCCGAGTTGGACTCCACGTGTAACCCGCCCCTTCAACATATATAAGGAGGGGCAGGGCTCCTCAAAGGGGAGAAGGAAGAAGAAAGAATTTTAGGGCTAGACACAAAGAGGAGAGCCGGTTTACGGCGACTCCCTCGTGATGATAATGAGACCTAGCCTCAAACAGCATGTAGGGTTATTACCGGATGATGTTTCCCGGGGCCTGAAGCTGTCTAAATCCCTGTCTTGTGTTGCGTTTCTCGATTCTGCTCAACCCCTCTCAAGCTACCACGTAGATGCGTTGGCCTCACAACTAAAGTCCTCACCCTAGGACATCTGCCGTGACAATTCCACGACAGTTGGCGCCCACCATGGGGCCTGCGCACAGTGGTGTTGAGTTCTTGGAGGGATCCTAATTATGGTTTCGAGAAGCTTGTCAAAATTTCAGATGAAGAAAAGTCAGCTTTGAAAAGGATCTACGTCTGCTTTGATTAAGATCAGAAAATATTTATCAACAGAATTGATCCAGTTGGTTGACCATGATCCGCCGGTGCTTCGTCAGGTTTCCAGAAAAGGGCCCGCTGCCACCGCGAGCCGCCGCTATTATTAAATCACCGCCGGTCTGAATTGGATAAAGCTTCGCTGGCTAAATATGAGGTGATCGTAAGCTTGGAAGAAAAAACAAACCCGCGGACGGATCAGTTCCCGAGAGGCAAATAGAGAAACATACCATCAGGATTTCACGTGTAATCACGATCGGTTGTTGCTACAAGTCGCCAAGCCAACAGGGGTAGTCAACATGAAATCGATCAAAGCTACTGTTATGGTTTATCTTACATGGTGAGTTGCCGCCCGCCTCCAAAGCTGCCAACCTTGCTGTAGCGTCCTCCTCTTCAACGCCTTCGCCGAGTCACCACGGTGTCACCACCAAATTTACCAACGCTGATGCAAGGAAGGTACTTAGCACCTGCACGAAATAGATGGAGAAAATCAATTGTCTGAAGATCTGGTCAATACAGCTCGTTTTGGGATTCTACAACCATGGCCCGAAGAAGGACACGGACTCGGCAGTCACCCTCGATCCAAATTAATACCTATGGCTGTACTAAACTGCCAGATTGAGCCGTTGTGAAGTTGAGCCGGCCCGGCCACCACAAGTCACCGCCGTGCCCTCCTCTCTGGTCAAACCACCCGTTAGCGGGCTTGCGCCATTGCTAAGTCGATTCAACCCAGGAGAATCCGCTCCACCACTTCTGTCACTTTTGCTATGACCCACCGCACCGGCCCTCCGAGTCGGTCACGGCCCCGTCACGTCGAGCCGCTGGCCGCCCCGTCGCCGGGTCAGCAGCTGCATCTTGAGCTGCCGCCGTGGTCCAGTCATCTCCGCCGCTCGAAGCGTCGTGGTCTTCCTTCGCATCCGCTCCGGGTTAAATCTCTGTCTCGAGCCACCGGGCACTGCCAAAACACCCGTCTCTACTGTATGGCCGCGGCCTCGTCTCGCCAAAGTCGCTTTGGCCTCCTCTGTCGCAACCTCAAGTCGCCTCTGCTGGCCCCGCCGGGTTGCCGCTATAGCTTCGCCCCCCCTGCGGCTGCCATCGGGCTATTCCCCAGGTCTTGAGCTGCTGCGTCAAGTTGCCGTCGCCGCCACAGCCACGGGTTTGCTGGTTTGCCTCCTCCGCTACGCCTGGGCCGCCTCTCCTAAAAACGCTTTCTACAGATAGCTGCTGGAACTCCGAGCTCGTCGCGGCCGTACCAACCAGTCTCGCCAAACCGCCGGATTGAACCGGCCCTGTCACCGCGAGTCACCGTCTGTGCGCCGGATTAAGTTACTCCCCTAACTCAAACCGCCGCCGGTTTGTCCCTCCGCCGCTCCATGTTGCTGCTGTTGAAACGCCCCGGCCGAAGGCAACCCGTGAACCGTTGCCTTGACCTGTTGTCGCCACACGGTCTGGCCGCCTCCATCACCACGCGTCAAACTGCCCAAGCATGCCCATGCGGTCACGTCGCCACCACCGCGGACATGCGACCCATCGCTTCCAAGCCGGCCATGCTTCCGTTGAGTCGCCATGGTCACCGCTCGCTTTGAGCTGCTGCGGGTTCCGCCTCTACGCAACTCCCCCGGTCCAACCTCGTCTTCGCGGCCTCAAATCGCCGCCTCGTTCGTTGAGGACTCGACCCGTGCTTCTGCCAAATCGCCGTTGCCAGTTCACCTCCGCCTCGAGCCATTGCTGTGGCTATCGCGGCCACGACCGGCCACCTAGCTCAACCGCCGAGCCACTTACACTAAGAGCCGTCCGCCCTCCATTTAGCGCCTCCTCGGGTACAGTCTCAAACTGCCGCGGTCTTCACTTGAGTCGCAGTTTTTTTGCACTTCGTCCAGCCTACGGTCGCGGTTCCGCCCCGCACTATTTAACTGCCGTCGTTGCCTTGCGCCTCGAGCCAGCTTCAAGCCACTTCGCCTCTGCAGCGCCGGTTCACCATTCTATCTCCAAAGCACGAACTCTGCTTCGAAGCTGTTGCGCCCTCTGCCGATTGAGCAGCCTCCGTCAGCGCTTCAATCGAGCCCCATCGCCACAGCCTCAATCCGCCAAATCACCGGCATCCCTCTGTTGCGGTCTCTACCTTTGGCGATGTCTGGCACCTCCGTCTCCACCTTCGCCGGCCACCTCACGGAGTCGCCGTAGTGGATTTACCTCCTGGCCGCCCTCGTCGAAACACCGCGCCTCGCCGGGTTTTTCTCTGCGTTGAACCGGCGCCAGATCACCATCACACTGTAAAACACCGCGGCTTTGTTCCCTCAAGAATCAACTATGCTGCGCGCCCCGCAGGTTCTTCCAGTAACAAGAAACAGGCTCTGTTGTTGGATGCTAGAAAAGTCAAAGGACCGTCATCAGGCCCGTGTGTTAGTAGCGTAACTGCCACAAGTACAAGTGCTACGCCGGTTTGACATCGTATAAAAGAGCATGGGATACGGTACAAGGGCCGCATCAGACATCTGGTATGTTTTTGATTACAGCATCCATGTAAAAAAAGGGAGGGGCACATGGATGTCATGCTACATCGCATCAACGGAGCTCAATGTGTATATACTATTTAGTATTACATGGCACCGGCATCTACGTTTATCCGACGAAAACAAAATCAGGTGTTATCCCTCCTATATATTTTATCAGTATATTTTTCCTCTGAGCATCGTTACACTGCCCTATTGGTGTTTTATATACAGGCAAAATTATTGTTATACTGCGGGTATGGAACACGCACTGGCAACGTTCTACAACGGCGTTCTCCTACGTGTCACATTACCTGATGAACAGACGGCCGGTTCACGCATCTGTGCCGGCTTACAATACGGAGGGCAATTTGCTCGTTCGCACGGGCTTACAACACCATGACCAGATCATCTGCCTGCTCCTACAGCCGACTCGGCCGTGATTGATTTCAGCTTCACTGTGGTGATCATCAACTCCATAGTGGATAACCCCTGGCATGATATATCAGGTGAAATTCATCCAGTATATTTTATATTACATATTGCCTTCTTTAATAGACCAATTACTCCGGCTAGCAAGGTTGTCTAATGCAGGACCCTAAACCGCCATATTGGTGCAAATTTAAAGGCCGTCAGAAAATTACCGACTTAAAAAGAAGGATTCCGGTTTAATATCCGGCTTAAGGGAAAGTTATCTCCCACAAAGCTTTGAATCTCTCGCTAGCCGGTTCAAAATACCGGTTCAAGAAGAATTTATCTCTTGCAAAAAGTTGAAGGTTGCCCAAGAGGACCTGCTGCCCTGACGTGCGGTTTAAACATGGGTGTCCTGCCTTATGGGCTCATCTTCATATGATTACTTGGGGGCTTCCTGTTCAAACATAGGTGTATTCACCAAAGAGAACATGGTGTTACTACCCTCTTGATGCGGTTATCAAGACAATATTATCATCAGGGGCCAAAGAGAGTTTGTTGCACACCACAACTCAAACATAGGCACTCGACGAGCACAACTCAAAAATATATCACATGGGGGCTTCTGCTTGCAAAGCGGAGTCCTGTCCATTAATCCGGTTATCACGCCACAACAAAGCTTGGGAGCTTCACACCCACGGGGCCAAAGAGAGTCTTGTTGCTACGCACAGCTCAAAGATAGGCATCCATTGAGCACAGCTCACAAAGTTACTTGGGGGCTCTTTGTGTAAAGTAACAAAGAGCTTGAAAGGACCCTTGTAATTGGGTATCGACCCACGGCTTGGAAGCCTAGTGTATTCACCTAAAACCCCGGGTTAACCTGCCTTCATCAAGTAAGCCACTCCTATCCAGGTAATCCTAGCATGACCCGCCGAACGTTTGACAAGTTACTCTTATACAGACCCTGAACTTGTCAAAGTTAAAACGATGATTGGTTAGTTGGAGGCCCATCTTAAAAGGCTTTGTCAAATGGTTTAACTCAGCAGCCTGGCAGCCCATGAAAAGCCTCGAATTTGGGCCTGGCAGCCCTTGAAAAGCCTCGACTACACGGTTTTATTTGCCTTTGTCAAGATTTTTCTCTTTTGATAAATTTTATGTTGAACCGGTGTCTATTGACCCGGCATGACTATCAGTCATCAAATTAACCCGGTGTTTGTTAACCCGGCTCGACTTTCAACTACAAGTTGTCAGTACATAATTACTTATAATCCGGTGTTTATTGACCTGGTCTGGCTTTGGACTATAAGTCGCCAGTATATATTTGGATTGCGCCATTGGAATTATGCGCTTATAAATCATTATGTATATTATTCAAATAGCCAACATGGCTGGATTTTTATTATGGTTATTAATAACTAGTATTATGATTAAGGTTTTCAAAGTCGCTTTACCTTAAATGGCTATCATATTATCAATAGATATGATTTATTCTACAATTGAAGGAATAGTCCCGAGTTGCTGCAGGCTTACGACCCGGCACTTTGGGGCTACATTATTTCAGTTGAAATTACATTAAATACATAAGTCTCATGTCGCTGCAAGCATGCACCATGACACTTGGGGGCTAATGCAAAGTCATTTTTTTGCTCACCTTATTGAAGACCCGACTCATCACATGGTAATGAGCCAGCCCTTGGGGGCTACCAATTGCCTCTATCAACAATTTAATGTACAAAGCTTTTTATCCATTACATTGAAGGGTCCACTGCTCAGTTGGTAAAGCACAAGGCTCTTAACCTTGTGGACGTCAATTCAAGCCCCATGGTGGGGGTTACATCATATGATTTTATTTTCATTAAAGAATATATCAAAGTCCCAGCTCAATATTATCTTACTGACCCGGCCCTTGGGGGCTACACGTTGATGATCAAAGTTTACAAGATTATATTTACAAAGTCCCTGCTCATTATTGCATAATGACCCGGCCCTTGGGGGCTACACTGGTTGAAGTTTTTATGAGAATAAGGCAATTTCAGGTCCCAGGTTGCTGCAAGCATGACAACCCGGCACTTGGGGGTTACATATGTAGAATACTCAATTCTGACTAGTGATTGATGAACAACCTGGATTTCTTCAAGATGGTGATATTCATATTGAAGCAAGTCTTAAGCTGTTGCTATGCTACCTTCTTAAGACTTGGGGGCTACAAGTGATAGGCATATAAGAGGTATATTTTCAAGCTTCATTATTAACTACATTTATGACCTGGTGCCATCAATATTTGTAAACCGGCAATGATAAACTGTCAAGTTCAATTCTTAAACCGGCATAGTTCTACATTCTCAAACCGGCAAGTTCTACATTCTTAAACTGGCTAAAGATCAAATGAGTATTTCAAAGGCCAATATTTTTGTTAAGCATTGGGAGCTGAAGTCAAAGGAGTTATTCTTCACAATATTTCACTATGACAAACCGATGTCAGCAAATTGATTATGAAGCTGGTCTATTGACTCGGATTTTATAGAAGAAGGAAGTGACAAGGACTTAAGGATAATCAAGATCAGTTTAACATGGATAAATCCAAATTAAACTAGGGGCTAATGTCGGAGATATACCCCGCGGTATGACCTGGCTGGAGTTGTAAACCGGCTGGGACTTAGTAAACCGGCGGATGGTAAACCGACGGAGAGTTAAGACAGAGAGTCAAGACAGATGGCTAAGACAGACGGTAAACCGGCTGGTGTTAAACCGGCAGACAATGTTAAACCGGCAGACAATGTTAAACCGGCAGAACAATGTTAAACCGGCAGACGTTAAGAAGCCCAGGAAGGGAAGTCAAAATAGTTTAAGTTAAAGTCCGAGTTGGACTCCACATGTAACCCGCCCATTCAACATATATAAGGAGGGGCAGGGCTCCTCAAAGGGGAGAAGGAAGAAGAAAGAATTTTAGGGCTAGACACAAAGAGGAGAGCCGGTTTACGGCGACTCCCTAATGATGATAATGAGACCTAGCCTCAAACAACATGTAGGGTTGTTACCGGATGATGTTTCCCGGGGCCCGAAGCTGTGTAAATCACTGTCTTGTGTTGCGTTTCTCAATTCCGCTCAACCCCTCTCAAGCTACCACGTAGATGCGTTGGCCTCAGGACTAAAGTCCTCATCCTAGGACATCTGCCGTGACAATTCCATGACAGGGGGTGTCCACCATGTATATATCATATGATGAGGTGGTGGTCCAGCGCCCTGTGGGCGGTGGTTCCTATTCGTCTCCTGCATCGTCGTCCATACTGTCGTTGTCTTTGGATTAGAAGTCGAGCATGTCGGTTAAATCGTCGACAGTGGCTACTAAGTGAGTGGTGGGTGGGGAGTGAATTTCTTCGTCACCCGCATCCCATTCTAGCTGAACATAGTTTGGCCAAGGATCTCCTGACAAGGAGAGGGACCTTAATGAATTTAGCACGTCGCCAAAAGGTGAGTGCTGAAAGATATCGCGGAGGTGAACTCCATGATCGGTGCCCAATCGGATTTGATAGGCACGGATGCAGGCGGCTCGGAGTCCGTGGCCGGAGAAGAATCCAGTGGTTCGGCAACACGACTCTCGTAAGGGGTGAAGTTAGTATCCGGCTCCATCGCCATTGAGAGTGCGGACTCCATGGCGGGGTCTATCCCCCCATCCTCGGATGGCGCAATTTTCTCCGGATTGAGGCCCGGAGTAGTTGCAGGTGTGACCTCCCGAACACTATCCGATGGCAGAGTTACGTCATGCTCGTCGTGATTGTGCGGCGCACCTGACATGGGCTCGAATCTGTCGAAGATCAAGTCTCCGCGGATGTCGGCAGTGTAGTTTAAGTTTCCCATCCTGATCTGATGGCCAGGGGCGTAGCTCTCGATCTGCTCCGGATGGCCAAGCGAGTTGGCCTGCAGTGCGAAGCCGCCGAATAAGAAGATCAGTCCAGGGAGGAAAACCTCACCCTGGACTGCATCATTACTGATGATCGAAGGAGCCATCAAGCCTTATGGTGACGACACAGTGGAAGTCTCAATGAAAGCACCAACGTCGGTGTCAAAACCAGCAGATCTCGGGTAGGGAGTCCCGAACTGTGCGTCTAAGGCGGATGGTAACAGGAGGCGGGGGACACAATGTTTACCCAGGTTCGGGCCCTCTTGATGGAGGTAATACCCTACGTCCTTCTTGATTGATCTTGACGATATGAGTATTACAAGAGTTGATCTACCACGAGATCGTAGAGGCTAAACCCTAGAAGCTAGCCTATGGTATGATTGTTGTTGTCCTACGGACTAAACCCACTGGTTTATATAGACACCGTAGGGGGCTAGGGTTACACAGAGTCGGTTACAAGGGAGGAGATCTACATATCCGTATTGCCAAGCTTGCCTTCCACGCCAAGGAAAGTCCCATCCAGACACGGGACGAAGTCTTCAATCTTGTATCTTCATAGTCCAACAGTCTGGCCAAAGGATATAGTCCGGCTGTCCGGAGACCCCTTAATCCAGGACTCCCTCATTGCGCTTCATATGAGCTCCTTCATGAAGAGAGAAGAAGTCTCGCAAATCTGTGTGGCGGATCCATACTACATGCATGAGTCTTTCTTGAGTCTCGGCGACTTTGAGCGTGAAACTGCTAGGGAGTACCTCCAAAACTTCATGGTAAAGAATAAGGACCAGGAAATTGTCCTCCTGCCTTATCATCCAAAGTAAGTCAGTTTTGGACAACCCTTTCGTACATTTCGATCATTCCTTCTCGCTCATATGGAGAATAATTTGAGGTGTCTTTTCCCCGTAGCAACGGGCGCGCCGTCCTTATCGTTCTTTACCTGTGAGTCTCACATGTCGTGTATTTCAACCCTACCAGAGACTACGAGAAGAAGGACTACACCCACATAATGAATATTCAAGATGATGCTCTCCAAGGCTTCAGCATTAGGCGTGGCCACCTTCAGATCAGGAAACAAAGGAACAAGAAGTTGGGTTTCTCGCATAAAACTAACTTCTGCTGCATCCATGTCCCAAAACCAAGCAAGAAAGATGGATTATACCTCCTCCATCTCATGATTGAGTTCAACATGGATCACCAAAAGCTTCGTATGACAACCAGAAACAATGATCATATCCGCAAGTGGATAGAATCTCATGGAGAAGTGAATTATAAACTTAGAGATGACTTCTTTCGCATCCAAAGGGACATTGAGACGATCATCAAGAAAGAAGTCATCGATGAGAAGGGGGTGTTCCACCACGACCCTATATTGCAAGCTAACGTCTGAACTCGCATACATCATGACCTCACACCATTCAAGAAGCCAGGCTCCATCCTTGATGATATGGAAGGATGGAACTTCTAGTGATTTACGATGCCGATGATGATGATATGTGTTGGTTGAACTTGTATACTTTCTGTAGCGATTAAACTTTGTGATGTCCATGGTGCCTGCCAAACTTGCGTAATGCTACTTTGTTAGTTTGGGTACAATGACATGCGTACCTCTAGTTAATTAGTTTGCTTACTATAGGTTGCATCTAGTGTCTAACCCTTTCTTTTCCGTGTTGCTCCAGTATATTTTGTTGCATATGATTGTACATTCTCTTGATGAAGATGCATATCTAACAGGTACCTAGATTCGTGATGGCGAAGGAGTGCTATGTCGTGTATGAAGGGAAGGTTCCGGGAGTGTACGACGAGTGGTATGAGTGTCAGGTGCAAGTGGAGGGGGTCTCGGGCGCCAGCCATAAAGGCTTCAAAAGCAGACAAGAAGCACAAGCTAGTTACTTGAGGTACATGCTAGTGCGAGAGAGGCCTCATAACCGCCGCCTCATGTACTGCATAGTTCTGCTATCACTCATAGTGATAGCAATTCTCGCGTATATCATTGTTTAGATGGATGACGTTGTAGTTGCAAGTATTCGAGACTTGCATGTATCGTTATTTTCGAGATGATGACGAGAGACCACTTTGTATTTTATGATGATTATGATGAGACCATTTGTATGCATATGCTATGATTACATTTGTGGTCTTGCAACCATTTGTATGTGTATGATGATGACATTTGTATGTGCTAAAGATTCTTGTATAAAGCCTGTACAAATACAAAACAAATATGCAGAAAAAAACTAATAAAATTAGCAGTAGCGAGTGGAGAAAAGTTAGCAGTAGCATGGCACTAGCAGTAGCGCGGCCTTGTAAAGTGCGCTAGACACTACAAAAAAAGACACATCCATGACATTTTGGGCCGAACGAATTTTTTCGGTCATACTTATGGCTCCTACTTCTATGATAAAAAATCATGACAGAAAATGGGCTTTTCGTCCTGGGCGGGCCGGAGACGCAGCTGCGTGACATTCTTTGGGCCATCCATGATGGAAAAACTGTGATAGAAGCGAGGCGAGGAAAATATCGGTGTGTTCCCGGTTACGGTGGGTGGTCAGGGCTGAGCGATGGACGGAGGTTTGCTCGTTTCTCTCGTACACGCACGCGTGTGGGTGCGAGGAGTTGGGCTCTAACTGAACCCGAGCGAGGCATTCGCCTAGTGAACCCGAGCGATTGCACTGCAGGCTACACATTACTGAACCCGAGCTATCGGTCGATGGCTGTTAACTGAACCCGATCGAGCGATTCCTTCGCTACTGCTGCTAACTGAAGTCGATCGATGCTACCTCTTGATGAGCAATGAGTGTTGCTGGGGGGGTTTGGATGAACAGTTCCCGGTGGGGGTGGATGAACAAGACCCTGTGGTGTTGCCTCTGGATGAACAGGACCCCAATCGATCGAGCCGGTTGGGGCTGGATGAACAGGACCCCGTGGAGGGATGGATGAACAGGACCACCCCATGAAGGGCTGGATGAATAGTAGACGGTGGAGGGCTGGATGAACAATAGCCGGTGGAGGGGTGGTTGAACAGGAGCCCGTGGAGAGGTCTGGTTGAACAGTATTCGGTGGAGTAGCGCGTGGTTGAGGCTGGATGAACAGGAGCCCATGGATGAACAGTCGTAGGTGGAGGCTGGAGGAGGTCGACGGTGGATGAACAGTAGCCCATGGAGGCTGGAGGGGGTCGACAGTGGAGATGAACAATATCCAGTGGAGTCCCATTTTGCGGTCTGCCACACCCCTCCCGATGAACAGGACGCCTGTTTCGATCGTAGCACTCCAGCACAAGTCCATTTCCTCCGTTTTGCGGTACGCCACACCCCTCCTGATGAACAACACCCCCGTTTCGACCGTAGGAGGTCCGTTTCCTCCGTTTTGCGGTACGCCAGACCCCTGCTGATGAACATGATCTCGTTTCGATCGTAGCGCTCCAACACAAGTCCATTTCCTCCGTTTTGTGGTACGCCAGGCCTCGTTTCTATCGGCTGTTCCATCCAAGCCCTCCTGATGAACACGACGACGCATTCCGTTCTGACCCAGCCGGTTGGCTCCCCATGAACACGACGATGACGCTGTTTCTCCTTTTCGACCCAGCCACGTACACGAGCCCTAGCCATACGTACACGTGGGTAGGCGTTCGAGACCCCGCCCGTATGTACGTACGTGGCCGTATTTACTTTCTTGCACCCTGGCCGCTATATGTACGTGTACATGCTACGTGCGCGCCTCTACTACGACACATGTGCGCCTCTACATCGACCAGTATGTACGTACACGTTCGCGAACAGAATGACAACGCTACGTACGCTTCGACCAGGTGGGTCCCGATTGTCAAGCACTTCCTTGCGTGCGAAGATGTAGCTGGTGGGTCCCAGCAGTCAGGGGGGCGAATCGTTTTTTTGCCCGGACGCACTTTCTTGCATGTGAAGATGTAGCTGGTAGGTCCAAACAGTCAGGGGGAAACGTTTTTTTTGCAAAATACGGTTGCCCATCCGGTGGGTCCCTGCTGTCAGGTGGAGGAATCATTATTTTCCGCATAATAAGGAGGCACTTCCTTGCTGCGGTCATGGACCCAGCTATCAGCATCTCCACGTACAGTCCACGTCCGATGGAAGCCATTCCTTGACCACATTGGCCACGCCGCGCCGAGAGCACCAGGGCGGTGGACGACGGCGAGGCCTAGGAAGGGGATGACGACGAGCCGGGTAGGAGGCGGTAGTGGATGCCCACACGTAGAGGAGTATGAGGGTGCACTGGTTCGCTGTGGTGTGAGGCTGTCGTCGCCGCAGAATAACAGGGTGTGTTGGTGAGTAGAGGGATGGCCTGGCCAGCGGTGGGAGTAGTAGGGGGCGATGAGGCCTCCGCGGCATCACAGCCAGCCACGAGAGGCAGGAGCATGCAGCATGACCGGTGCTGGTTTGGGCGGCAGGAGCAAGAAGACCAAAGGTTGAAGAAGCACTACGGCCGTTGGATGGACATCGTATGGTCACTGCAGCTAGCATCATTTATATTGACTAAGTTGACAAAGCCCTTGGTACGCGTCAACTTAGTAGGCCCACAGGTCAGCCTCCGAAACGGTGCGCCCCAGATGTCAGGGGGAGGAATCATTTTTTGAGCGGTTGAAGCAAGAATATCGGAGATTGAAGAAGAAGCACGACATCCGTTGGATGGACATCCAACGGCCACAGCTGCCAGAACCGTGTGTTGTTGACAAAGCCTTGCATACACGTCAACTTAGTTTTTTTAGGGGACGCGTCAACTTTGAAGGCCCACAAGTGTGGCAGAGAACATATAGCCCATTTGCGATTTGTAAGAATGTACATCCCATTTTTTAATTCTAATGGAATTTACTACATCCCATTTACAGTTTGTTAAAAGTAAAGCCCATTTTCTAGCTAGGACAACGATTAATAATTTCAACCATTCCTCAAAAAAAAGATTAATAATTTCAACCAACCGCTCAAAACCGAATTGAAATAAATTTCCCACATTTTTATGGGATCCAAAATATTTTTATCCGAAATTTCTAGTCAGATTAAATATAATTTCAAAATAAAGTTGTATTACATTAAAATCCAACGAAATATTGCGCGCGCAACAAGTAATGAAATTAAAATTTTCAAATTCCAAAAATAATATATTTTTAAACTAATTATGCGTTTGGTGCATTTTTTTAGTTACTGCCCAATTATTATAATTACATCTCATTTATTATTTCTTAAAGTCCATTTTCTTGTTAAGCCTAATGCATACTTCCTAGGAAAGTTTGTAGCCCAGCGGGGCGGAGAAGTTGACCCGGATATTGTGTACAACTGTCGGCCCAGTTGCATTGCTGATGTTGAAAAAAGGCCTGTGTAGTACAATACAACCTAACATGGCTACTCAGCCCACATTTAGCGATGTCGGAAGGCCCAAACAAGGCTTCTATACAACTTTTTGAAGTCACTGAGCTCAATTAATAACTTAAGAAAAAGGTAGATTACAGTGGAACCTAATTAAAAGTTGTCACGAGCAAAGAAATAATTCAACGGGTCCCACTTGTGCGTGTGTGTGCGCGTGCGTGTGTGTGTGTGAGAGAGAGAGAGAGAGAGACCCATCGGTCGATGCTCGTAAATACATCTTTCAGCCATATGCATTGCTGATGCTCAGTAAAAACTTATATATTTGGAACAATCATATAGAACATCATAGCACACTGAACTTGCATACAAAAATTTCACACAGGCAACACAATCAGGATGGAAGCAGTGGATCGCTACGGGTAGGGCTATGTTGAAACCAACGAACTCGTACATAACGGTTCATCATCTTTATCAATGACGGGGAAATATCTTGAATGCTGTGCAAAGAAAACTGACAGACAACACAATAAGTTCTGCTAGCACATTAAGTTGACGTACAACCCTTTCTAAAAAAAGTTCAGGTACAAAATTAGAACATGTCACAATCAAATGTACTGGCACATCAGTGCTTCACACCCATAGCTCGGATTTAACTAGTATCTGACAAGATTCAGTTGTTCCCTCAAATTAGAGCACATCCAGGCAGCCAACCCTGCCTCTTCTGCGTCCGCCGCATGATGGAGTAGGCCCTGTGCCATCCATCGTTCCGAGCAACACGGGGAAAGTGTGATGCTGACTCCTATAATGGACGTCGTCAAGGGACCCTGGCACCAGCGGCGGCGGCAGGACTTTGATTGATGGGTTGACCATTTCTTCAACATGCACGAACACTCGATACAGGTACATCCCTAACGTGGTCTGTGGCGGCCTTGGTGGTGACGAATAGTACAACCCCGGTTCCTGCACCGGTATCTCAACACCAATCACCTTTGGTATGGTGGACGGCTTCTTCATCCATGCCATAACCATCAAATGCCAGCTATCTGGAGGAACAAACATACTTACAAGCTCACCTCCACGGTCGTTGATAAGCTCATTCATGGACTCGCTGTTCCAAGCACGTCGAGGCATGCCATGGAAGGTAAGCTTTGTTAAAAACTCAAGCTCAGAGGGCACCGAGCCCCATCCTGGGTGCCACTGATCAAAGCTCACCAGCACGCCATCACAGAACAAACGCCGGGAAGATTCTAACACACGACTGCAGTCGAAAGTTGTCCGGAACCTGACAAAGAAATCAGCCGGTGGCAGACAGACTTCGACGAGCAAGTCACTTATTTGGATACCATGCGCAATGCCAAGAGCTTTGACAAGGTCGTCCGGCGAGACGGGAGGACGGTCGCCGTTGATGGTTACCATCAGCACTTTGCCGGCAAACTGGACGTCAAGCGCCGCCATGCCACTGTTGAGTGACAGCACGCAGCGACCGAAGGCAGGACGAACCTCAGGATCTATGGCTCGGAGATCCGCGCTGACCGGCGACATGATAGTGCGCTTGAGTACAGGGAGTACATGAGGGGGATTTGGGGGAACTGGAGTAGGAATCGAGATTCCAGAGGTGGGGGAGGGGCAGGAGATTGGGGATGAAAAGGTAGCATGAATTTCGAACACGCGCCAATATGCTCTCGGCGCGCAAGCGCACGAAAACACCGGTGGCGCCCACATGTCGGCCTAAGAGTCCTTATTCTTTATAGAGCCCTGCCTTGTTTTTGAGGATCTTTTGAGAGCCCAGCCTAAGAGTCATAATTGACCTATTTGGCATTGCATTACTACTCGGCCCATATTCAACAACACCTCACTGGCCCAAACAAGTGTACATCATCAAAACGACACTACGCTCAAATTATATAACTTGAAAAAAGGAGATACACTCTGAACACTGGAGAGTGGTGATGCCCTCATTTACCCCACCGGTAGTTCGAGACAATAAACAGTTTGAAAGAACGATATATACAACATTCAAACACTGACTAGTGACTACTACTGACATAAACAACAAGACATGATAGTTCATAAGAAGTCTTTCTACACCACCAAAACGCACCCATCTGCAGCGCTCAGACTCTCGTGATCCAGACGAGAATAACATTCTAAACAGAGGCAACTATTACATAGTAAGAGTGACATAGACGAGGATGACCAAATGACAAGGAATATGCATAACAAAAGAAAGAACTACCCATCCAGAACAAGCAGCAAAGACAACAAAGTCATTCAAAGAGATGATCCAACACCATCATAATTTGCAGCCCCGCTTCAGCAACCAATGATCCAGAGACACCAGTATTCCTCCCTTTTGACGCAACAACCCAATTACCTATCAACCTAAAGGCTTGAACCACATCACTACCTGTCATAATTGAGACATCCAAGGATCAAAGTTAATCCGGATGCCTTTGTCATTCTCACCTTCTTTTGGCTGCAGGCTGTATCGTTGACAATCAGGGGAGTTTGCTCCTGAACTCCTAGGGCTCACCATGTAGACATAGTTTTCCATAGCAAACATAGCCTCTCTGCCATCAAGGTCCTTGCCAATGGTGATCTCCTGGTTAATCGGATAATTGAGTCCGAGAAACAGAGAGTGTGAACCAAGGCTATTTACCCGCCTCCAACTAAAAAATCCTGAAGGCCCCAACAAGCTGGTATCCTACTCATAGATGTAACACCACTGTCTGGATACTCACGTATTTCACGGTGCTTGTATACAATGGTTTTTTTTGCAATATAACTTTTTGGCTCATGTGTCGAATGATCTTTAGTCTTTTGCCGTCGTCTGATCGAGCGAGGAACCAGTTGTGCTTCCCTGTTTTTGGCAAAGGTGGTGTGATTACAAAGCGCAGTAACTGTAGGGACACTTCATCATATCAAAAAGGCTAGGCATTGTTAATGTAAGATCAGCATTGTTCAGAGTATGAGTAGGATAATGCAAGAAACATCATTGATATGTCCCTGTTGGAACTGGGAGGAAAATACAGGGAAATGTATACTGGGTTCGAAAATATAGAAGTGCCATGTATGGTTATACTCATGTTATCTCGCAATCGATTCTTCACAGGAAACTACCATGTCATGCATGTTATGTAATCATGTTCTGTCCTCACAAACAAATTCTTCAAGGTAACTAACAGACCATGCATTGTTATATACTCGTGTTCTATGCGCAAATTTTTTGTGAGGATATTATTCTAGCCATTGATTGCTGAAGGGTGAATATAGGTATGTACACATGGTAAGCATTATAGGATTTCACTACTTCCAAATATAGAGTTCTCCATATGCACATTTACTTCCCTAATGTATGGTTAGATAAAACCAACAGTGTGGTGCATGTTTATACATCATGAAAATGAGGAAACTAACATGGCCATTGATACACACTCATATTTAGTAGTAGTATATAGATTACTGTAAAATAAGGGGAATATCCATATATTCCTAACCATTTGATTATTCAGGGGTACAAATTGGCTGTAATGACATGGTCACAATCGCATGAGTTAACTCATTCCAAATATAGCTGATTTACGACGTCTCTAATACATTGCCATAGTTCTACAAAATTCTGCTCAAACAGGGATATGCCAATCATCACAAAAAGTTCAAACAGTGTCATGGCGTCATCATTAACATGAGACGGAAACAACTTACACGCGCCGTCCCAGCAATACATGGTGCCATCTGCTTTGTCGATCGCGTAGATGATGCCATTGTGTTCAATAGCATCACAGAAGTGTGTATCATCTTTGACGATGATCCACTGTGAGCTGAGTTGTCTCCAGCTAAGGAAGGCACTGGTGTAAAGATAGGCGAGTCCGCGGTCGAACAAGGCAATTAGCTTGAAGTCTGCGTAATTCGCATGTCGTGTGGGCACTTGGCAGATTACAATCTTCTGCAAAATAAGGTCCGTCCAACTGATGTGGTAATCTAGATGACTTGGACCGTGATGGTAAAACTCTATATAATCCAACGGAGGAAGGATAATCTCATGGGAGGTCTGGAAGCTCACGAGAACCAACTTTTTACCGTGTTCCCCTTCTCTAAAGGCAGCCATCTAGTGGGAGTTCATGCCAACCCAGTACATACCTGCCAAGATTTTTCGGGCGATGGTGATCGGATCGAAGTCGAGGGAAATGATGGACGGCGACCCACTACATACCTGCAAAGAAATTTCGGCTAATAGATATCGGATTGAAGTCGAGGGGCATCATGTATGAATTCGTATCATGGTGAGCCAATCTCGCAAGACCAGATAGCAGCAAGCAGGGTGTCTTGAAAAGCTTAGGCCTCGCTTTGACTATGGCCGTGTGCATGTCCCTCAAGCATGCAGCTAGCAGCAGGGCGCTCAACATATCCATACACGAACAACAGAGGCCGAGGATGTCACTGGGGAGACTACTCCAATCGTGGCTCATATGGATGTTGCGCGGTTCGTGTTCAGCCATGGTGGAGTTTGGAAGGTGGGGGTTTTGGGGGGCTTGATTTACGGGGGAGAAGGTTGTCGGTACGAGCGAGGCGACGGTACACGGGGGCACAATGAGATGGAGATGGAGATGGAGATGGAGATGGAATGGTGCTATGGGAGGGGAGAGGGAGACGAGGCGAGGCATGCTAATGTGCTGTACATCAGTGGTGACATACCGCACAGTGCATAGGGTGAGGCTGACTTTGGTAACCCAAACACGCCGCCTGGACTAGTGTCAGGCGCAGGGTGTTGTCACTTCATTGTGAGGACCGGATGAATAGTATTTTGACCATCAAGTGTACCCCAATTGTACTACTACTACTAGTAGGAACATGAGTAGTCTAGTACTGTATAGCGGAAATAGGTCTCCCGTGCTAGCATGCCTGTTCACTTCATCCTCCAGGTATCATCCGTATTGCGAGCAGAACCAAATTCTTGTGCATGCGGAAGTGCGAAGATGGGCCTTTTCTTTTTTGATGAGGATAACCGTGTATTCCTTAACCAGAGAATGTTGTATCTCCCACGCACGCGCCAATATCCATCTGAACCAGCTACGACACATTTTTTACATGTTTGCATAGGTCCCACCTATCAGGAAGGATGGGCACGTACATGAACAAGTACGACTCCTCAGTCTACCCACATAGCCTTTTCGTTTAGTCTACCTAGCCGTCTAATCAACTGCCTGCACGCCACTTCTCCCATTTACTTCTCCATCGGGAACCGATTTTCCTCGGCTTCTTCACCTCCCCTTCGTCTTCATTTGCATCCAAACCCCACTGCATTCACGTTGTTTTAACCACTTTAAATAATCATCTACTACTTCAGTTAGACTAGCCATATAATCCTAATTCTCCAAACCATAGCCCTCCGTTCCAGCGGTTCCAAATGGCGAAAGAGATCGAGATGCAGGTTTTTAGCGTCGAACATGTCCTCGTCGAAGGCTCGTTGAGCATAGTTGCCACCATCACCGTCCACCCAAGGGTTGTTCGGAAGTGGATCAACAATGTATCCAACTCCCTCGAAAAGGTAGAGACGAGGGTCATCGGTATCGACGCCGAGTACACGGAGCGTGCCACTGGGAAGATCCAATGCGCCGCCATCCTTCAGTTGTGCCTCGAAGATGATGTTTTGGTGTACCACATCATACACGCGCCCTCCATACCAGGTGAGCTTCACGATTTCTTGTCTCAGGAGGACATATACTTCTATCGGGCTGCCATCGAAGGGGACAAACAGAAGCTGGAGCCGTACAACCTTGATTTGAAAAGCATCGCTGACCTACAAACTAGAATCAAAATTCCTATAGAAGATTGTGATAAACAGACACCATCCCTATTCGACGTAGCAAATTTTGTGCTCAGTACAAATCTTCAGAAGGGTGAAGAGACGGTGGCATTAAGGCCGTCTGGATGGGAGAATTATCCATCATAAAATATGCTTCCCTCGATGCCCGTGTGAGTTTCGAGATAGCTGCAAGGTACAAAGAGCTTGTTGCGAAGCCGTCTCCCACAGAAAATGAGAACAAGAAGAAGAAGAAGAAGATAAGGCTGCACCAGCAGCAGGGCATTATGGATGGATGAACTATTTCCTCTCTTGTATGAAAAAATTATTCCCTCTCGGTGTATATTGATATAGATGGACTATTTCGATGGTGTGCATGTCTTTGGAACAAGTAGCATGGGTCCGCTTGAATATAAGGAACTATTTATCCACCTAGCTTTCTCTACTACTCCTTCTAGTGATCGGTATGCAATTCATGTGTCCGTAGACATGACAGCTTGTCCATGGAAGTTCAACTACGGCGACCATCACGTTTCTTCCGCTGCCACTCGCGATTCCCACGATGCCGCTCCAACCCAGGGCACCACGTCCCCCGACGTGCGCCTCACCCCTCTCGGCCGCACCGCCCCTCTGCCTTTGTGTGCATGACATGTGGGCCACCTTAAATGCGGTGAGCATCAAGTTTCTACCATAGCCACACACGATTCCCACGATGCCGCATGAACCATGACACCACACGTCCCCCGACCTGTGGCTCACCCCTCTCGGCCCCACTGCCCCTCTGCCTTTGGGAGCATTACATGTGGACCAACCACCTATCGGGTCCACATGTTATTGACTCAAAGGCAGGTGTAGTAAGGCGCTGAAGCTCAGTCCCGAGGGCCTTGAGAGGGAAATGTAACTCCTGCGCCAGGCTGGTGCTACCGCTGCACGAACTAGTGCCAAACTCGAGATTTGATTCTTTACTATACATGCACGCAATGATTTAATGGACATTGTAATCTCAACATGTGATGGGGAGCTCTAAATTTGAATTTGAAACTTACAAAACGAAAATATTCAAAACAAATAAACTAGGAGAGAGGGAGAGTATATTGTAGGATGTGTCCCATACGAAACAAGTCCCCTGGTTTGTCACCGCGAAGATGCGGTTAGAAAGGAGCACATCGTCTTCGTACTCGTACGGCAACAAATCGGCCGCAGATAGCATGGTCCACCTTTGACCGCCATGTGCAAGGTTCGAGCTATCTTATTCAATCTCACCATGGTTCCATCATACCAATTCATGCGGTGGCCCGTTGCATGGCTGATCCCAATGTTGGACAAAGGTTCTACGGGAACGGTGTCACCATTGTAAATGTTGTTCAAATTGATGTTGGTACCCTCCCATACATATGCAAGCCAATCTCCACTCGCACCGAGCCTAAACCGTGAAACAGTGGGCAGGGGGAGAATTAGGAAATGGACATGGAAGTAGTCTTTAGAATGCATTTACTATGTGATCAAACTCATCTTACCTGCTCATCGGAGGAAATCCGAGTGCCCCTCAATGTCGGCATCTCAAGAGGCGTCAACTTGCAACTACGGCCACGCTGCACTGGAGAGACCCCCAAGGAAACATCCTCGTGCGTTCCATGGAACATCAAGATGCATTTGTATGCGTAGTTTATCTTGTGAGAGAAAAGGATGAATGAGGGAAGGCCTCTAGAGATAGAGGTATACATTACTACTACCAATGTGCTGGCCCGTGCGTTGCAATGGATCCAAAGTGGTAGAATAATACATGTTCACGGCTTGAAATATAAACACTCTAGTTTTGATATACATGTGTCAGCAGACATGACAGCTTGTCCATGGAAGTTGAACCACGTCGACCATCACGTTTCTTGTTTGTACCACTCCCACACCCACACGTGATTCCCACGACACCGCTCCAACCCTACCTGTAAGCACGAGTCCCCCGACGTGGACATGGATCCTCTGACGTGGCTACCACTACCTTACCCTGCCTTTCCTTCACTGACATGTGGGACCCACACTTGGGGTCCCACATGTCAGTGAAAGAATGGTAGGACTGTTCACGTCAGGGGATCCTCATCCTCCCGACGTGCGCCTTATCCCTCTCAGCCCCACCACTCCTCTGCCTTGGTGTGCATGAAATGCAGGCCAGCTGAACTGCGGTGACCATCAACTTTCTACCATAGCCACACCTGATTGGACGTGGTTTGCCTGCTCCGATGTCGTGCTCCGATCCGTACTCCTGCACCATCGAATTTTCATCGAGCGGCTGTGACACATTTCATCCCGAGCATTAATCCTCAGCTTGAGTACTTCTGTACTACAGGTAGTACCCGCCGGTGTGGCCATCTACACCTCGTAACGCCCTGACGCCTAGCTGTGGCACCCTCGCCACGGCCACGCCACCACCTGCCAGTTCATCTCGAACGAGTGAGTCGCAAACCACACCACCACCATGAGAATGACATGTGGGCCAGCCACATTTAAGGTCCGCACGTCATTGACTCATAGGCCGGGCACTAAGCCACTGAAGTTCGGTCCTGTGGGCCCCGAGTGGAAAATGTAACTCCTGCGGCAGGCCTTGTGGTGCTCCCGCAGTATGAGCTCGTGCCAAACCCGGAATTTGTTTCTTACTACTACTCCCAACTACTAGTAAGGTACACGTGCATTGCACACATGAGATTCTGGTGGTTTGTGCATTATGCTTCTACATGTGGAGTCTTCTAGATTCTACATGTGGCAAAATCTGGTGGAATGTAGATGATATCCAACGGCCAGTAGTGCTCGGATTTTCCATCTTTGTACCGTCGGATTGGCTTCATCCAACGACCAACTTTCAAAGTTATTCACACACTATATAGGGGTATAGATGTTTGGTTTGCAGCCTAAGGTTGCTACGCCTAAGCTTAGGCGTGCCACAAGTGTGTTTGGTTGTGTTCTTGTCTCAGCGTAGTTGTTCCCTCTTCATGGATGCTCAACTCAACACCCCTCTTCATGTATGCTCTCTTCATGCATGTTTCTAGTGTATTTGTGCTAATCTAGTGTGGACTCATGCACCCTCCATACACTCTACCAAAAACCCAAAAGTGGGTCGAGAAGGGAACTCTTGGGATCACGCACCCTTCATACACCCTACCAAACACACCAGACATGCGTTTGGTTCATTGCTACACTTGTGGCTTGCCACACTTTTCTAGCTACATGGTCCACATGTCATAGACTCAACTTCTTGCCAAATCTTGCCACACTTGTGGTGGCCATTTTGTTAGCCACATTTTTTGTGGCAGACACACTTTGCCTTAGCTTAGTTGTGGCAAAGTTAGTCATGAATGAAGTTCAACCATGGAGTCTTCTAGATTCTACATGTGGCAAAAATCTGGTGGAATGTAGATGATATCCAACGGCCAATAGTGCTTGGATTTGCCATCTTTGTACTGTCGGATTGGCTTCATCCAACGACCAACTTTCAAAGTTATTCACACACTATATAGGGGGTATAGATATAGATGTGCCGGCCCGTTGCAATGGATCCAAAGTATATCTATTTAGTGGAGTGCACTCTAAACACATTATGTATTTATTTTTCTCTAACCTTTCCTAGCCATGCAACCAAGCCACATAAGCTTCATGGGTGCCCCCACATCATATTGTTCATAATACATTGACTGAAAAAAAGATAAATCACCCAAAACAAGATCTTCCCGTTTTTTGTTCCTACGATGCTGTGTCATGCACGTACCTACTAGTTGTATAGTGGTAGTAGTAGTTGTATAGTACAAACTTGGTACTAGTAGGAGTACAGTAGTATGGAGTGCTCCTACTCTATCAACGAGCCCCATCTGACACCAAATTTCTTGGCTTCCGTACTACAACTAGATCTTCCCCACGTTTCTGTTTTCCAACCCGGTGGCGGGCGGGGTGCGGTTTGCCAATAGTCGGTTTTCTCAACGGTGGTCCCACATGAAAGTGAAAATGCTAGGCAACACGCCTTCCCTAAGCTATGTGTTGTGCCATACGGGTCGAGGAGTACTCCCGATTCCCAGGCGTGTGGGGGGGGGTGCGAAGCGAACGTGGCAGGCGTTTTCCTTTTACTAGCAATGTGCACGTGCGTTGCGACAGATCCAAAGTAGTAGAATAGTAGTACTTGTTCACAAACTTGAAATAAATCACTCTTGTTTTGATATACTCCAAATATATTACTCCCTCAATTCCTAAATATCTGTCTTTTTAGAGATTTCAAATGGACTATCACATACGGATTATATAGAACTATTTTGAAGTATAGATTCACTCATTTTGCTCCGTATGTAGTCACTTATTGAAATATCTAGAAAGACACATATTTAGGAAGGGATGGAGTACTTTTCACTCAAAATATATTTCTCGGGTTGTTTTGATGAGGTGAGGCAGGATGTGGTTTCTTTCAAGATAATAAGGGGTTTTCTGCAAATTCGAGCAGAGAAGTGGGCTATTGTTGCAAAATGCCACAACTTACCTCACAATCGTTAGATGCAGATCTAATGGTCAGAAACGACGGATGGCAGACACACCATGATCACCAACTGAGTCTTTTATAGGAGTAGGAGTAGTGAAACATGTATAAATTGTAACATTTTGGTTCTGCTCCTTGGCACGATCGATAGATAGAAATAACGATTGGAAACGCTAGGGCGGGGCTATTTCCGCTAGATAAGCAGGGTACATAGTAGCTAGGTTGACGCATCGTCGGTTTGGTCACACGTGGTCCGACATGTTCTAGTCTTTCTAGCAAGATGCCCGCGTGTTGCATGAAGTTGATGGAAAAGGTAAGCACAACTTATAAATTGATGGATGGAGTACTATTTACAGTGATGCATATAATTAAGCAAAGGGATCGCACATGTCGGCATTGACTAGAATAAGAATGCAACAACACAATAAGAATTAAGGCCACAATTATGATGCGATCACAGTGGTGGTTATAGAAGGCAAGAAGAAAGATGCATCCATTAATGTACGACCTCCTCCTCCTCCTCAACTTAGTGCGCTGGGCCACCGATAGGCGGCTAAGGAGCGGTGGCTTTTGTGGCGAGGTCAAGGTGCTTCTCAGCAAAGGCATCCAAGGCTTCCAACCGGTTGAGGAAGGCCAACGTCGTAGCGTCCTCACTGGCCTTGTAGATACCTATGTACACGATTTGCTCATACACGTGGATGTGTAGGTCGACAAATTCTTGCAGGGCGAGGCGCCTCGCGGCGAGCGCGACCTCCAGGTGGACATTCTTCGTGGTGTCGGCGGCAGTGGCAGGGCCACCAGTGCTTGAAGGAGGTTCCGACCATGGAGGCCGATTAGGGTGGCAGGCAATGACGAGCCCGGGTGCACAGGCTGGAGGAGTACGGCGATGTCGTCTGCGAGCTTCTTGAGGACGGTGAACTTGTTGGTGGTGGCAACGATTATCTGGTCCAACTGAGAGTCGTAGTTGGCATCGACGGCGGCCATCCACCATTCGGTTGCCAACACCGTCTGGAGACGATCCTCGGCGCCATGCCACAGCCCGGCGTCGTGGAGCATCTGGCACAACCGCTGGCCGCTCGCGCGTATCGCCGCCATGGGTCTGGAGCGAGGATTTTTGCGCGTAGTGTAGGTGCTTAGGCAAATGCTTAGGTGCATACGATGTGGTAGATGCATTGGAATGGAGGGGCGCCTTTATATGAGGACAAACTGCGTTGCAATCACATCGTGTAGCCTCTTTTCCCAGTCCTCCTCCCATTACTTCCCTCATGCATTAATTGAAGGAGGATGCATTGGTCGTTGAACATTTCGGGAACCGCTACTCCCTCCCTCGTCTGCATTAAAGCCATATCGGGAAGTGTGCCGCCCGCTGTCAATTCGAATAGTACTGCACCGCCTGCTGCACACCCGGCTGAACACGCCTCCTCGCCTCCATTAAACTCGCATGCAAACTGACAAACCTACTCCGGACACATGTCTGTTCATGAGCGGGCCGGAATTAAACGCAACACCGGCCGAGCTCCTCCTGTCCGCCCTCAGTTTAAACAAGGCCAGACGCCGACCAAGCTCCTACCGTCCGCCCTCTATTTACACAAGGCTAGACAGACAACGGGCAAGAATCGCACCCCTCCGCCGCTCCCCCATCTCCTCCTTCACCATTTTCTCCACTCTTTCGATGGCTTCTGAGGAGCCATTCTCCGGCATATTACCCGGCTGGGTGGCCCGCCGAGCCCTCCGAATACGGGCGAGGTCGCTCGGTGCTTCACCAACCTCACTTGGCCCGACGGAGCCAGTTGCCGCCCCAAGCAGGCGCGTGGTTTAGTCGCCCGCCACTCTAGTTCGGCCCGATGAGGAGTGGCGAGTTGCTCCACGCTGGCATGGCGGCAAGCACACCAGTACGGGCGTCGTCGCTGCCGTGTCGTACCGCGCCACCGGTGTCTGTGGGTGCGCCTCCCATGCCTACGGCAGTGCCATGTAGGCAGAGATAGAAGCCGGGTGCGTGGAGAGCGACGAGTCGATGGCCAGCTTCTCCGTGTCCGCCGCCATCATCAAGGAGAAGTAGAACATGGGAGGCCGCTGCCACTTGGGTCCCATGAAGGCCACCACCAAGGCGACGAATGCGCATTCAGGTGGTTTCTTTGCTGCTTCATCTCTTTTGAGGACCTTCGTCGACCCCACAAGTGTCTGCCGAACATGAGGAAGACAAAGGGATCCGCGGGCGGCCATTTAGATTATGTACTCCCTCTCCAGCTAGCGGGAAATATTTTTTCTAAGAATGGATAAATTGTATGTATCTGTAACTAAAATATGTCTAGATACATCCATTTCTAGGACCAGTATTTCCTGAAGGAGGGAGTACTAATTATACCAAGAGAGCCGGATTGGCACCGCTTAGTTCATGTAAATGTAATGAAATCCATCATGTTTATATGAAGATCCAGCTTTTTTATATGAAATCCTTCATGCTTATATGAAATTAGTCCGTGTTTGCACAAATTTCATGTGGTTGGTTAGAGTTGTGAAAATGTATGTCGCTGGCGTTTGATGTCGTCCTCCGTGGAAGGAAGCGGGAGGAAATTTGCCAGCTGCTGTTGGAGATGCTCTTATGCTGGAAATAATAGTGACATCCAATCTATTTGAGTTAATTGCGTGTATGATTGTCCCTCTATAAAAAGTTAATTGCATGTACAGTGTACATGTGACTAGCAGGCTGGCTATAGCTTCGTACAGAAAGTTAAAAAGAAACAAGTCCATCCGTAATCTTGTATTCTAAGTACTCTATGGGTTCCACTGTCAGTACAGTAGCGAATGAATTATATATTAAATAAGTAATATATAATATAAAAATCTAAAGTTAAAGACAGAATTTGAACTCATGTCATCACGTTGCGAGCATCCGGCGCTAACTAGTCTAGCACATTTTTGTTGTAGACCATGCTGGAGATATATCTCCATGTCTACTCTTATACTCCATCCGTTCCCAAACATAAGACCTTTTAGGGATTCCACTATAGGCTATATACAGAACAAAATGAGTGAATCTACACTCTAAAGTATGTCTATATACATCCGTATGTAGTTTATAGTAGAATCTCTAAAAGGTCTTATATTTAGGAACGAAGGGAGTATTTGTATTCTTCAGATTTCAAATGGACTACCATATACGGATGTGTATGTAGACATATTTTAGAGTGTAGATTCACTCATTTTGCTCCATATGTAGTCACTTGTTGAAATCTCTAAAAAGACAAATATTTAGGAACGGAGGGAGTAGAAAACAGAGTTGGTGATGATGGTGTGCGTGCCATCCTGTAATATAGGCCGTCGGATTTATATCTAATGGATAGGAAGGAAACTACGGCAATTTTGCAAAAATATACCCACACCCCTCTCCAAGTTCGCAAATACTGCCTTCCCTCGTTCATCCTTTTCTCTCACAAGATAAACTACTCATACAAATGCATATTGATGTTCCATGCAACGCACGGGCATCTAGCTAGTTTCTTTAAAATAGTTACTGCGATAATTGGGTTGACGTGATATATTTTATGTCTGCCCCGAATGATTTCAAATTCACTAGTAGTAACAAAGAAAAGTTTGCCTTGTTAATTACCAGAAAACAGGGTGAAAACTATCACATGAGGCCGGTAAAAACGAGGCACATTGGGTTCAGCGTCATCGTCACTATAGTTGTGCACGTGTGAGAAGTCTACATATCGACGGGGCTACTGAGCGAGGCACAGAGACACAATGTTCAAGAGAGGAACCAACTGACAGATTACGATTAGATCAAGCTGTCACCCTTCTGTTGTCATTGTTGGGGTGGAGGAGGGGGGAGTGGGAGGGAGAGAAAGACGTATCGAGAGTGTGCGCGGTAGGCACAGAGGCACATCTAGCGAGTGTGTGTGTGTTTGAAAGAGGAGTAGATAGATTACTATCAAGATCGAGGTGCCACCCTACTCCTTTGGTGTCGGGTAGTGTGTGTGTGTGTGTTTGAGAGAGAAGCCAGTCGATAGATTAGTATCAAGATCGAGGTGTCACCCTACTCCTTCGGCGTTGGGAAGTGTGTGTGTGTGGTTGTGTGGGTGTGGGTGTGTGTGTCGAGGGGGGGGGGGCAGTGACACTTACATATCTCTAATCTTAGAAAAAACAAAGTTGGTGATGATGGTGTTCCTGCCATCCTGCAATATAGGCCATCCGATTTATATCTGACGGATAGGAAGGAAACTATGGCAATTTTGCAAAAAGATACCCACACCCCTCTCCGCATTTGCAAATAATGCATTACCTCGTTCATCCTTTTCTTCCAGAAGATAAACTACTCATACAAATGCATCTTGATGCTCCGTGCAACGCATGGGCATCTTGCTAGTAGGGAGAAGAAGTTTGTGTGACACATATCTAGCTATATTAAGGGATAGGTAGATCGCATTTGTGCGAGGCATACTTAAAGCATCACGAAGATAAAAAAACGGTGTGCATGCAAATGCAAGTGTGTGTGTGAGAGAGTGAGAGAGAGAGAGAGAAATCTCAAAAGAAAAGGTGCTATGCTGGAATCCCATTCTATGTATTCATATGGTTCCGGAACTCGAGTTAACCTTAGGCATATGTGTGAGAGACATTATTATACTTTGAGACATTAGTGGCAGTGGGTGGGCAAAATTAAAGGGGTGGGCGTGTTCGATAGAGAAAGCGTGTGTGTGTTTCTGTGTGAGAGATTTGTAGGACAGGGTAGAAAGACGAATTCTAACCTTGACGGAGGGAAAAAAATACACGAAGTGCGCGTGTGTGATTCCGATGCCCACAGGGAAATGAGATATGTATGCGTGTGAGAGAGATTGCACAATTCATTCACATATCACTGTCTAGTGATCGTGGATGTGCATCACTTGAACATAAATCAATATCTACTTCATATCGTGGCCAAAGCTACAATATCGATTCAACACTATAAAGATTGAACACTCACGTATCACATTTTTTTTATTTAAATAAACCTTTTCAGTTGTGCATGCCAAAGTTACAGTGATGTTTCTTCAAACAACCAATGTAGCTATCATGTACATGCACCATTGTTACTCTTGCATTCAAAATCATTATTCTTGGATGATTTAAGGTTCTATTATGAAGTAATATTCATATATGAATTCAACGGGTACGCAATTTATGAAATGGAGGCTATGTAATCATATGAGGTAGCACTTTTAAATAGCGGACTACAATATCCATTTCTTTTTGTGCGCCTCTACACTAACACGTCAATGCATTATGTTTAAAGTAAATAACCAATTGCACTGAATTATCTATTTACACGAGAAATACATAAGCTGAGCATTTGATCCCTTTTTTGTGAACGCGCCTCAACACCCGTATGATTGGTCGCGCCCGTGTGAACGTCCAAGTTATCAGCGCATCATCCCGAGTTTTTGTCTTTTTTATTGGGTGGACTTCACACCAGTTATTAACTGCTGACGTGTGCCCCATGTACACAGTCTCACATGACCTTCCCGCTAGCACGGTCCAAAATTAGTTGAAACTAGATACGAACGATCCAGCGGGCGGCAAAATCTCCCGCCTCCTTCTAAAATTTCCGCCACCTTAGTCTTTAGCATGAGAAATTCCCCTTTTGTCCTTGGTGCACAAAGACCAACAGTTACAATACCGCCCTCATCTACATAATAGGTCGGGGCTGCTTTGGTAACTTCCGGTTCCCCCCACTACACGGCACCCCCATTTCCTCTCCCCCTCCCACAAAAACGACTAACTCCACAGCACCAGAGCATCTTACATCATGCCGTCCGTACTTCATCGGCCTTTCTCCCCTCCCCTCTTGAAACCCTAGACTGCTCATCCACTGGCGTACCAGAGCCCATTCACTGCCAGCGGCGTCCACCTCGCCGGCTCTGCTTCTGCGGCCGCATCTATCCCTCCCACCTCCCCTAGAAACAAGTAGACTGCTCATCCACCATTGTACCATAGCCCATTTAGTGCCAGCCTTGTCTACGGCGCCAGATCTGCTATGCCGGTACTCTCGTCAACCGTAGCACATCTGCAGTGGCTCATTCATACTCCCCACCGGAGACGCTTCGTCCACACCCCCTCGGAGCTGCCCCACCGACGCCCCCGTCGACAGCCTCTCATCCTCTTCACCGACACCTTCCTCAACCCTACCGGAGCCGCTTCGCCGACACCATCGTCCACCCCACCGGAGTAGCTTCGCCTATACCATTCTCAACCCTACAAGGGCCACTTTGCCAACTCACAAGTCCACGGCCTCAGATCCGCTTCCTCGCACCCTCATCCAGCCTACCGGAGCAGCTTCTGACGCCCCGTCCATGGCCGCAGATCCGCATCATCGACACCATCCTTAACCCGACCATCGGAGTAGCTTCACCTACACCCTCGTCCACGGCCACAGATCCGCTTCGCCCACACCATAGGCCACCCTACCAGAGCCGTCCCACAAACACCCTACTCGACGGTTATAGATCTCCTTACCGGACCCCGACAGCCAGCACATCGTCATCACCCTTGATGTTTCTAACCTGATTCCCACCATCTGGCAAGATGTCAAGCACCCGCCACGGCCTAGGTACTTGTCACCTTTAAACCCGTCCAGCATCACCTGCCCGATGTACTTCAAATATACTAACAGGTCGCTGTTACCTGTTATGTAGCTGGCAAAAACTACAAGGACGATGTTTCTTCTGGATCTAACAGCTTGGCCAACCAAGATCCTAGACTGAGGCATTGCTATGATCTTGTAAGTGCGTCTCTCTCCCTCTTGTATTGTGTTGTGCCTGCCAGCGTACTTTGCTAGGATTATCGACCAGTAATCCTTTTGTGCAGACAATGATTTCTACTACTGGTTGCAAAATTAGATATGTAGATGTCATACATGATACTACCTCATACCTCTTTTCCTAAATATAAGTCTTTCTAGAGATTCCGCTATAGGTTACATACGGAGCAAAATGAGTGAATCTACACTCGAAAATGCATCTATATACATCTGTATGTGGTCCATACTGGAATTTCTACAAAGACATATATTTAGGAACAGGGGCAGTACATTACACAAAATCGTAGGTGGCATGTAGGAATTCCAGTGCACTACATTAGGCTCCCTTAGAGTGCCTGCTAGTCCAGCACACAGAGTCATGGCTAGTTTATGCTACGCACACAATCATTAATTGGTGGTTTAAATATGCGCAAGGGATATGCAATGTATTATCATGTAGATATGTCTAAAATTAGCCATGTCAACTTGCAGATAGGGTTACACAATGAGAAAGTACAAGATGTATGTGGCAATTTCATGGAACATCGCAAAAAAGGAGAGGCAGCGATGAGCCTATACAGTGTGCTATGGTATGTCACTCCTCCATTACAATCATCGTGACATGTTTTTTGTATGTCAGTTCTATTGGCCAAGTTTCTTAGGGATAGCTATTATGAGTTATCCTAAGAAAATAAGCACCTGTGAATATAAGCTCCATGTAATAAGCCAACCAGTTCTTTTCATTCCGTTTTCAGCTTATTTTTGGTATGATCAGTGAAAAGTCTAGATTGCATTATATTTTTTTTCATTTTGCTTCCCATATGAAAATTAATTTGACTTGCAAACATCAAAAATTGAACTCGGTGCAGTAATTAATATGATAGGAAAACAGACCATCACTATTTGCTCAAAATGCAAATACAAAGATGCCATCTACTTGGCACAATCTACTTTGGTCAATGTTTTCCATAGAGATCCCATTGCCTAATTTAAACGAAGAATGCATGACCCACATTTAAATGAAGAACAATTATTTATTGAAATTCGATGGTCCAAGTGGCTGGTTATTATCATATAGCAGCACCACCTGAAACCATCATATAGCAGTAGCAGCAACTCATATCAACTCATCATACAGCAGCAGCAACAGTGTGCAATTCATCATATACCAGCAACAGCTCATAGCAATTCATCATATAGCAGCAGCAGGAGCAGCTCATAGCAATTCATCATATAGCAACAGTAGGAGCAGCTCATAGCAATTCATCATATAGCAGCAGCAGGAGTAGCTCATAGCAATTCATCATATATCAGCAGCAGGAGCAGCTCATAGCAATTCATCATATAGCATCAGCAGGAGAAGCTCATAGCAATTCATCATACAACAGCAGCAGGAGCAGCTTATAGCAACTCATCATATAGCAGCTGCAGCTCATAGCAATTCTTCATATAGCAGCAGCAACAGCTCATAGCAATTCATCATATAGCAGCAGCAGCTCATAGCAATTCATCATATAGCAGCAGCAGGAGCAGCTCATAGCAATGCATCATATAGCAGCAGCAGAAGCAGCTCATAGAAATTCATCGTATAGTGGATCAGAATGAAAATTTGGCAAAAAATCAAAGGAGATCCTCACCTTGTTGGATGAGCTCATCCTTCAACAGCACCTCAAGGCCATGGCCTGGGAGGTGGGGAGGGGGAATAAGGTGCCTTCTGCCGTAGTGTGGCATCAACCGTAGTTGTGCAGCGCCTGCCGGAGTAGTGTGTTGGACGAACCACAGTGGAGTAGCTGCTGGAGACCATGAGAATGAGGGGCGACGCCAGAGGGAGGAGCAGCCAGGGAGATTTGCCCCTACCCGCCGGCCATGTAGCCTAGCTGGACAAAGCATCATCGAGGACCAGACAAGATGGGACCAGTGGCGACGGCTCACTGGAGGAACCCTAGTGCTGCAGGCAGGGGATCGAGGTAGAGGGAAATGGGAGAGGAGATGCAAGCGGGCAGGGCAATGAATGCTTACGTGTTTGTTTTTACTTGAGGGTGAGGTGTGACACATGCATTAGCAATTGCATTTTGAGTGTAATATAGGCAGACAATAGAGTCATTTCACTATTCCCCTTCCCTTCAATTTTTAGTGAGGTTCTACCCTAAACACCCCCTCCAAAGCGAAATTAGTTAAGCCCAAGCACATAACTCAAAAATGACTTCTTTACATCTTTTATGACTTATTTTGACAATAAGCCCTGAAAAGGCAGAATAGAACTGACCCTTAACCTGCAATTCAATTGTGCGTGCAATGATGAATCACTCCTTCCTGCTATAGTGTACATTTAGGCATCATCATACACGACATAACCTAATACATGTGCATTCCATTGTGGAATCTGGAATATGCAATGTTTATGTTAGTTCATACGTTGCACATGATGTTTAAATTCCCCTTAAATCTGGCTAGTCAAGTGATGGTCTTTAAGCCTCCTTCTTTGCTTCTTTTCTTGATATGTAAGATTTGCTCACACATCTGTTCAATTGCTTGTTAGCATCAGCCAGCCATACTAGGACTATTTGCCTTGATTACTTGTTGTTCTTGACCTAACACTCTAATAGAGCTTGTCAACGATTTAAACACTAAGGGCTGCTGTAGTGGGGCCTTTTCTAACTCATAGGTGACATAAAGGTTTGTCTATACACTAAAGTAGGATCTCCAAGAGTACCTGGAGATCCAGTTCGAAGGTATGCCTAGTTTTTACATAGTGCATACATAGTAAATGCTCATTCCATTGTGTGCAAGTGCAAGAGATGCGACATGTTTCATTATGTGGTGTTGTTTTGTTATAATATCATCCTTTTTTGTTCACAGACTGGAAAGTATGCATATTTATCTTCCAAGGAGACGAGTAACTAGTTTGTCTCACCTTGTAGAGGGGGTGCAATGAAGATAAGATTGGGGATTTCCAAGTACAAGATGTAAGGAAGGAGCCTTGCAAGAGAAGTAGGAGCTGCGCCGAGCCTCTTCAACCTGTTAAGGTAAGTCACTATATCCAACTCAACAGTTCAATTCCTTGTTTGTTTCAGGCATAGTTAATTTGCTCTTTTCAATTGCTTTATTTGTCCTTAGTTAATGAGATGTCCAAAGAATGATGCCTGATGTTGGGTACTTGTATAACTATTAGTTGACATAATTAAAGGCCTTATCATTTAATTACTCTACCGAAGTGTGCTTGAAGCTTTGAAGTATATTAACCAACTATTATTGCATGAGGCTCACAATCTACTTTATACTACGCTAATGATTGCATAGTTTTGCTTGCTGTAGTATGTTTGTATGAGACCCTCTGCTGTTCGTTATGCTCCCTAAGACTTTAATTGAGCTACAGAATGGCCAACTACTTTCTTATTTCTATGCAATATGTTGTCTAAATTTGTAACTTCTCTGTGTTTTGGATTGGGCCCCAACATCATGCTCCTCTAGTGAGCTAAGAGAGATTTCTGTATGCAGGCTGCACAGACTACCTTTTTTATAATTTTTAAAATATCACCTGCTTATGCTTCATGACGTGTATCATTATTGTTAGTCCTATTTTGCCTCGTACAAAATAGTCTATCTTGCTCGCTTCACTGTTCTAACTATATTTTTCCCTTAGTCATGTGTACTTACAGAAACATTTCAGGATGAAGTGACATCAACACAAAGATCCGCGAGCAGTGTGGCATGGCCGTTACCAAATGATTATGGATTGGAATTGGAATGTGCTGATGTTCTCGAGCATCAACTAGAGGTGGCAAGACAACGTGTACATGATTCTCAATGTACAATCAACAAGTTGAGATTGGACATGCATGTATTAGATGCAAGATTCAAAAAAATGAAACAAGACACTGAGGTAACAACGAAGGAATTGGAGATTTTGCAGACTGAAATTTGTGCTATCTAAATCCGGCCAATCCTATTTTCTGAAGAGATTATAGTTCAAATGGTAAGTTATGTTGATGCGCGTCCATGATGTAGGAGCTGTATTTGCCCAGTGTATGTAATTTGCTGTTTGTGTATGCTTTATTATCGCTGGTGCCGAACCATAATTCCCAGTGGGTATAATCGGCTGTAATTTCTTTGTTGTATAGTGTAGGATTATTCTACGTTTCTATGCCTTAGTCTCTTTATTGTATAGTGTATGTTTTTTTAGAGGTGATAGTATAGAGTAGGATAATTCTTTGAATATGCTATATCGTTCAAACGGGGGCCAACTCACCCAAACATTGTAGTGACCATGACCCTCCACAGGCCGTATGATCCATGGGCCATCTATGGGACGGGCGATCCATGGCCTTCTATGGCCGTCGGATCCGTGGGCCTTCTATGGGCTGTCGGATCCATGGGCCTTCTATCGGCTGTCGGATCCATGGGCCTTCTATGGGCCGTCGGATCAATGGGCCTTGTACGGGCCGTATAAGGGGCCGTAAACGGGCTAGAGTGGAAATCACATGTTTTATGGGCTGACCATAACGAGCCGTTAATAGGCCGTATTTGATGATGCTATGAAAATGGCCCAACAGATTAACAGGCCACAAACGGGCCGACTGTATTCCCGGGCTGAATTTGGCCCACAAGCAGAAAAGGCCAGTAACGGGCCATAAGTAACCGAATGCTGGAAATGAGCCCAAGAATAAATGGGCCTTGAGAAGGCCGAAAGGTAACACGGGCTGGAAATGACCCAATGGAATAATGGAGCTCTAATGGGTATAAAGCGATACACTGTTCATTACGGGCCGGTTTCACCACGGGCCGTTAATGGGCCAAGAGTTACAAAGGGACTCATATGGGCCGAAATACGTCATGGGCCATACATGGGCCGGAAGTTACAACAGGCTGGAATCATATTGGATGGCCCAGATGACGCTACTGGGCCTAATTCCGGTAGGCCGTAATGGGCCGTGAGTTAGCGAGATGTAAATGGGCTATATGTGAACATGCCGTTAATAGGCTTTTCGTGGGCCGGCCCGCCACCTTTTGACCATGTCAAACGGGCCGTCCTTTTCATAGGAATGGGCCTCTATTGGGCCATGCCACGTGTCGACGTATCATAGGTGCCTTGGGTCCAATGAGTGGATGACATCTGTCCCAATGGTGAGCGACACGTGTTTCCTCCAGCCAATGATGATTTTACACGTGGAAAATCCCCATTGGTCGGGGCTGTTAACGGGTTATCGGATCCAAAACTGGACCCGGTAGCTTAACGGTGTTTCGTTACGGTGGATGCCATGTGTCAGTCACCCTTGACAAAAGCATTTCCGTGACGCGTGATTTATTGTCATGGAAGTGGACACTTTCGTGATGATAATTTTGGTAATATCATGGAACACTTCTACGACATCACATGTATGGGTATCTTGATTCTGTCATAAAATCTTCATGGATGTACATGCATGACAAAAAATGCGACCTACTGTGACAAACACGTATCATCACGGAAGTGTATTTTTTGTAGTGAGAGATATTAGCAGTAGCGCGCTTTCATACCGCTTGCTGCTGCTATGCTTGTATAGCAGTAGTGCGGGCAGACACGCGCTGCTGCTACAGGTTAGCTGTAATGCTGTATCAGTAGTGCGGGACCCCACGCTACTGCTATACCTAAAACCCGCGCTGCTGCTAGGCTTTTCCCTAGTAGTGTGGGTTGGTAGAAGAACTTGGCCTATCGATCATTCCAAGTGAATGTGTGAGTGAGAGAGAAGAAAAGAACTATACCAAATGTACCTTGACCCATGTTGAGGGTGGATCAAAGATCACTCAATGATGTAACAAGGAAATAGCACAATTGGTACCGTATCTCGTCAATCTCTCACACCTACGCAAATAAAGCTTATGGTGGAGCTCAGTTAGGATGGTGGCACAAAATTTATGCAATTGTTAGTGAGACTCAATAATGTTGAAAAAGATTCCCAAATATGCAAATGCAACAAGTAGACCAATAGCAAGATATGGTACACGGAAACACACACACGGAAAGATAAATGGGCTCGTGCAACTAAAAATGAGCGAAAAATGTGGAATCCATGGAAATGCTCTTGTTGCACAACACTAGAGAGACGCTAGCACAATTGCACAATAGACGGATATGAGACTTGTGCACAACCTACTAAGCAAAAATGTAACAACTTCTATCCCAAGTATGCTATATGTATGGTGTTCCGGTGATATGATCCAAGATGATCGAGTATGACAATCTTGATGTAGTATGATGCTATGGTTCTTACATAAAAGCTCTTGCTTATTTTTTCCTATTTTGCTTAGAAGTTTGTTTGGCTCTTTCTCTTTTGAGCTCTTTCTCATGCAAAACTTCATGAACCAGGATAACAATTGTGTATATGCAATGACAACCTTGTGACACAAGAGATTATACCAAGATATGTGCTCAGACGATATGGTATGTATGCAATGGGAACTATGATCGCTAATGTGCACAAGTAATGTTGCTGACAATACTCAAATGGCTAGTCTCCATAGGTAAGGTACACAAAATAGGCTATGGGGTTATCAATGCAATGGCAAGGAGTAGACAAAGATGTCGTCAAGGTTACCGTCAATGGCTTGTCTAGTGTAAGTGAAAGGATCGAGAAGAGGTATCTAGAGGGGGGGGTGATTAGACCCTCAACAAAGAGAAGTAGCAGTTTTTAAGTTCTTCAAGCTGAGGTGGAGTTTTCGCACAAGTTTAAGCATTCACAATACATTTCAAGCAATCATGGAGTATGAGCAGCGGAAAGAGTAAAGCATGCTATTTGCAAGAAAATAGAGGGATGGGATTGGAGTGTGCAAATGCAATGAAGACACAGAGATTTTTGGCGTGGTTCCAATAGGTGGTGGTATGATACGTCCATGTTGATGGAGACTTCAACCCACGAAGGGTAACGGTTGTGCAAGCCATGGAGGGCTCCACCCACGAAGGGTCTATCGGTGTCAAAACCGACAGATCTCGGGCAGGGGTCCTGAACTGTGCGTCTAGAGATTACAGGAGTTAATACCCTACTTACTGCTTGATTGATCTTGATGGTAACAGGAGACGGGGGACACAATGTTTACCCAGGTTCGGGCCCTCTCTATGGAGGTAATACCCTACTTACTGCTTGATTGATCTTGATGAATATAGAGATTACAGGAGTTATCTACCACAAGATCGTAATGGCTAAACTCTAAAAGTCTAGTCTGGCTATGATTATGAGGATGTATCTATGGACCTAGCCCTCCGGTTTATATAGACACAAGAGGGACCTAGGGTTTACACAAGGCCGGTTACAGAGAAAGGAATATTCATATTTGGTCGCCAAGCTTGCCTTCCACGCCAAGGAGAGTCCCATCCGGACATGGGTAGAGTCTTCGGTCTTCGTATCTTCACGACCCATCAGTCCGGCACATATCCAATAGGTCGGACGCCCGAGGACCCCTTAGTCCAGGACTCCCTCAGTAGCCCCCGAACCAGACTTCAATGACGAGGTGTTCGGCGTGCAGATAGTCTTTGTTCCTCCTCCTATGACTTTAAAGTGATGTATTCGGCTCTCCATTTAATGTCGCACCCCTCGGCTTCCGCGCCTTCCTGACCTCAGCTTCCACGTGTTGAGTGAATACAAGAGGTCGGGGTATTTTTACATATACCACCCTGACCGTTCCAGAAAGGTACCTATTTAAAGAGAATAGATCTCAGATCCCTTCCAAATCCCACAAAAAAAATCCTTGGAGCTTGCGGAGCAGAACCACCCCAATATGGCTAGCGCTCCCAGTTCTTCCTTTCATCCCCACAACTCTGAAAAGGGGGATTGGGAGGGATGTTTTGTTTCTCATAGTCAGCTGGTGAAGCTGGAAACACAGGGCTTTCTTCCTCCCGCGGATTTGGTCCCCGTACGAGCAGGGATGACGTCCTTCAATGGCGGGGCTCAAGCGGAGAACTTCCCCAATCCGCCTAGGGGGGAACGAGTATGCTTCGTCCCCTTCTTGTTAAGAGGTGTCGGATTTCCGATCCATCCCTTCCTCCGAGGTCTGCTGGAGTATTACGACCTCCAACTGCACAGTCACACTCCTGCCTCCATCCTGCATATTGCGGGTCATGTCGCTCTATGCGAGCTATTCCTGGGCTGCGAGGCCCATTTCAATTTATGGAGAAGACTGTTCTGCCTCGTCCCTCGTAATCAAGGAGGGTCAATATTTAAAGTGGGGGGAGCCAAAGTGTGGCGCATCGCCGGCACCGGATACCTGTCCGGCACGCCGAAGAAGGCTTCCAAAGAGTGGCCTTCAGAATGGTTCTATATCGACGATGTCGTTCTTCCCGACCCAGTCCGTATGGGCCTCCCCGAATTTTCAAGTGCTCCGTTGAAGAAACGCCATAGATGGCGTGCTCGGAGCCTCGAGGAAGAGGATAGCGTAGAGGTCAGTCTACTACTGGGCAAGATTAAGATGCTCGCCCAGTCCAGATTGTCAATAGTCAAGGTAATGGTGATCTCCAAAGCACGCGCGGGGGGGGGGGTGTTCAACCAGTCCAATACAAAGGGCTGCCCATGTGGCACTATAATGGGGAAGACCATGCCTCACGCTGCGGTCGGAAGAGTCCCAAGACCCCCGCCGCTTTGGCTAAAATATTGGTCGAACTATATAAAGGGGAGAAGGAGGAGTTCACCCGTCTCCAATACAGAGACGGATTTTCCATGTATAATCCTCCTAGCTGGGTAAGCACTAACTCCACCATTTTACTCCTCTCGCTGAATTATCTTTGACGAGGAGTATCCTATCCACTCATGACAGGAATGGCGAAAGGCTGTTGAGGGGATCCATGACCCTGCCCCTCAGCCGGAGAATTGTAACCGGGATCTTGACCCCGGATATGAAGAAGATTCGGACATATTTGTGGAGCTCGAGGATGGGATATTCTATCAGACGAGCTATGACGGCACTGATGTACCTATCATCTCCGATTACCCCAGCCTCCTTCCAAGTTTGGATGCAAGTAATTCAAAAGACACTTTCTTTGAAAGAGTTCCCTTACTATGCCTCACCCACCACACCATTCTGTGTTCCAAAGGGGAGGCGCTCAGCACTGCAATATGCACTGGAAGCATCTCCGAGGGGAGCAACGCCCATGCCTAGCACATCTTCGAAGAGGAAGGCAAATGATAACACGGCAGAACCCTCGTCAAAGAGGTAAGGCTTTTCTCTTCAAGAATACCCTTTCTGATCATCACATCAAATTATAATGCCATTCGCCACATCCCATCGCCAGGAAAAGTATTCGCCGGACTGTGTCTGGGGATCCGGCCGGACGTGCCTCCACTAGTCAGGTTTCGGACCCTGTCCAAAGGACGGGGGCTGACACGGGAGTGGCACCGAACTGTCCTTCCACAAAGGATTCAGACGACATGTCCATCACGAACTCTGAAGTGGAGAGTGTTATGAATCACCATCGTCGGAGGGCCGTTCTTCATAATCCTGGATTTTCAAAAGAGGCATTTGATGCGTTTAATTCGGCCGATGCGTACATCCGAGCTGCTCGGGATGGGCTTGTCAGAGCCACAGACCAGCATCTGAAAGATATGCGGGTAAGCGTAGATTTGATAATCATACACCGGTAGCCCCAAGACTTAAAGTAGTTGATACAACTGATTTAAGGATCAATGTATAACCAGGTGCTTACAGAGAAGAACAACCTGTTATCTCAGAAACTAGAAAAGTGTCGGAGCCAACTAAATGCTGCTAATGCCGAACTGGAGAAATCCAAGAAGGCATCTCCTGGTAATGTTCCCCTCCATCGAGAAAACATAATGGTATACCAATAATGCTAACACAGGTGCTTACCTCTTAATTGGATCATTTAGGTCAACTGCAAGAACAACTGGAAGCCACTCAAAGCGGAGAACGAGGATCCAAAAAACTGCTAGCCGCGGGCGAGCGTGTTCTAACAAAGGTCGTTTTGGAGAAAAACAAGCTTCGGTATTTGAACACCCAACTGGGGGAGGAACTGAAAGATGTACGGGCCCAGCTGGCGGACTCTATAAAGGAGAATAAAAGGCTGTGAGGTGGCATATTTAGTATGTGGTCGAACTTACCTTCGAATTATTCGGAGGTAGAAGGTGCTGATAGAGTTATATCTGCAGGTATGCTGACCAGTCGTCCTGAAGAGGAGATGTCCGGATCGTCGAGCGATCTGCTTCAAGAGCTGTCACAGGTGCATGAGCAAGCTCGGAAGGCGATGCGAAGTGTTGCCAAGGCCCTATGGCCATCTGCCTCCCCTCCAGGAAAGATGGAGGAGATGATACATCTATTCAAGGGAGCGCGGCGCCGCTTTTGACTGTGGAAGATATCAGCCTGTCAGGAAGGTGCACGGGAAGCCCGGGCCATGGTGAAAACACGGTATACCAAGCTTGATCTGAATCATATGGCTTGGGTCGGACCTCTAGGGTCAGATGGAAAAGAAGTTCCCATTAATTTGGTATATGACCAAGTAGAAGTAGCTGCCAAGTATTCCCAGCAGGATTGTAAGTTAGACAGCCTGCTGGACGACATATAGGAGGAAACTTTTGAGTCCTGAGGACTATGTACTTTCCTTGACATATGTGACTCTAGCTGAATTATAAAAAAGTCATGGCAGACCTTTTTGCTGCAACATCTGGACCTGAAGGTGCGGAGTGTTTCCGAATACCTTAGCGATAAAATAGACCGGGGTATGCGTGGGAACCAGGCGTAGGGGTCATAGTTGCTTGAACAGACAACGTGTATCCGGCTAGTTATGTTATATTACATTATGATTGTAAGAAACATCTTCCAGTGAGAATAGTTCCGTTAGGGGTTCCTTTCCCTGGGTGTGCATGCATTAAAATGCATGTCCGAACTGTGATTGATAACATTAAAGTATAGGTAATCATCTGGGGGTTCATAATGGGAGGAATATAAAGCATCTTTAGTCCGCCGACCGAGTATGCTCTTAAGAACGCTAGCTTTTGGCTTCACCCAGTCTAAGGTACACATCTGGATGACCCGATAGTAACAATCGCAGAGGTGCTCCCTTTATGCCCTAGCCGAAATAACCGGAACGTAGGGCATAAGCACAGGAGCCAGGCAACCCAGCTTGGCCAAAACTTAAGTCATCTCGATGCATATAATGGCGAAAAAAAAGAAAAGGTACATATGAGAAGAAACACATATGTAATGAGCTTGATGCTCGGAAAATAAGCTTCTGTCCAGGAAGCCCCCAGGTATAGTGGACGTACATGCTCAAGGATGTGTACATCACAGGTGCACAGTTTAGCCGTGCGAAAGAGTTTAAGTTCTAGACAAAAGAAAAGACGAAAATAGAGGAAAAAATAAAGGAGACAACAGGGAGAAGGAGACAAACACATAGTTCGGTGCTAGGCATAGAATCTTCGGAGTCTGGCCGTGTTCCAGGGGTTCGACTCTAGGCGATTGTTTGATGTAGCGCGCAGGCGGTATGCTCCTCCCGTGAGAACGTCATCAATTATGAAGGGACCCTCCCACTTGGGCTTGAGTTTGTCCTTTTACTTCTCTAGCAAGCGTAGGACGAGTTCGCCGACATTATAAGTTTTGGCCCGTACTTCTCTGCTCTAGTATCTGTGGGCCTGTTTTTGATAAAATGCGGAACGAGCTTTTGCAACATCGCGCTCCTCCTCCAGGGTATCTAGGTTGTCATGCCGATCAAGCTCGGCCTCTCTCTCTCTCTCTCTCTCTCTTCGTACATGCGCACTCGAGGTGAGTCATGGATAATATCGCAAGGCAACACAGCTTCCGCACCGTACACCATGAAGAAAGGTGTATATCCAGTAGTGCTATTGGGCGTGGTCCGCAGCCCCAGAGTAAGGAGTCAAGTTCCTCAACCCAGTGCTTGTCTGATTCTTTCAAAGAACACACTAGTCTAGGTTTGATACCGCTCATAATAAGACCATTAGCCCGTTCGACTTGACCGTTTGTCTGCGGGTGATAGACAAAGGCGTAATCGAGCTTAATGCTTAGATTAGCACACCAAGTTTTCACCTCATCGGCTGTGAAATTGGAGCCAATTTCGGTGATGATGCTGCGTGGAACACCATAAAGGTGCATCATGCCGGATATGAAGTCTATTACTAGCCCCGCCTCGACCATTTTGACTGGTTTTGCCTCTATCCACTTAGTGAATTTATCCACCATGACCAGCAGATACTTTCTCTTATGGCTTCCTCCTTTAAGGGGTCCGACCATATCGAGCCCCCAGACCGCGAATGGCCAAGTGATAGGGATTGTTTGTAGAGCAGCGGGGGGCATGTGGCTTTGGTTGGCGAATAGCTAGCATCCAATGCAACGTTGGACAAGGTCCTGTGCATCTGCTCAGGCCATCGGCCAATAGAAACCTGTACGGAAGGCCTTGCTAACAAGGGCCCGAGCTACAGCGTGGTGCCCACCGGTCCGGCGTGAATTTCAGCCAAGAGCTGCCGCCCCTCTTCCTTGGAGATACATCTTTGAAGAACTCCGGTAGCGCTTTTCTTGTAGAGCTCTCCTTCATGAACCTTGTAGGCCTTCGAGTGTCGAACAATGCGGCGAGCCTCATTCTGGTCCTCTGGGAGTTCTTTCCTATTAAGGTAGGCCAAGAAGGGTTCGGTCCATGAGACAATGACTGCCATGATTAGGTGGGACGACAGTGTTATTTCGGTGACTGAGCCCCCGATTATATTGTTGTGTTCGGAGACTGAGGTTGTGCTCGGATCCGGACTGGTGTTACCGCTCTCGCCTTGCCACACCACGGACGGCTTAAAGAGCATTTCCAGAAAGATATTAGGTGGGACGGGGTCGCGCTTGGCGCCAATGCGAACGAGGACATCCGACACTTGATTACTTTCCTGAGCCACATGATGAAACTCAAGCCCCTCAAATCGAGCCGACATTTTAGGACAGCATTGCGATAAGCCACCATCTTCGGATCTTTGGCATCAAAATCTTCATTTATTTGAGATATTACAAGGTTTGAGTCCCCGCATACTTCCTGGCGTTGTATGCCCATAGAGACAGCCATCCGGAGGCCATGTAATAAGGCCTTGTATTTGGCTCCGTTATTGGAGTCTGTGTATAATATTTGGAGTACGCACTGGACTACGTCTCCCGTGGGGGACGTTAAAACGACGCCTGCCCCTAATCTTGCCAGCATTTTGGAACGATTGAAATACATAACCCAGTTGGAATATGTGCCGTACTCTTTAGGGAGTTTGGCCTCTGTCTATTCGGTGACGAAGTCCGCCAGTACTTGGGATTTGATGGCTTGGCGCGGTTTGTATGTTATGTCGAATGGAAGGAGCTCAATGGCCCACTTGGCTATGCATCCCGTAGCATCGCAGTTGTTTATTATATCATTGAGTGGTACTTCGGAAGCCACCATGATAGAACATTCTTGGAAGTAGTGTCGTAGCTTCCGGGATGCCATGAAGACCGCGTATGCTATCTTTTGATAATGAGGGTACCAGGATTTGCATGGTGTGAGGACAGTGGATACGTAATATACCGGCTTCTGAATTGGGAATTTGTGTCCGTCCTGGTCTCATTCTACGATGAGCACGGCACTCACCACCTGGTGTGTTGCCGATATGTATAATAACATGGGTTCGCCGACGTTTGGTGCGGCCAGGATTGGGTTGCTCGCAAGAATGGTTTTTATTTATTCCAGTCCGGTTGTTGTCGCATCCGTCCACTCGAAGTGATCGGTGCGCCAGAGGAGGCGGTAGAATGGCAATGCCTTTTCCCCCAATCTAGAGATAAAGCGGCTTAAAGCTGCCACGCACCCAATGAGTTTTTGTACCTATTTAAGGTTCGTTGGTGTGGCCAATTGTGACAAGGCTCAGATTTTGGCTGGATTTGCTTCAATTCCTCTATTGGAAACGATGAAGCCCAGCAACTTTCCAGCAGGAACGCCGAAAGCACACTTTTCCGGATTGAGCTTTATGTCATATGTAAGGAGGTTGTCGAATGTGAGACGTCAATCGTCTATTAGTGAGTCGACGTGCCTAGTTTTAATGACGACGTCGTCCATGTATGCTTCAACTGTCTTGCCGATCTGTTTCTCTAGTCATGTTTGAATCATGCGTTGGTAGGTGGCCCCAACGTTTTTGAGCCCGAAGGGCATGGTGTTGAAGCAGAATGGCCCGTATGGGGTAATGAATGCCGTTGCGGCTTGATCGGACTCCTTCATTTTGATTTGATGGTATCCAGAATATGCGTCGAGGAAGCATAGCGAATCGTGTCCTGCGGTGGCATCGATAATCTGGTCGATGCAGGGGAACGGGAAGGGATCCTTAGGGCAGGCCTTATTAAGGTCTTTGAAATTGACGCACAGGCGCCATGATTTATCCTTTTTTGGCACCATCACCAAGTTTGCTAGCCAGTCCGGGTGTTTTATTTCTCTAATGAATCCGGCCTCTATTAACTTGTCTAGCTCCTCCCCCATCGCTTGACGTTTGGGTTTGGAAAAACGCCGCAGTGTTTGTTTAACCGGTTTATACCCCTTCAATATGTTGAGGCTGTGTTCGGCCAATCTGCGTGGGATTCCTGGCATATCAGAAGGATGCCAGACAAATATATCCCAATTTTCACGCAAAAATTCTCGTAGCGCGGTGTCGACCGTTGGGTCTAATTGTGCCCCGATAGATGCTGTCTTCTTGGGGTCCATTGGATGGACTTGGAATTTGACTATTTCTTCTGCTGGTTTGAAGGAGCTGGATTTGGGTCGTTTGTCCAAGATTACTTCATCCTTATCCACTGTGGAGCGTAATGCGGTTAATTCTTCGGCCGTGAGGGCTTCAGATAATGCCTCAAGGGCCAGTGATGCGGTTTTGTTTTCGGCGCGGAGTGCTATGTCCGGATCACTAGCAAGAGTGATTATGCCATTGGCCCCCAGCATCTTGAGCTTCATATACCCATAGTGAGGTATAGCCTGGAAGCGTGTGAATGCATCTCGCCCCAATAGGGCGTGATATCCGCTATTGAAAGGGGCCACTTGGAAGGTGAGTTCTTTGGTCCGATAGTTCTCCGGTGTGCCAAATAACACATCGAGGGTGATTTTTCCCGCGCATCGCGCCTCCCGACTGGGAATAATTCCCCGGAAGGTCGTGCTACTTTGCTTGATGCGGCTCCTGTCTATTTCCATTTTACTGAGTGTGTCCTCGTAAATGAGGTTTAGTTCGCTGCCGCTGTCCATGAGAACCTTGGTGAGCCGAAAGCCGTCCACGATCAGACTGAGGACCAAGGCGGCTGGTGCCCAAATTGTCCTGACTTTTGGTTCGTCATCGGCATTGAAAATAATGGCCGTGTTGTTCCAAAGGTTTGTTGCTGCGATTTGGCAGACTTCGGCAAGGTCGCGGAGTGCCCTTTTGCGCTTATTGTTTGAAGCAAAAGTTTCAAAGACCGTCAGTACTCTGGGGTCATCGTCTTTTGGGGGATATTGTTCTGGGTTATTTTTGGTGAGGATATCCTCGTCGCTCTTGGCCACCTGCCGGAGTATCCAACATGCTCTAAGGCTGTGAGTTGGTATATTGTTCGGTGTTGTGTGTAGCTTGCATGGTCCATTGAGCCATCCCTCCAGAACCGTTCCGTGTCTCGTAATGGGCTTGCATTTCTTTGTCATTGGGTCGGGCGTGCCACTAGGGTGCGTCCTTTTCACCTGAACAAGGGATTGGGTGGAAACCGGCAGTTCCCAACAGGTTGCGTGAGTTTTCCAGGCGATTTCCATTGCGCAATACTTGTATACTATGGTTGCCAAGTCTGTGAAGCGTGATATGCGACGATGGTTAATGGCGTTGAGGATTCCTTCATCTGTGCAATTGCTGCGGAACGCTGTGATCGCGTCTACGTTGTCGCAATCTTAAATCTTATCTTTGACAAGGAGGAATCTGGCCCAGAAGTGGTGGGCCGTTTCTTTGTACTGCTGCTGTATTTCCCTGAGAGCGCTTATGTCTGGGTGGGTGGGTGGATTGAAGTCCGAACCCTGACTGTTGTGGATATCACTGCTGGGCGTAAACCGGCCAGGAGTAGCCGGATTAACTTTATGAAGATTAGAAGCCCATGAAGACGTAATAATGATGGCGCTTTATGAAGGCCCAAGGCCCAAAGGCGAGTTAAGGCCTGTAGATGTAGACCGACCTCATTATGTAACTTGCATTGTAAGATAGGAAGTATAGAGACCGAACCGGACACGTTTATGATCCGGCTTCGGGACTCTGTAAACCGGCGGGCGTCAACCTATGTATATAAAGGGACGACCCGACAACGGTTTAGGGACGATACACAACAACTCGAGAGCCAGTCAAAGAGGATTCTCTCCCTGGTCATCGAAACCCTAGCAATACCAATCACAACTAGACGTAGGCTTTTACCTTCATCGAAGGGGCCGAACTAGTATAAACTCCCCATGTCCCCTTGTCCGGTTTAACCCCTTTAAGCTAACCCGTTGCGATGGCTCCACGACTAAGTCCTTTCACGAGGACATCTACCGTGACAAACCCACGACAGCTGGCGCCCATCGTGGGGCTATCACACGATGGTTTCGAGTTCTTAAAGGGCAGCTTTGATGGACTCAAGGGATACGCTGTGGGCTGGATGATGAAGAGTCGTCGCGGCAAGCTCTACATCGACAATGCAGGATGGGGCCCCGAGGCCGATTCAATTGATTACGGGTACCGGGTCCCCTTTGGTGGGATTCACGTCTTCATCGGCAAGATTGGCGAAACGGGCCCTGAGCCGGACACTTGCACTGACATCATCAAGACGGCTCAGCGTGCAAGCCCTTCTCCGGTTCAGCCCATGGAAAAGCATGTTTTCATAGGTGTCATCCATGGAGCAGAATATGAGGACGGACCGGCATCCGATGGACAAACAGTAGTCCGCTCCGATGACGAATCTTCTGGAGAAACCGAATCGCTTTATCAGTTGCAGGATGGCCGGATTAGTGGAGGCTCCGAGGGCAACAGTATTCCGGACTCCCCTGATCTGCCAAACCGGGCCGCCATCTTCATGGCCGGTACACAGTCAGCGCCCCACTCATCAACCGTCGCAGCAATGCTCTCCGGTTCAGCAACGGCCACGCCGGCGGGGGCAGGGAGCTCTACGCCACCTCCGGCTCAAGTTCTGTCTGACTTGTTCGACGCTTTGGCAACATTGATGGCCGCAGAGGTGGATGCAGCAACCCGAGATCAGCACAACGCAGAGATCGCAAAGGTGAAAGATCAGATAACTCAGGCTAAAGCGTACCTAGCGGTAGAGAACGCTAGGATGGGTACAGAATGGGCCGAGTTGGAAGCTCAGGCCTACCGGCTTAGGCTGGATCAGAATGCTTTAGAGGAAATCATGAGAAGAAGATACCGATCGCATCTCCCGCCGAGTTATGAGCCAAGAAATCTCTTCAATACGCCAGGAGCAGGAACTAGTAACCAGCCAATATTAAATCAGACGGAGGCGCCGGGGATAGGAGTGCCGGTTCAGCCGTGCACGATGGACCCGCCCCGTCAGAACAACGTTGTTCCACAGTATGTTCCAACACACCCCGGGCATTACTCCAACCTGTTGGACAACATCGTGGCTGCCGCTTCACGGTTGGCAGCCCTCCGAACTGACGGCGAATCACCAATTGCGGTTGAGGCACGACGGGCCAGAGATCTCCTTCAAACAGCTCTAAACCAGCAGCAGGCATATTCGCACAGTCGTGAGAGGATTCATTCCACCCCCCGTCCAAGCCAGAGCTACAGCAGGAACGTTGAGGATGAACCGGCCGTGTCAAGCAGTGCACGTCGCCGTAACTCGCCGCGGGGGCACAACCCGGCAGGGGGTGGTGCTAATGCGCAGGATGTGGTGGATCATGGTCGCGCACGTCGAGAGGCCGAGTTAGCAGCTCTGCACGGAGCCCGTCAACCCACGCCGGTTCACCTTACGCTTCAGTAGAGCCAGGTCTGGTATTTAGTTCCTTAGGGGTGCTGTGTCTCACCCCCGCTTTGCGTAATGTGCGACTTCCCAAGGATTTCAAAGGACCTCATAAGGTACCCAATTACACCGCCGATCTGCAACCAGAGGCATGGGTTGAAAGTTACGAGATGGCAATGGAGATGTTAGATGTGGATGAAGCGGTATGTGCTAAATACTTCACGATAATGTTGGAAGGAACACCTCGTACTTGGCTGAAGAGCTTACCAACTAACTCTGTCGGATCATGGGCCGAATTGAAGCACCAGTTTACCCAGAACTTCAAAGATACTTGTAAGCAGCCCATGTCAATTGTGGATCTAGCCGCTTGTGTCCAAGAGGATGGGGAGTCCACGACCCATTGGGTAAAGCGGGTCTTAGATATTTTGCATTCATCGGATTGTATCAATGCAGATACCGCAGTGCTAACGTTGGAGGGCAATTGCCATTTTCTGCCGCTCAAACAGAAGTTAGGAAGGCTCAAACGTCACTGCAATGATGTGTCAACGCTTATGGCCGCTTTGGTTAAATATGTTGATTCAGACCCTGACTCAGAGGAGGACAAACCAGGGAAAGGCAAAAAGAACGACAACACCAAGGGTCAGCAGCATAATCCGGCAGGCCATGGGAACAATGGTAAGCGCAAGGCTGACAACAGTTTGGACTTTCTGGCTAACACCAATGCTTAGGAGAATGGTCAGCACCGTAAGGGCAAGCAGCCCCAGAGGGGCGGAGGTTCAGGCCCCAATTTGGAGCGCCTGTTAAATCAACCTTGTCCAAAGCATGGATCAAAGGAGAAGCCAACATCGCATCTTTGGAAGGATTGTTATATCATGCGAGATTTCAAGAACTCAAATATGTTTCAATACGATAATGGCCTGCCCGGTGGTTCAGGAGGTGGTTTCCACGGGCCGGGTTATGGAGGCGGCAACTCCGGTTCAGGATTTTAGGGCAATCAAATCGGACACAACAATCAAGGGAACCAAGGTAACCAGGGAGGTTACAACCATCAGGGGAACCACCACCACCAGCAGTAGTTGGGTTATCAGAGCAATCCTAAGAAGTTAAATAGTGGGCAATATCATGTCTTCACCACTAGCTTGTATAAGCGTGATCAGAAGTTTCACAAGAGGGCAGTGAACTCTGTTGAACCGGCGGTGCCTCAGTATTTGCGCTGGTCTGAGCAACCCATTCTATGGAGTAGAGAGGATCACCCGCCCCGGGTTGACAATTCGAGTCATCTGGCCTTAGTGGTGGCCCCTCAAGTTGGGGGATATAAGTTCACTAAGGTACTCATGGATGGGGGAAGTAGTATCAACATTTTATATTATGATACCTTCCGTCGTATGGGGTTGACAGATAAGAATCTTAAACCGTCAAACACCGTTTTTCATGGTGTGGTTCCTGGTAAGTCTGCATATCCAGTGGGCAAGATAGCCTTAGAGGTGGCTTTTGGAGATGATCATGATTCAAGATCAGAAACATTGACTTTTGACGTGGTGAAAATCAAAAGTCCGTATCACGCTTTGTTTGGGCGACCGGCTTACGCTAAGTTCATGGCGAGGCCGTGTTATGTTTATCTATAGCTTAAGATGCCATGTCATAAGGGGACCATCATAGTACACGGAAGCAGGAAGATCGCTTTGGAATGTGAGGAAGGTGATGTGGCTTATGCTTAGTCGGTTTGTGCCACAGAGGAGCTGAAGTTTTATAAAGACCAAGTTGATCCGGCATATATGACTTCTTTGAAAAATCCAACTACAGAACACGATCCGGCGTTGAAATTTAAATCAGCCACACATACTAAGATGGTTGATTTTGTTCCTGGTGATTCATCCAAGCAGTTCAGCATCAGCGCTAACCTGGATCCCAAATAGGAAAGCGCGCTCATCGAGTTCATCCGTGAGAACCGGGACATCTTTGCATGCAAACCTTCTAACATGCCAGGTGTACCGAGGGAACTCGCTGAGCACACACTTAACATTGATCCTAAGTTTAAACCGGTCCGGCAGTTTCTCCGCCGCTTCAATGAAGAAAGGCGCAAGGCTATTGGTGAAGAGGTAGCTCGGTTGTTGGCCGCAGGGTTTATCGTGGAGGTCTTTCACCCGGAGTGGTTGGCTAATCCGGTGCTATTTCTTATGAAAAACGGCACTTGGCGTATGTGTGTAGATTACACAGACTTGAATAAGGCTTGCCCTGCAGATCCCTTTTCCCTCCCCCGTATTGATCAGATTATTGATGCTACGGCGGGTTGTAACCGTTTGTGTTTTCTGGACGCTTATTCTGGTTATCATCATATCAAAATGGCAGTTAAGGACCAGGAGAAGACGACTTTTATAACTCCATTTGGAGCCTTCTGCTATATCTCTATGCCTTTTGGGCTCAAGAGTGCCCAGGCGACTTATCAACGCTGTGTTCAGAATTGTCTTCATAAGAAGATTGGGCGCAATGTTCATGCGTATGTAGACGATATTGTGATAAAGTCCAGGAAGGAGGAAACATTGATAGATGATTTGAGAGAAACCTTTGACAACATCCGAGTTTACAAGATGATGCTCAATCTGGAAAAGTGTGTCTTTGGTGTCCCGGCAGGCAAACTCTTGGGTTTTCTGGTGTTAAACAGAGGCATTGAGGCTAATCGGGAAAAGATCATAGCAATTACATCTTTGGCTAAACCGGCGTGTATCAATGACATTCAACGTTTGGCCGGCCGGATTGCGGCTTTGAGCCGGTTTATCAGTCGTCTTGGGGAGAAGGCCATCCCTCTATATCAGATGCTAAAGAAAACGGATGATTTTGTCTGGAGTGAGGCGGCTAATAAAGCATTCGAAGACCTGAAGAGGCAGTTAGCTGAACTGCCTGTGCTTGCAGCCCCGATCGATAAAGAGCCGTTATTGCTGTATGTGGCTGCTAATGCCCGAGCTGTTAGCGTGGCTATTGTGGTGGAGCGCAAGGAAGCTGGAAAGGAATATCCGGTTCAACGGCCGGTTTATTATATTAGTGAGGTGCTCATTGAATCAAAGCAGAGGTATCCAGATTGGCATAAGCTGGTGTATGGAGTGTTTATGGCAAGCCGGAAGCTGAAACATTATTTTCAGGGTCATCCTACCATAGTGGTCAGTTCAGCCCCTCTGGGAGATATCATTCAAAACAGAGAAGCAACTGGCCGAATTGCTAAGTGGGCTATTGAGCTTGGGCCTCACGGGCTCAAATACACGCCTCGCACAGCAGTTAAATCCCAAGCGCTCCTGGATTTCATCAATGATTGGACACAGTTGCAGGCACCAGAGGAAAATCCAGATAACACGTATTGGACTATTCATTTTCATGGATCTAGATAGTTGGAGGGCTCGGGGGCTGGAGTCATACTAACTTCCCCATGAGGTGACAAGTTTTGTTATGTCCTCCGTTTAATGTTCCCTTGTACTAACAATGCAGCTGAGTATGAGGCCTTACTCCATGGTCTTCGGATGGCTAAGGAGATGAACTTAAGCCAGGTTAAGTGCTTTGGGGATTCAGATCTGGTGGCTCAACAGGTGTCTGACACTTGGGATTCTAAAGACCCACTCATGGCTGCATATCAACGAGAGGTGGACACAGTGGCTGGTCACTTCAAGGGTTATCAGGTGGACCATATAGACCGGTGAAAGAATGAAGCGGCGGACGCTTTAAGCCACCTTGGTTCTCAGCGTAAACCGGTCCCACCAAATGTCTTTCTTGACGTGCTGCATAATCCGTCGGTCAAGGTACCAACAGAGGAGGAGTTGGCTATTCCTGATCCGGAGGCTCAATTGGTGGCAGCTTTGCATGTCATACCAGATTGGACAATCCCATACCTGGCTTACATGAACCGGGGCGAGTTACCGGAGGATGAAACCTCGGCCCGGCAGATAGTCCGGCGTTCTAAGTCAATGACCATACTCAACGGAGAGTTACATCGTTACAGTGTCTCAGAGGCAATTCAGCGATGTGTCTCTCCTCAAGAGGGTTGTGAGATTTTGTGAGAAATCCATGAAGGGGATTGTGGTCACCATGCCGGTTCAAAGTCTTTGGTAGCTAAAGCTTTTTGCCACGATTTTTATTGCTTAACAGCTCACGCTGATGCGGAAGATTTAGTCAAACGATGTGACAGTTGTCAAAAATTCGCACACCGTGCTCATATTCCGGCTCAGGAGTTGAGGATGATTCCAATAACTTGTCCGTTTGTGACTTGGGGGCTTGATATGGTTGGACCCTTCAAGTGATCCAAGGACAAAAAGACCCACTTGTTAGTGGCAGTTGACAAATTCACCAAATGGGTGGAAGCAGAGCCAGTCAGTAAGTGTGATGCGGCCATGGCGGTTCACTTCATCAAAAAGGTGATATTCCAGTTTGGCTTTCCATACAGTATTATAACTGATAATGGTACTAATCTGTCAAAGGGAGAGATGGAGGAATTTTGCCAACTTGAGCACATCCGGCTTGATATAGCATCGGTGGCTCACCCCCAATCTAATGGTCAAGCGGAGAGGGCAAATCAAGAAATTTTGCGAGGTATTAAACCCCGGCTTATGGTTCCTTTGAAACGGACACCAGTTTGTTGGGTTGGCGAGTTACCTTCTGTGTTATGGAGCATCAACACCACACCCAACAGATGTATGGGTTACACACCTTTCTTCATGGAGCGGAGGTAGTTCTTCCTAGTGACATCCGTCACGACTCGCCCCGTGTGGTAGCTTATGTTGAAGCTGATAATGAGAAGGCACGTCAGGATTCCCTGGACCTGTTAGATGAGGAGCGTGATCTTGCAGCAGCACGTTCGGCGATTTATCAACAAGATCTCCGACGTTATCATAGCCGCCGAGTTAAGACCAGAACTTTTCAAGAGGGCGATCTGGTGCTCCGGCTCATCCAGGATCAGACTGATATGCACAAATTATCCCCACCTTGGGAAGGACCTTTTGTGCTTAGCAAGAACCTGCACAAGGGTCATACTACCTCATTGATGTTCGAGAGCACAAAGACTCACGTAAATCGGAGGAGGAGACCAAGCGGCCGTGGAATATAGCTCTTCTTCGGCCTTACTATACTTGAGCCACAAGCTCTTCATATGTACATATTTATGACAATGTATATATTATATAATAAACCGGAGCCTCGAATAAAGCGGGGTCTCTGTTCTTTTTACATCATGTGTGTGCTTACAAGAGTTTCTACTGACAAAGCGGAGTTTTGTTCAACCGGTCTCTGCAGCCGCACGGATATAAAGAAAATCACTAGGGGGCTTGGTCATATCTGAACCATAGCTACACCTCTTGATTGGTTTGAAACCACAAGGGGATATCACTAGGGGGCTTGGTTGTTGTCACACCATAGCTACACCTCTTGATCGGTTTAACACCACATAGGGATATCACTAGGGGGCTTGGTTGTTATCACACCATAGCTACACCTCTTGATAGGCGTTAAGCTAAAAGGAAAATATGTGGAGCCAAAGAGAGTCTTTTGCATTAAGCACAGCTCAAACATAGGTAACCACCAATCATAGCTCACATGTTACCTGGGGGCTCTTTGCTTCTAAAAGAACAATGAGTTTTGAACCCTTGTAATAGGCTATCAAGCCAGGCTTGGAAGCCAGGTGTATTCACCTAAAACCCCGGGTTATCCTGCCTCTTTAAGTAAGTCACTCCGTCCAGGTAAACCTGGTATGACCCATCGAATGTTTGACAAGTCAATCCCATGGACCCTGAACTTGTCAAAGTTAAATCGATGATTGGTTAAAGATTGAGGTCCATCTTAAAAAGGCTTTGCAAAATGGTTTAACTCAGCGGCCTGGCAGCCCATGAAAAGCCTCGATTTAGGGCCTGGCAGCCCATGAAAAGCCTTGCATATTTCTTTTGTATTTGTTGTTTTAACATCTTTTGATAAGGGATTTATAAACATTTTTTCTGACAAACCGGTGTTCATTACAAACCGGCATGACTTTCAGCGCTTCGTTGTTAGTACATGATCGATTCTAAACTGGTAGCAAATTGCTCTGGACTGGTCTTGACTAGATGTCACCAACCTTATACGGACAAATCAACGGATTTTTAGCCCAGTATGATTTCTACATGAACCGGCAAGAGGGCCAGGAGTTATCAACACTCCGGATTAATGTTTTTACCTCTACCATACAAGCAGTTGGTCAGCCAACAAGGTATATCACAGGTATTACTTATTTTATCGGATTACTACAAACTTTGGTTATCCATCCAAGTTGTGTAGTAGAGGGGGGAAGAAACATCATAAGATCCAACTATAATAGCAAAGCTCGCGATACATCAAGATCGTATCACCTCAAGAACACAAGAGAGAGAGAGAGAGAGAGAGAGAGAGAGATCAAACACATAGCTACTGGTACATACCCTCAGCCCCGAGGGAGAACTACTCCCTCCTCGTCATGGAGAGCACCGGGATGATGAAGATGGCCACCGGAGAGGGATTGCCCCCTTCGGCAGGGTGCCGGAATGGGTCTAGATTGGCTTTCAATGGATACGGAGGCTTCTGGCGGCGAAACTCCCGATCTATTGTGCTCCCCGATGTTTTTAGGGTATATGGAGATACATAGGCGGAAGAAGTACGTCAGGGGGCCCACGAGGGTGGAGGGCGTGCCCAGGGGGGTGGGCGCGCCCCCCTACCTCGTGGCCTCCTTGAAGCTTCCCTTACGTGGCCTCAAGTCTTCTGGGCTTCTACTGATCCAAAAATAAGTTCCGTGAAGTTTCAGATCAATTGGACTTCATTTGATTTTCCTTTTCTGAGATACTCTAAAACAAGGAAAAAATAGAAACTGGCACTGGGCTCTAGGTTAATATGTTAGTCCCAAAAATCATATAAAATATTATATAAATGCATATAAAACATCCAAGGTTGATAATATAATAGCATGGAACAATCAAAAATTATAGATACGCTGGAGACATATCACGGCCGCAGAGGAGAAGGAGCTCGCCTAGTGGGCTGAGTCTGTTGGGGAGGCCAGCAGCGCCGGTGTAACGCCCACGATGCAGATATATCTCCCACGTGTCGAAGCACGACTTAGAGGCATAACCACATTATAACCAATGTCGCAAGTGAGGTAATCTTCACACAACCCATGTAATACATAAGGGAAAGAGAGTACATAGTTGGCTTACAATTGCCACTTCACACAAAACATACATATCATTACATTCATCCAGATACAAACAAGGTCCGACTACGGAACCAAAATAAAAGAAGACTACCCCAAAAGCTACACAGATCCCCGATCGCCCCGACTGGGCTCCACTATTGATCAACTGGTAACGGAAACAAGAAACGAACATAATGTTCATCGAGCTCCTCCTTGAGCTCGGTTGCGTCACCTGCATGGTATCATCGGCACCTGCAAACTGGTTTTGGAAGTAATCTATGAGTCACGGGGACTCAGCAATCTCACACCCTCGCGATCAAGACTATTTAAGCTTATAGGTAGGGAAAAGGTATGTGAGGTGGAGCTGCAGCAAGCACTAGCATATATGGTGGCTAACATACGCAAATGAGAGCGAGAAGAGAAGGCAAAGCACGTTCGAGAATCTATGATCAAGAAGTGGTCCTAGACTACTTACGTCAAGCATAACTCCAACACCGTGTTCACTTCCCGGACTCCGCCAGAAAGAGACTGTCACGGCTACACACGCGGTTGATGTATTTTAATTAAGATAAGTTTCAGGTTTTCTACAACCGGACATTAACAAATTCCCATCTGCCCATAACCGCGGGCACGGCATTCGGAAGTTCAAAACCCTGCAGGGGTGTCCCAACTTAGCCCATCACAAGCTCTCACGGTCAATGAAGGATATTCCTTCTCCCAGGAAGACCCGATCAGGCTCGGAATCCCGGTTACAAGACATTTCGACAATGGTAAAAGAAGACTAGCAAAGCCACCCAGATGTGCCGACAAATCCCGATAGGAGCTGCACATATCTCGTTCTCAGGGCACACCGGATGAGCAAGACGTCGGGTAGGCCAGCCCAGAGTTGCCCCTGGTACCCCCGAACATCGCTCAGTTGGACCAACACTTAGAGAAGCACTGGCCCGGGGGGGTTAAATAAAGATGACCCTTGAGCCGGCCGACCCAAGGGAAAGAAAAGGCTAGGTGGCAAATGGTAAAAACAATGTTGGGACTTGCTGGAGGAGTTTTATTCAAGGCGAACTGTCAAGGGGTTCCCATTATAACCCAACCGTGTAAGGAACGCAAAATCAAGGAACATAACACCGGTATGACGGAAACTAGGGTGGCAAGAGTGGAACAAAACACCAGGCATAAGGCCAAGCCTGCCACCCTTTACCAAGTATATAGATGCATTAATTAAATAAGAGATATTGTGATATCCCAACAACAATCCATGTTCCAACATGGAACAAATTGCAATCTTCACCTGCAACTAACAACACTATAAGAGGGGCTGAGCAAAGCGGTAACATCGCCAAACAACGGTTTGCTAAGAAAAGGTGGGTTAGAGGCTTGGCTTAACAATATGGGAGGCATAATAAGCAAGTCGTAGGTATCGCAGCATAGGCATAGCAAAAGAGAGAGCATCTAGCAAGCAAAGATAGAAGTGATTTCAAGGGTATGGTCATCTTGCCTGAAATCCCGCAAGGAAGACAAATGAGTACATGAAGAAGACAAACGGACGTAGTCGAACGGATCCTCACAAACGCGACGTTAACGGAACTAACCCGAAGAAGCAACACTGGAAAGAAGCAAACAACATGGTAAACAACCATCACATAAGCATGGCATGATGCACAACCAAGTATGATGCATGTTCGGTTTAAATATGCATGACATGGCAAAGTGCAACAACCAAAACTATAAATTAAGTGGAGCTCAATATGCAACAGGTTGCATATTGACGGAACACCACAACAATTATTTAATTCTCTCTCGGTTATGTACTCACCAATATTAAATGTTCTTAACATGGTAAGAGGTGAAGCATAACAAAAACTATACCATCTAACCGATTTATATGGGGTCGGATATAACAAACAACAAATCCGGTAATCCCCATATGCATTTATCAATTTAATGCAACAACAATTTAAACATTTTAGTTGTTGTTATCATGATGCGGATAACATGAACAAGTTTATGCAACTTTTATTAAAAGTTGACAAGAGCAATATGAAGCATTTGTCACCATGGTGGAAAGGAAAAGGGGTGCCACGACAACGATATCAAAACGGTGCCACGGCAACGTCCCGGTTTCCGATAACTCGATTGAGATGCCGGTGCAAAAGGAAAAGTGACGGGGGCATGTCAACAGATGGTGGGCCGCTCCTGGGTTCCGGGTGTCCCACGAGTTGGTGACAAGGAAACGAGAGTGACAATTTGGACACGGTGCAAACACGAGCATCTCAAACATCGCAAGCATTCATTCACGGACGTCGTCTCGGGGTAATACCTTCGAAGTGTGCAAACGGGACGGTTCTTGGGACGTTGTAGTGGAAGTAGGGGTACATGACGACGGTAGAGGTACTCGTGATCTTGGCGGCGGTAGTCGTTCACATTCTTAGTTGCACAATTTTCGGTAGATGTTTGGGATCACGACGAGGGAATTGATGTCCACGGAGGCTTCGAGGGTCGATGGTAGTTGTTCTCGTATCATCATGGAAGTAGTTGTACTCGTCGATAGTGATACTTGGCGTTTCGTTCGGTACATGTTCGAGCATCCAAGGTCTTCGGTGCTACGGTAGTTGGACTTGACGAAAAACGGGTCTCCTCGGGGACTTGATGCATCTGAATTCTCCGGGTTTGTAGTAGTACTTGACGGGGGTGGTGCTTGTTGTTCCGGGTCTAGGCAACGGTAGTTGTACACGGGTCATAGACGTTCTTGGGTCATGGGTAGAGGTACTTGGCGCATGGTCGTGTGTAGTCGTACTCGGTGTCCTCGAGGCAACGACTATAGTTGTGGTACTTGGCGTCTCACCATGTAGTTGTACACGGAGTCAAACAGAGGCCTTCACGATTCAACGGGTATGAAGCAACGGAAACACACAGGCCTCCCCTGTACTTGGCGCAATCCGAGACGATCTCGACGATCCAGCGAGGCGACGTGGTACAGGGCAGTCTTTGTCTTGGCAGGGCAGCGGTCCAAGCGAGCAGCAACAAGGTAGTGCAGGGCATGGTGCGGGGCTGCGGGCCGAGGTGGTACTTGCCGGTCTCGGTCACGGCGCTCCTTGCAGCTGTGCGGGAAGCCGGTGGTGGCTTGAGGCGTCGGTGAAGGAGGCAGAGCAGAGGCGCGGTGTTGGAGCTTGAGGATGCGGGGCAGCGACGGTGGAGGCACTGGCTGGTCGTTTCCTCGAGCAGGAGGCAGGGAAGGAACCGCGCAAGGGAGGAGGTTGAGGACGAGGCTCGACGGCTCGGGGTAGCGCAAGGCAGGAGGAGGAACTCCGGTAGTGGCGGTCGCTGTACGGCGCAGCAGCGGCATGGGAGGTGAGGAGGCGGTGGAGCAGGCTGATACGTCTCCGACGTATCTATAATTTTTGATTGCTCCATGCTATATTATCTACTGTTTTGGACTATATTGGGCTTTATTTTCCACTTTTATATTATTTTTGGGACTAACCTATTAACCGGAGGCCCAACCCAGAATTGTTGTTTTTTGCCTATTTCAGTGTTTCGGATAAACAGAATATCAAACGGAGTCCAAACGGAATAAAATCTTCGGAAACATGATTTTCTCACTGAACGTGATCCAGGAGACTTGAACCCTACTGCAAGGGATCAAAGAGGCGGTCACGAGGGTGGGGGCACCCCCCCTAGGGCGCGCCCCGTGCCTCGTGGGCCCCTCGGTGCTCCACCGACATACTCCTTCCTCCTATATATACACACGTACCCCCAAACGATCAGAACAGGAGCCAAAAACCTAATTCCACCGCTGCAACTTTCTGTATCCATGAGATCCCATCTTGGGGCCTGTTCTGGAGCTCCGCCGGAAGAGGGCCGTCATCACGGAGGGCTTCTACATCAACATAGCCTCTCCGATGAAGTGTGAGTAGTTTTCCTCAGACCTTCGGGTCCATAGTTAGTAGCTAGATGGCTTCTTCTCTCTCTTTGAATCTCAATACAAAGTTCTCCCCCTCTCTCGTGGAGATCTATTCGATGTAATCTTCTTTTTGCGGTGTGTTTGTTGAGACCGATGAATTGTGGGTTTATGATCAAGTCTATCTATGAATAATATTTGAATCTTCTCTGAATTCTTTTATGCATGATTGGTTATCTTTGCAAGTCTCTTCGAATTATCCATTTGGTTTGGCCAACTAGATTGGTAGTTCTTGCCATGGGAGAAGTGCTTAGCTTTGGGTTCAATCTTGCGGTGTCCTTACTAGTGATAGAAGGGGCAGCAAGGCACGTATTGTATTGTTGCCATCGAGGATAACAAGATGGGGTTTATTTCATATTGCATGAATTTATCTCTCTACATCATGTCATCTTGCTTAAGGCGTTACTCTGTTTTTAACTTAATACTCTAGATGCATGCTGGATAGCGGTCGATGAGTGGAGTAATAGTAGTAGATGCAGAATCATTTCGGTCTACTTGTCACGGACGTGATGCCTATATACATGATCATGCCTAGATATTCTCATAATTATGCACAATTCTATCAATTGCTCGACAGTAATTTGTTTACCCACCGGAGAATACTTATGCTCTTGAGAGAAGCCACTAGTGAAACCTATGGCCCCCGGATCTATTCTCATCATATCAATCTCCATCACTTTTACATTGTTTTACTATTTACTTTGCATTTACTTTTTACTTTGCATCTTTATATCAAAAATACCAAAAATATTCGATCTATCAGATCTCACTCTCGTAAGTGACCGTGAAGGGCTTGACAACCCCTAGTCGCGTTGGTTGCGAGTAGCTATCGCTTTGTGCTGGTACGAGGGACTTGAGCGTGGGCTCCTATTGGATTGATACCTTGGTTCTCAAAAACTGAGGGAAATACTTACGCTACTCTGCTGGATCATCCCTTCCTCTTCGGGGAAAACCAATGCAAGCTCAAGATGTAGCAAGAAGGATTTCTGGCGCCATAGCCAAGGAGTCTACGCAAAAAGTCAACATACCAAGTACCCATCACGATCCCTATCTCTCGCATTACATTATTTGCCATTTGCCTCTCGTTTTCCTCTCCCCCCAATTCACCCTTGCCATTTTATTTGCCCTCTCTCTCTGTCCTCCCTCTCTGTTTGCCTCTTTTGTCCGCTTGCTTTTTGTTTGCTCGTGTGTTAGATTGCTTGTTTGTCGCGATGGCTCAACCAAAATTTGGGGATCTTCACCTCAAAATGTTAGAGGAGATCGAAAACAACGTTAGGAAGTTTATGGCTTTGCAATTTGAGCATAATAATTTCTTTAGAAACGAGCTTAAGGAACAAAAAAGTTATATGAGTTATATGAATAAAGAGCTTGATGATATGTCTAAACAATTTGAGGGTATAAGATCCCAGATTGCTGATCTAGAAAAGATGACTGCTGAAATTTCGGATATGCAAGCCACCTTAGTCAATAAGATGGCCGCTAAACCGAATACTTATGAAAATCAATATGAAGATCTAAAAGTTATTGATGTGTCTCCTATTAAATCTTTATTTTGCAATATGAATCTTGATGAAACTGAATATGATCTTCCTTTACCTAGAAGGCGTTCTAAAAATTCGGAGTATTTAGATCTTAATGATGAAATTGATGAAAGTGGGATTGAAATAAATAAAAATCTAGATGTTGCTAAACCCACTATATTGGATTTCAAGGAATTTAATTATGAAAATTGCTCTTTGATTGATTGTATTTCCTTGTTGCAAACCGTGCTAAATTCTCCACATGCTTATAGCCGAAATAAAGCCTTTGCCGAACATATTGTTGATGCCTTGATGCAATCTTATGAAGAAAAACTTGAGTTGAAAGTTCATATCCCTAGAAAACTCTATGATGAGTGGGAACAAACTATTAAAATTAAAATTAAAGATCATGAGTTTTATGCTTTGTGTGATTTGGGTGCTAGTGTCTCTACTATTCCCAAGACTTTGTGTGATTTACTATATTTCCGTAATTTTGATGATTGCTCTCTAAACTTGCATCTTGCGGATTCCACTATTAAGAAACCTATGGGAAGAATTAATTATGTTCTTATTGTTGCAAATAGTAATTATGTGCCCGTAGATTTCATTGTTCTTGATATAGATTGCAATCCTTCTTGCCCTATTATTCTTGGTAGACCTTTCCTTAGAACGGTTGGTGCGATTATTGATATGAAGGAAGGGAATATTAGATTTCAATTTCCATTAAAAAAGGGCATGAAACACTTTCCAATAAAGAAATTAAAATTACCATATGAAACTATCATGAGAGCCACTTATGGATTGCCTACCAAAGATGGCAATACCTAGATCTATTCTTGCTCGTTATGCCTAGCTAGGGGCGTTAAACGATAGCGCTTGTTGGGAGGCAACCGAATTTTATTTTTATTCCTTGATATTTGCTCCTGTTTATTAATAAATAAATTATTTAGCCTCTGTTTAGGTTGTGTTTTTTCTGTTTAATTAGTGTTTGTGCCAAATAGAACCGTTGGGAAGACTTGGGGAAAGTCTTGTTGAACTTGCTGTAAAAAACAGAAACTTTAGCGCCCACGAGAACTGCTGTCATTTTTATTTGAAGAGTGATATTTAGTTAATTCTTTTTGCATATGATTAATAGATAAATCCCTCACGTCTGGAAATTTATTTTAGAATTTTTGGGGTTCCATATCTTGCGCTAGCTACAGATTACTACAGACTGTTCTGTTTTTGACAGATTCTGTTTATCGTGTGTTGTTTGCTTATTTTGATGAATCTATGGCTAGTGAAATAGTTTTTAATCCATAGAGAAGTTGTAATAAAGTAGGTTTAACACCAATATAAATAAACAATGATTTCATTACAGTACCTTGAAGTGGTCTTTTGTTTTCTTTCGCTAACGGAGCTCACGAGTTTTCTATCTTGAGTTTTGTGTTGTGAAGTTTTCAAGTTTTGGGTGAATTCTTTTGATGGATCATGGAACAAGGAGTGGCAAGAGCCTAAGCTTGGGGATTCCCATGGCACCCTCAAAATGTTAAAGCTTGGGGATGCCCCGGAAGGCATCCCCTCTTTTCGTCCACTTCCATCGGTAATTTACTTGGAGCTATATTTTTATTCACCAACATGATATGTGTTTTGCTTGGAGCGTCTTGTATTATTTGTGTCTTTGTTTGCTAGTATACCACAATCATCCTTGCTGTACACACCTTTTGAGAGAGCCATACATGAATTAAAATTTGATAGAATACTCTATGTGCTTCACTTATATCCTTTGAGCTAGATAATTTTGCTCTATGTGCTTCACTTATATCTTTTGAGCTAGATAATTTTGCTCTATGTGCTTCACTTATATCTTTTGAGCTAGATGATTTTTCTCTATGTGCTTCACTTAGATCTTTTAGAGCATGGTGGTGGATTCATTTTAAATAAACTATTGATCTCTCATGCTTCACTTAAATTAATTTGAGAGTCTCTTAAGAGCATGGTAATTTGCCTAATAATAATATGCTTGGTATTCAAGATTTGTGAAACTTTCTTTTGAGTGTGTTGAATACTAAGAAAATATTGAAGCATTATAATTGTTTTGAGATATGGAGGTGATAATATTAAAGTCGTTCTAGTTGAGTAGTTGTGAATTTAAAGAATACTTGTGTTGAAGTTTGTGATTCCCGTAGCATGCACGTATGGTGAACCGTTATGTGATGAAGTCGGAGCGTGATTTATTTATTGATTGTCTTTCTTATGAGTGGCTGTCGGGGACGAGCGATGGTCTTTTCCTACCAATCTATCCCCCTAGGAGCATGCACGTAGTACTTTGCTTTGATAACTTCTAGATTTTTGCAATAAGTATATGAGTTCTTTATGACTAATGTTGAGTCCATGGATTATACGCACTCTCACCCTTCCACCTTTTCTAGTCTCTCTAATACCGCGCACCTTTCGCCGGCATCATACACCTACCATATACCTTCCTCAAAACAGCCACCATACCTATCTATTATGACATTTCCATAGACATTCCGAGATATATTGCCATGCAACTTTCCACCATCTAGTTCATCATGACACATCCATCATTGTCATATGGCTTAGCATGATCATGTAGTTGACATAGTATTTGTGGCAAAGCCATCGTTCATAATTCTTTCATACTTGTCACTCTTGATTCATTGCATATCCCGGTACACCGCCGGAGGCATTCATATAGAGTCATACTTTGTTTTAGTATCGAGTTGTAATCATTGAGTTGTAAATAAATAGAAGTGTGATGATCATCATTCAATAGAGCATTGTCCCAATAAAAAAAGAGAAAGGCCAAAAAAAAAGAAGGCCCAAAAAAATAATAAATAAAAAAGGGGCAATGCTACTATACTTTTTCCACACTTGTGCTTCAAAGTAGCACCATGATATAGCGAGTCTCATATATTGTGCTTCAAAGTAGCACGATGCCCTTCATATAGAGAGTCTCATATGTTGTCACTTCCTTATACAAGTGGGAATTTTACGTTATAGAACTTGTCTTGTATATTCCAATGATGGGCTTCCTCAAATTGCCCTAGGTCTTCGTGAGCAAGCAAGTTGGATGCACACCCACTAGTTTCTTTTGTTGAGCTTTCCTACATTTATAGCTCTAGTGCATCCGTTGCATGGCAATTCCTACTCACTCACATTGATATCTATTGATGGGCTTCTCCAAAGCCCGTTGATACGCCTAGTTGATGTGAGACTATCTTCTCCCTCTTTTTCTTCTCCACAACCACCATTCTATTCCACCTATAGTGCTATATCCATGGCTCATGCTCATGTATTGCGTGATGATCGAAAAAGTTTTGAAAAAGTTAGAGTATGAAACAATTGCTTGGCTTGTCATAGGGGTTGTGCGTGATTTAAATACTTTGTGTGGGGAAGATGGAGCATAGCCAGACTATATGATTTTTTAGGGATAACTCTCTTTAGCCATGTTATTTTGAGAAGACATAATTGCATTGTTAGTATGCTTGAAATATTATTATTTTCTATGTCAATATAAACTTTTGTCTTGAATCTTTCTAATCTGAATATTCATACCACAATTAAGAAGATTTGCATTGAAATTATGCCAAGTAGCACTCCGCATCAAAAATTCTCTTTTTATCATTTACCTACTCGAGGACGAGAAGGAATTAAGCTTAGGGATGCCTGATACGTCTCCGATGTATCTATAATTTTTGATTGCTCCATGCTATATTATCTACTGTTTTGGACTATATTGGGCTTTATTTTCCACTTTTATATTATTTTTGGGACTAACCTATTAACGGGAGGCCCAACCCAGAATTGTAGTTTTTTTTTGCCTATTTCAGTGTTTTGGATAAACAGAATATCAAATGGAGTCCAAACAGAATAAAATCTTCGAAAACATGATTTTCTCACCGAACATGATCCAGGAGACTTGGACCCTACTGCAAGGGATCAAAGAGGCGGTCACGAGGGTGGGGGGCGCCCCCCCTAGGGCGTGCCCCCCTGCCTCGTGGGCCCCTCGGTGCTCCACCGATGTACTCCTTCCTCCTATATATACACACGTACCCCCAAATGATCAGAACAGGAGCCAAAAACCTAATTCCACCGCCGCAACTTTCTGTATCCACGAGATCCCATCTTGGGGCCTGTTCCGGAGCTCCGCCAGAAGAGGGCCGTCATCACGGAGGGCTTCTACATCATCATAGCCTCTCCGATGAAGTGTGAGTAGTTTACCTCAGACCTTTGGGTCCATAGTTAGTAGCTAGATGGCTTCTTCTCTCTCTTTGAATCTCAATACAAAATTCTCCCCCTCTCTCGTGGAGATCTATTGGATGTAATCTTCTTTTTGCGGTGTGTTTGTTGAGACCGATGAATTGTGGGTTTATGATCAAGTCAATCTATGAATAATATTTGTGTCTTCTCTGAATTCTTTTATGCATGATTGGTTATCTTTGCAAGTCCCTTCAAATTATCCATTTGGTTTGGCCAACTAGATTGGTAGTTCTTGCCATGGGAGAAGTGCTTAGCTTTGGGTTCAATCTTGCGGTGTCCTTACCCAGTGACAGAAGGGGTAGCAAGGCACGTATTGTATTGTTGCCATTGAGGATAACATGATGGGGTTTATTTCATATTGCATGAATTTATCTCTCTACATCATGTCATCTTGCTTAAGGCGTTACTCTGTTTTAACTTAATACTCTAGATGCATGCTGGATAGCGGTCGATGAGTGGAGTAATAGTAGTAGATGCAGAATTGTTTCGGTCTACTTGTCACGGACGTGATGCCTATATACATGATCATGCCTAGATATTCTCATAATTATGCACAATTCTATCAATTGCTCGACAATAATTTGTTCACCCACCGTAGAATACTTATGCTCTTGAGAGAAGCCACTAGTGAAACCTATGGCCCCCGGGTCTATTCTCATCATATCAATCTCCATCACTTTTACATTGTTTTACTATTTACTTTGCCTTTACTTTTTACTTATCATCTTTATATCAAAAATACCAAAAATATTCTATCTATCAGATCTCACTCTCGTAAGTGACCGTGAAGGGCTTGACAACCCCTAATCGCGTTAGTTGCGAGTAGCTATCGCTTTGTGCAGGTACGAGGCACTTGAGCGTGGGCTCCTATTGGATTGATACCTTGGTTCTCAAAAACTGAGGGAAATACTTACGCTACTCTGCTGCATCATCCCATCCTCTTCAGGGAAAACCAACGCAATCTCAAGACGTAGCACAGGCTCGTCGGCGTTCGAGGGAGGAGCTGGCGATGGGTGGCTCTGCAAGGAGAAGCCAGAGGAGAGGTGGCGCAGCGAAGAAGATCGAGAGGGAGGAGGGACACGGATCGGGAGGAGTGGGCATGCGCTCCTCTCTGCCACTCCTGGCGGCACGAGGAAGGAACGAGGGGAGATGACGAGGGGATCGGGAGATGGGGGCTTAGATTAGAGGGTTAGGTGGGCCTAGGGTTAGAAGGGGGGTTTGGGCTGCGGGAAAAGGATGACAGTTGGGCCGGCCTGGTGGGGGATTCTAAGAGGCCAGCAGTTGGGCTCTGCTCTCTCTCTCCCTCTCAACTCCCTTTAACATAAAGCAAAGAGAGGAGAAAATAAAAAGAAAAGGAGGGGTTAGAGAAAGAATTTGGGCATGCGGTTAAATCTCCCGGACTCATAAAAATGAGTTCGTTCCGAGAAAATGCATTTGGCATGGCTTGAAAGGATTGCATTCAAACACATTTGAATGATGATTCAAATAAGTTTGAATTAGAAAAACATTTTTTGGAGAGTCCAAAAATGTTCAGAATTTTTGGTAGAGCTCTGAAATATGATGAAAGAAATATATGGCCATGTTGGAGACCGAGAATTAAGATAACAAAGGCATTGGGATATTTTGCAAGTGTGTTTGCGGTAATTCCAAATAATTGGAATATTTACTATAGCTCTCTAAATATCGAGACAATATGTTGTAAAGAGAATCGCCATGTGAATTCCCTGGGTTTAAATGGATCAAAGATCCATACCATTTATTTAGTTGAGTTGCAAAAGATTTATGAGATGATGGCATGATGACATGATGCAATGCACATGATGCAACGAACCAAACAAATCACACGACGAAACCCGGAAACCCTGGAAGGCATCTGAAGCTCCGGTTTTGGGGCTTCACAACACTCCACCACTACGAGAGGATCTCGTCCTGAGATCTAGGATGGCACCAGAGGGAAATGGAAAAGGAAGAGAAGAGGTAAAACTAATTGCTTCTTTGACAAATGAGTGAAACCAAAGAACCTTGCGAGGTTGAACAAATTTAAATAAGAAAACAATGAAGATGGACGAAGTTGAAAACACTCCGTTAGAAAAGAGGTACAAGGAAGAACAAATTTGGACAACACTCCTGTTGAAAAGTGATATGAAACATGATAAGATGAAAAGAACTTGAGCAGAGGTCACAACATTCCGGTTAAATGGATAAGCATGAAAAGAACATGATCCTCACAACTCGAGAATATGAGAGAAAAATGAAACATCACAATGCCTCCGTAAGAAGAAAGAAAAAATAGATCATTGAAAGGATGGAGAAGAAAAGGTCAACTAATGCCACAAATGAGCTTGAAAAAGGCATCCTTAGGATAAGGGTCGAATGGAGTTGTTGGAAAAACAACAACGAAAAGAGTAAGCTTGTTGTGGGCTTATGGAAGACATCTCCAAATTATGAGGTGAAATTCTGCCACAAACGGAAACAATGGATTGGATTGATATCAACAAGGAGACGGGAAACTTATTCCACCGGGAGGATAAATGAAGTACTTGCGTCATTTATAAGCACCATAAATAGCAACAATCCTTAGGGAAAGCTTTAGGTGAAATATAACCCAAGATAACTCCAACGAAGAGATTGATGGATTGAGAAGAGCTCATGTTAGAAGAGATTGATGGGTTTAACTATCTCATTCTTAACAACAAGTGAATCATGAAACATGAACTCAAATTATCAAGAATGACATAATACCATCTCCAATGATTCGGTAGAAAGGATTGCACTTCGGAATGCGAGATGAAGAAATGCTTGAGCTCCTTAGAAAAGAATCTCAATGAACACTTGGAGAAGGAGTTATTTCCTTGATGAACCATCATGTAGAACATCCATGAAGAACTCCGGTAACAAAAAGGATGATGAAGACGAAAGGAAAAAGAAGTTGAAAACACAAGGTGAATCCTTCCGATGATTTAAATGGAGCTTCACGACAAGATAAAGTGGAAACTTGGAACTCCGGAAAAGAAAGATGAGCAAAAGAAACCAAGAATTTTTCAATGAACCTACGGAATAAGGAATTAATCACTTGGATAAACAAGAATAAGAATTATGTTATGCTTGTCCTTCATCAATTAAATTAATGATAGACAATGGATTTGGCACACTACTTATTCCCATTGCAAATGATTGAAGAGAGATATAGCATAAACTTGAGAAAGGTCTTCCACGAACCACCGATAGGATTGGAAAGAATGAATGAATTGATATGATAAACATGGAAGAGAAATCTTGAACGAACCACCGTAAGAATTGAAAATGAACAATGAAAAATATAAAGAAACACCAGGAAGAATTATCAAATGAACGAAGGTGTTTGAGGGAATTTAGATCCATTAGAACGAAGAGATCACGAGCTGATTAGAGAAAACTTGAATGATGCACCGGTAAGATTTGGAGGACGATAACTGAAAGCTGGGAATGAATAACCCGAAATGATGGCCTTCAGAGATTCAGAATGAAAAGAATCTTGAATCGCTCCAGATAGGTGAAAAGAATTCTCACAGTCGAAAACAATTATGAGAGGAAGGCAACAAGCTAGAATCACTAATCTTTGGGAGAATGGATAAGATTTGGAGGAAAACTCTACTTCGGTCTAGAAATCTAAGAATGTTGACGAGAAACACGACCATGAATTGTTGAGGTACTCCGGGAGAATGAATATTAGAAAGGTTGAACCGACGAATAGAAGAATTTGAAAGATCTTGGAGAAACCATCTGACTGATGATAACTCATTCTTACGTCAAACTTGGAAAAGAATTTGGGAAGCTCCAGGAAAATTAGAAGAGTCAGGTAAGATCCTGGAAAAAAAGACATGTGTGTTAGGGCCCACTCAAACGATATACCGTTGAAGGATTGCTTGAAAAGAGAGATTGCACCGGTTGAATTAAATGGCTTGAATGAGATAACAATCTTGAAATAGGTTGAACGGTTCTTGAATGAAAAGACGAGCCTTCTGAGATATCTTCAACACTTCGGAAAAAAATGAATAGTGAGAGGTGGATGATTAAGAATTGCACCGGCCTGAGAAAGCATTGAAACGAGGAAAGGATATGATCAACAAAGCTTGACTTGAAACCACCGGAGATGAAAAGAATGAAGAATGACGAACTTGAAGCTCCGTTAGAATCTTCATGAGAATCACCGGATAAGAACATGAAGGAAAAGGAAAGAAGAGGTTTCGCATCAATAAGATGGATACTTGATTAAGAAATCTGAGTCCTTGAAGAAAAAGGGGTGGGTGGGCGGGAAAACAAAGGCAGATTGGGACGAATGAAACGAACAAGATTGAGAAAACCGAGATGTGATCTTGCAGATGTTGAAATGATCGGATCCACTTGAAGAGAAACACGCCGGTTGAAAAGGATTGACATGACAATCTCGATGATCATGAAGGATTGGTATTCACATAGGAGTATGAGAACACCGGTTCGGAAAGGTATGGAATCAACACTTGACTTCGAAGCAACTCGAATACCACAACTGAAAATAAAAACAAAGGATTGGCTTGCAGAAAAAGCCGGAACAAACATATGATAAAGATTTCGTCTGAAGTTTTCATGGTGGGGCCTACACGGGCTCAATCGTATAGCACCATCATGTACAAGGCAGTGCACATGACATACGAAGCGTCCCTGAGTCAGCATAGCCAAGGACTCTTTGAGACACAACGAGACCATTATAAAACCAACCGTGGATAGGCGGACCACTAGACGTCGAACCCCAATTTCATATCATACATCTGTCGGAAAGATATCCTAGGAGCTACTTGAATTCCCACTTATAAACTCCCGAAACTTTCCGGTTATGCAATCAGGTGTTGGTGATACAGGGGAAGCATAATATCTCACCCAAAACTAGCAAATCCTACATCCAGCTGTATCCATCCTTCAACACATAACCAAAAAACCTTCGGAAATCATTTACCTCAACCTTTGAAAAGCATCCGTTATACAAGTTATGGCAATACCCCCAAACTCCCGCCCCAGTATTGGGTGGCGTCGAGGTTATCTCACCAACAACTACATAAAAGAGATTTTCGATGTCGGCGAAATCGGGTATTCCAGAACTGCAACGATAAAATTGTGACGACAACACCTCGGAGTTCAACTCCCCGGGACACTGCCACAACCCCTAAATGTCAGGAGGCACCAAGAACAATGTTCTCGTCACAAAACCATCAGAACGATTCCAAGATACCCGTGTGATCCTAAATTTTTTTTAGTAAAATTTGAGAAGAGAAAAGTCAAAACTCTACGTCAGGATGCCTCACCAGAGCGACGAAGGGACTGAGGAGTAAAAAGAATCTGACTCTCCGATATATATACAATCCTAAATGACTCAAAACATTTTTCTAGACTCAACAACGCAAGCGATTCGATCAAGCAGGGGGCTCCTAAGTCGAGGAAGGCTCTGATTACCAACTTGTAATGCCCATGATGTGGATATATCTCCCACGTGTCGAAGCACGACTTAGAGGCATAACCGCATTGTAAGCAATGTCGCAAGTGAGGTAATCTTCACACAACCCATGTAATACATAAGGGAAAGAGAGTACATAGTTGGCTTACAATCGCCACTTCACACAAAGCATACATATCATTACATTCATCCAGATACAAACAAGGTCTGACTACGGAACCAAAATAAAAGAAGACTACCCCAAAAGCTACACAGATCCTTGATCGCCCCGACTGGGCTCCACTACTGATCAACTGGTAACGGAAACATCAAACGAACACAATCTTCATCGAGCTCCTCCTTGAGCTCGGTTGTGTCACCTGCACGGTATCATCGGCACCTGCAAACTGGTTTTGGAAGTAATCTGTGAGTCACGGGGACTCAGCAATCTCACACCCTCGCGATCAAGACTATTTAAGCTTATAGGTAGGGAAAAGGTATGTGAGGTGGAGCTGCAGCAAGCACTAGCATATATGGTGGCTAACATACACAAATGAGAGCGAGAAGAGAAGGCAAAGCACGTTCGAGAATCTATGATCAAGAAGTGATCCTAGACTACTTACGTCAAGCATAACTCCAACACCGTGTTCACTTCCCGGACTCTGCCGGAAAGAGACCGTCATGGCTACACACGCGGTTGATGTATTTGTCACATCCCTAGCTTCTGGTAATGCTCTAGGCTAGCTTCATGTGTGCATCATGTCTATATTCCGAAAGTTGAAATGAGGAAATTGAAAGCCTCGGAAATCATTTTAATAAAGGGGCAGAAACCCTAAAATTGCAATCAGTAAATCCAAAATGCCTAGAAATAGCTTTGACAATTTTGGCAAGAGTTATAAATCAAACCAAAATTTTGGGACATTTCTAAGGAATTATTTGGGCTCTGATTTTAAATCAATATTTTATTTGAATTTGGAGTTATATTCATAATATATAATGAATATATTTTCAAATGCCCTGAGATATTTTATGTTTATGAGGAGTAGACCTTAAGTGACATAAAATTATCCAGGGGAGTTTTGGCACTGTTTTCAAATTTGTTTGAATTTGAATTCAGTGGCAATTAAATAGAAAACAGAATTAAATAGGAATAAAAGCAGAGAGGAGAGAAGACTTACCTAGCGCTCACCTCTCAGCCCAGGCGGCCCAGCTCCTCCAGCGGCCCAGCCCACCGCCGCTTCTCCCCCTGTCGTCTTCCTCCCCCTCGCCCCGAAGCTGCTCGGTGGCGCGCGCGGCCACGCGCCCCGGCCACCTCCTCCCTCCCAGCCTGCCTGGCTCCTCCTCGACGCCCCGGTGACGCCACGCGCCTCCCCGACCCCCTCTCACTTCTCCCTCGCTCTCTGGACCTCCCTCCCCCTCGCTCCTCTGTCCCCCCCCCCATGACCGAGAGCCGCCGCCGACGTCGCTCGCAACCACCGTGGCCACCGGCCACCCCTCGCCCTGTCGATAAGCCGTCTCCTGCATCGTCTACGCCAGCCCGTTCGACTGCGGGAGCCCTGCATCGCCGCCCACGCCGTCTTCCCCATCTCTGGCCGCCCGAGATCGCCGGCGCCCGCTCGCCACCTCCGATGTCTCCCCCGAGCCACTAGGCCTCCAATCGACCCCCTGTAAGCCCCGCCATCGTTCACCCCTACCCCCGTTCTCTTTTGCTCGCTCTGGCCGCCGATTCCATCAAGGCTAAAAACCACCGCCGCGCGAGCTCGACTCCGGCGAAACCCCGGTGACCATTTGGTCACGGGCGTGCACCCGTTGTGCTTGCCGCGACCCGTAGAGCCCCTCCAGCGCCTCAGCTCCCTCGTTTGAGAGCAGCAGTGCCGGACCCGACCGCACCCGAACTCCGGCCGGCGCCGATTTGGTCGCCGCCGTCGATCCCGACCACCGCAGCTGCTGCCGCCACCATCACTGGATGCGCGAGTCTTCCAGCTCGCTGTAGCCGCAAACCCCGAGCAAAACGGTGTCCTGTAGCGCTGTCCCGAGCAACTCCGGCGAGGTCTCGCCGTCGCCGTGGTCGCCGGCGTCACTTGCTGACGTGGCATTGCCATTAGCGGCTAATCCCCCCAATTAGCACACTAACAGCCACTGACAGTAGGCCCCACCCCTGGTCAAACCCCAGTCAACGCTGGGTTTGACCGGGATTAGTTCCTGAGTCACTGACCAGTGGACCCCACTGGTCAGGTTTGACCTGGGGCGCCCAGTTGACTCTGCTGACGTCACCGTGACGTGGTGCTGACGCCATAAATCATGTCTGGATTTATTATTATTTCAGGAAATTTCAAAAAATGCCCTAAACTTCAATAAATCATAGAAATTCAACCGTAACTCCAAATTAAATAATTTATATATGAAAAATTATCAGAAAAATTCAAGGAATCCATCTGTACCATTTTCATGCATGTTAGAACAACTTATAGCTGTTGTTTAGCACAAATCAATTAAATGGCATTTGAATAATCACATATGGAGTTTGAATTTGAATCTTGTATTCAAACCAACTTCATTTAATCTGTTGCTAGTTGCATTAGCTCAAAACACATTCATATTGCCATGTCATGAGCATGCATCATATTGTGCATTGCATTGATTGTATTTCTTCCTTGTTGCCGGTATCTGTTCCCTCCCGATAGACGATGTTCCGACGTTGTGATCGTTGACACTGATGAAGACTCAATGTTATCTTCAGAAGTGCCAGGCAAGCAAAACCTCCTTGTTCATTCTGATACAATCCTACTCTCTCGCTCCTGCTCTCTTTTAATGCATTAGGACAACACCGATTCATCTGTTACTTGCTGCGGTAGCTGAACCCCTTTATCCTTTGCATGACCTGTCATTGCCACAGTAAATAGATGAAACCCACTAGCATGAGTAGGAGTTGTTTGAGCCCTGTTGTGCCTACTCATTCATGTTTGTTTGTCATGCCTGCTACTGCTTAGAGTTGAGTCAGGTCTGATTCATCGGGGGTGAATCAGAGGTGTGTGAACATGTCCTACTGTGTGTGAGCTAAGTGTGTGAACACGATTTGGTAAAAGGTGTCGGTGAGAGGCCATGTAGGAGTACATGGTGGGTTGTCTCATTGCAGCCGTCCTCAGGAACTGAGTTCTGTGTTTGTGATCCATGATTCAGCTACTACCATACATTCAGCCCTGAAATATGACCCGGCTCGACTTCTTATTCACCCTAGTCCTCTGTCCAGGAGTTGCAAGTAGTTTCTGGTGCTTGTAGTATGCTGGAGGCCGTGGACAGCGCTGACCGTAGGGGTGGGCTGTGATGCGGTAGGCACGTGGCCGGGTATACCGGGTGCCCGTTTGGTGTCACGGAACCCTGTTCACATCGTTTGGGGCTGTGAGCGAAACTCCGGCCGGATCTCCTCATGGATGGAACCCGAATAGGCGATAAACCTGGACTAGAGACTTGAGTGTTTAGGTAGGTCGTGGTCTACACCCACGTCGGCTTTCGCTTGAAGTCTGCCAAGCACATGACGTGTGCAGACGCTAAGTGGTGGAAACATGTATGAAGAAGTACACCCCTGCAGGGTTAACATCATCTATTCAAATAGCCGTGTCCGCGGTAAAGGACTTCTGGGTTGCTTATATCAGTTCATAGACAAGTGAAAGTGGATACTCTAAAATACGCAAGATAAGCGTGAGTGCTATGGATGGTGTTCTCGTAGGGAGACGGGAGCGGATCCATAGTGGTGTATTGATATGGTGAATATGTGGACTCGTGTGCGCCACCCCAAAAGAGTTACATTGCAGTCGTAGTTCAGGATAGCCACCGAGTCAAAGCTGGCTTGCTGCAGTTAAACCCCACCATCCCCTTGGTTGATAATGATGCATATGTAGTTAGTTCTGATGTAAGTCTTGCTGGGTACATTTGTACTCACGTTTGCCTATTTTATGTTTTTGCAGAGAGACCTCAGTCTCGCTAGTAGTTCCGCGTGGTCTTCGACATTTAGCTTGATACCTCAGCTACGATCTTGTGCCCTCGGCAGGATCTGGTAGATAGTCAGGCTTCTCAGCCTCTTTCATTTATAGATGTCTGTACTCAGACATGATAGCTTCCGTTTGTGCTTTGATTTGTATGCTCTGAGTGTTGGGTCATGAGACCCCTGTTTGTAATATCTCGCTCCTCGGAGCCTAATAAAATACTTGAGTTGTAGAGCCATGTTGTGATGCCATGTTGTATTTGCACATATCGAGCATATTGTGTGTATGTTATTGAAATGCTTGGTATGTGTGGGATCTGACTATCTAGTTGTTTATCTTTAGTAGCCTCTCTTACCGGGAAATGTCTCCTAGTGTTTCCACTGAGCCATGGTAGCTTGCTACTGCTCCGGAACACTTAGGCTGGCCGGCATGTGTCCTTCCTCGTTCTTGTGTCTGTCCCTTCGGGGAAATGTCACGCAATGAATACCGGAGTCTTGTTAGCCCGCTACAGCCCGGTTCACCGGAGTCCTGCTAGCCCAGTGCTACAGCCTGGATTCACTCGCTGATGACCGACACGTTCGATGCTGGGTCATGGATGCCTGTCCCTGTAAGTCTGTGCCACTTTGGGTTTACGACTAGTCATGTCAGCCCGGGCTCCTTATCATATGGATGCTAGCGACATCATCATATACGTGAGCCAAAAGGCGCAAACGTCCCGGGCAAAGGTAAGGCGACACCCGTGGGAATACCGTGCGTGAGGCCGCAAAGTGACATGAGGTGTTACATGCTAGATCGATGTGGCATTGAGTCGGGGTCCTGACAGCGTTGGTATCAGAGCTTGACTGCCTGTAGGATTACCAAGCCAAACTAGTCGAAGTTGAGTCTAGAAATTCTTTAGTTATATCAGGGAATTGATTGTGGGATGGAACGTAAGGCTCTTTTTACTCCTTATACCTTATGCCCTTCTGATCTGAGTCATCTTATCTTTCCTACGGGGATTAAGAGCTAGGCTATCTCTTCTTTCTATCAGGATCACGCGTTACTAATCCGTAGACTTATAAGATTGTTGGATTTAAGCTTGAGTTCAGTTTCTACTACTTCCGTATGTTAATTGTTGATCTCGAAACCTTGATATTGTGCTTCTGAGTGGTTATGCCACCATTTTTGTGAATGTCTCAAATCTCTTCTGAGCATTTACAGCCGTTATGTTGTCCGAGTCATTCCAGGTTTCTAAATAGTCTGATGCATTTGCAAAATCCTTTCCCTCTGGTTTCGATGCTCCTTTATGCCAGCTCAATCACACTAGTTGTTGAGTTGGGGTATTCTACTGCCTCGACCTTTATGTTGGAATAATTATTATGACCCTAGGTGTCTCAGGGGATCATCTAGTGGTCTAGCCATGATTTGTGTCCTAGTGTGATGATTCTGGCCTTTATTCTCGAAAGCATTCCATGATGCTACTTAGGAGTAGGTATTCTATTCCTGGGTTTTGAACCCAAGATTCATCCTACTTACATCATGTTGATAGTGTTGCTAGTTCCTTTAGGATAATAGTAACCTTTGTGATAGTCCTCGAGGTTCATGGTACATCATTCTTCCAATTACCATGAATCATTCTTGGCAGGAGTTCTTCTGAACCAAAAGATGACAACAAGAGTGCTCTCGATGAGTTCTCCATGCTATATTGTGGCTCTGCCAGTTCTACCTTTCCGCATGGGTTATCCGGAAGAAATGTTGAACTTGGTTCGACATACTAATCTATGCATCCACAACTCAGAAAATTATATGTTCCTTTGAGTTGTCCCTCTTAGTTGTCTACTGACCTTCGTCTATCAATTGATAGTCAAGAGTATGTGTGTGTTCGTTTAGCGATGCCTATTACTCTTGTGGTCCGTCAAGCCATTCTATCGCGGAATGACTAGGAGAAACAAACTCCAGTACCTCTTCCATATGCAGGATTGGGTCAAAGAAGTTGTGCTCCACAGAACAAATTGCTAATCCAGCTTTTGTTCTGCTCTACCTTGGAGTATTACCATCTTTATATCGGGATTGTTATAGGAATTGCACACCATCCTATGAACTCTTGGTACAGTGATACTTCTTGCCATCATTGTTCATTCCTTGGTTCCTGTGTTATTGTAACCGGAATGCCGACAAGTGAATCGTGGTGTGTGAAATCAATACTGCTAGCAACTCTGTTGCTTGGTAGTTAAATGGACGATAATTTCATTACTAGCGTGTTGGTTTTTGAATCATCCTGCTAAGACTGATTGTGCTACCTAGTCCCTATTTCTGGTGCACTCCTCGACCAATGAGTTAGGATTGTGTCAATCCCTCGCTTCTTTGATCATATCATCTTGCCCTGAAAAGCAAGATTGTTCTCGAGTTTAGTAGCATATCGGTGGTTCGTGATTTTTCGAATATCTTATCGGTAGTATCACCAGATTGTCACCTGACTGTTATGTTGAGCTCGTGATCAAGTTGGTTTATTCCTGTAAACCACCCCTTCTCCAAGAATCTGTGTGGGATACCCCTGAGCTAGTTGGCCAAGCTAAACAACAACTTGGAGGGTTGGAAGATAAAAGCTTGTCCGACATAGTTCATGTTAAGGGATATCTTTTTGTGTGTGTGTGTGTGTTGAAGAAAGATGATATCTTCATCGATTGGTCCCTATGATCAGTTGCTGGACCTATTGTCTTATCAATCCTTTGATTTGAGTGTGGGCTATCGTTAAATCAAATCAGAACCAACGATATTCGTAATGCTGTCTTACTCGTGGATTTTCCTCGAGCATACACCATTATATTCTTTGGTCTGACCAATGCTATCACCGTGTTCACTTAACTATGGAATTCCTTTTAAAAGGAACCCGGATGAATTGTTGTTGAGCCCATTGACAACATCCTTATCTCCTCCATGATTTTGTTGAACATTAAGTTAGTGTTGGAAACTTTTGAAAGCATTTGTTCATGCTAGCTCATGAAGCATATGTTCGTATGTAAGAAGTGACTTCCTCTAGTACACGTGCATTTGGTGAAAGTTGCCGCCGTGAAATTGAGAAAGTTAGTTTTGCTTCCTCTGGGATCATCCCAAGTCAGTCATGCATACGTGCGAAGTATTCAGTGGTCTGGAGACTTGCAACCTCCATTCTATATGTGTCCCTAGCACACCAAGCCACTGATTGATTTGTTCAAGGAGAAGAAGTTCCTTCTTAAGAGTATACCTTATGCAAAGACTTCGATATCCTCGATTATGGTTCCCCACCTGAACTCGGTAGTGTTTTATTATAAGACTACCACGTGGTCATGCTTGTCTGGGACAGCGTGTTCACATGTGTGTAGCAGAACCAGCTCATGTTTTGGAGCTCGCTATCGTAGTTCATTTCCCGAGAATCTCGCAACGTTACCTCGTCGAATTGTGTTGCAAACTTTCATTTATCCTCCTAGACTCGATGAGTCTGGAATATCCTGACACCAACCAGATCTGAATCTCAGGCAGATATGATGGTTTGGAACATTTCCCAAGAACTATAATATTGGTCCCTCGATAACTGATAAAGTGGATGTCGTGGCCAGCACCTCCCAGCCGAAAGACCTATTATTGCAGTATCTTGATTGAAGAAGTTGGCCACCTCCCCATAAGGATTTCGTAGGATTTACCTCCCTAGTTGTTCCTTATGAATTTTTGTGTTTCCGAAGTCCGACCTTTTACTTGATGTTCTAGATATCAAACCATATCTATGAATGGGTTACACTAGCACATCAAGGAGAACATTAGAAGCGGAGTGCTAAATGTCTCTCGGTCGATCATCCAGATTTTATTTCCTTGGCCCCGCCAAGGGTGAAATCTGAGAAGGTGTTATCTTCTTTTGCATCCGCATCATCCATCATCATTCATCATGGTAGTATGTTGTGTTGCCAGGATCCTTGACACGGATGTTGGTAAAACCTTGATGATTGTGGAAATGCTCAAGTTCTTGAGAGCACGCACAAGCGCTACGTGTTGTCATCGGCACTAACTCGGATTCCTCTCAGCTTCCTCGACAATGCTATTACCTTTTCAAACAGTGAATTCACTCTCCATTGTTGGGTTCTTCCCCAGTTACCAGAATCATTCCCAGCATTTGCATTTTGTTCCCAGCTTGCACCGCCAATGTGCCATTCTACCATGGGTCTCTTCCATTTCCGGTGATAAGCAAATTCATCCATTACGTTGTCTTCAACAAGGTAATCCACATCATCCAAGTTCGGGTATGCCATTCTACCGAACCCCTCTAAATGATCGATTATGATTTGCCTTAAGCTGGTATAAAGAGTTTCAAGGATCTTTGAATCAAAGGTAATTCTTTTTGCCACTTAAGGAAATAATCTACGAATCACCCTCCTCCAGGATGTTTCGTCGTGGTATCATGGCAACTCAACTCCTCGCTACGTGGACAATCGTTTACCACCTTCTTAAGTGTGGAATTGTTGTCTACCTAGTGAACCCTCGTCATTTGTTCCACTCCATCCCTCTAGATGTGTGTTTTGTGTCTTAGCTCGAGTGGTGTTACTATGCCTCATTCTGCGAGTTGATCCTAAGTTGTTCGAGCTTCGAGAAAATCGATCCTTCTAGAGTCTCCTTCTCCTCTCATGGTCGTGTTAGCTGGAGTTCTCAGAGCAAGATTCGAGATAATGATGGTGAACAAATCAACGTTCAGTTGAAGTGCAACCTGGATCATGAAGATTGTGTTAGTTTGCGTTCCCCCTTCACCTTACCCTACGCTTGAATCTCGGGACGAGATTGTTGTTTAGTGGGGGTGAGTTGTCACATCCCTAGCTTCTGGTAATGCTCTAGGCTAGCTTCATGTGTGCATCATGTCTATATTCCGAAAGTTGAAATGAGGAAATTGAAAGCCTCGGAAATCATTTTAATAAAGGGGCAGAAACCCTAAAATTGCAATCAATAAATCCAAAATGCCTAGAAATAGCTCTGACAATTTTGGCAAGAGTTATAAATCAAACCAAAATTTTGGGACATTTCTAAGGAATTATTTGGGCTCTGATTTTAAATCAATATTTTATTTGAATTTGGAGTTATATTCATAATATATAATGAATATATTTTCAAATGCCCTGAGATATTTTATGTTTATGAGGAGTATACCTTAAGTGACATAAAATTATCCAGGGGAGTTTTGGCACTGTTTTCAAATTTGTTTGAATTTGAATTCAGTGGAAATTAAATAGAAAACAGAATTAAATAGAAATAAAAGCAGAGAGGAGAGAAGACTTACCTAGCGCTCACCTCTCAGCCCAGGCGGCCCAGATCCTCTAGCGGCCCAGCCCACCGCCGCTTCTCCCCCTGTCGTCTTCCTCCCCCTCGCCCCGAAGCTGCTCGGTGGCGCGCGCGGCCACGCGCCCCGGCCACCTCCTCCCTCCCAGCCTGCCTGGCTCCTCCTCGACGCCCCGGTGACGCCACGCGCCTCCCCGACCCCCTCTCACTTCTCCCTCGCTCTCTGGACCTCCCTCCCCCTCGCTCCTCTGTCCCCCCCCCCATGACCGAGAGCCGCCGCCGACATCGCTCGCAACCACCGTGGCCACCGGCCACCCCTCGCCCTGTCGATAAGCCCAGAAGAACCACCATCGTCTCCTGCATCATCTACGCCAGCCCGTTCGACTGCGGGAGCCCTGCATCGCCGTCCACGCCGTCTTCCCCATCTCCGGCCGCCCGAGATCGCCGGCGCCCGCTCGCCACCTCCGTTGTCTCCCCCGAGCCGCTGGGCCTCCAATCGACCCCCTGTAAGCCCCGCCATCGTTCACCCCTATCCCCGTTCTCTTTTGCTCGCTCTGGCCGCCGATTCCATCAAGGCCGAAAACCACCGCCGCGCGAGCTCGACTCCGGCGAAACCCTGGTGACCATTTGGTCACGGGCGTGCACCCGTTGTGCTTGCCGCGACCTGTAGAGCCCCTCCAGCGCCTCAGCTCCCTCGTTTGTGAGCAGCAGCGCTGAACCCGACCGCACCCGAACTCCGGCCGCCGCCGATTTGGTCGCCGCCGTCGATCCCGACCACCGCAGCTGCTGCCGCCACCATCACTGGATGCGCGAGTCTTCCAGCTCGCTGTAGCCGCAAACCCCGAGCAAAACGGTGCCCTGTAGCGCCGTCCCGAGCAACTCCGGCGAGGTCTCGCCGTCGCTGTGGTCGCCGGCGTCACTTGCTGACGTGGCGTTGCCATTAGCGGCTAATCCCCCCCCCCAATTAGCACACTAACAGCAACTGACAGTAGGCCCCACCCCTGGTCAAACCCCAGTCAGTGCTGGGTTTGACCGGGATTAGTTCCTGAGTCACTGACCAGTGGACCCCACTGGTCAGGTTTGACCTGGGGCGCCCAGTTGACTCTGCTGACGTCACCGTGACGTGGTGCTGACGCCATAAATCATTTCTGGATTTATTATTATTTCAAGAAATTTCAGAAAATGCCCTAAACTTTAATAAATCATAGATATTCAACCATAACTCCAAATTAAATAATTTATATATGAAAAATTATCAGAAAAATTCAAGGAATCCATCTGTACCATTTTCATGCATGTTAGAACAACTTATAGCTGCTGTTTAGCACAAATCAATTAAATGGCATTTGAATAATCACATATGGAGTTTGAATTTGAATCTTGTATTCAAACCAACTTCATTTAATCTGTTGCTAGTTGCATTAGCTCAAAACACATTCATATTGCCATGTCATGAGCATGCATCATATTGTGCATTGCATTGATTGTATTTCTTCCTTGTTGCCAGTATCTGTTCCCTCCCGATAGACGATGTTCCGACGTTGTGATCGTTGACACTGATGAAGACTCAATGTTATCTTCAGAAGTGCCAGGCAAGCAAAACCTCCTTGTTCATTCCGATACAATCCTACTCTCTCGCTCCTGCTCTCTTTTAATGCATTAGGACAACACCGATTCATCTGTTACTTGCTGCGGTAGCTGAACCCCTTTATCCTTTGCATGACATGTCATTGCCACAGTAAATAGATGAAACCCACTAGCATGAGTAGGAGTTGTTTGAGCCCTGTTGTGCCTACTCATTCATGTTTGTTTGTCATGCCTGCTACTGCTTAGAGTTGAGTCAGGTCTGATTCATCGGGGATGAATCAGAGGTGTGTGAACATGTCCTACTGTGTGTGAGCTAAGTGTGTGAACACGATTTGGTAAAAGGTGTCGGTGAGAGGCCATGTAGGAGTACATGGTGGGTTGTCTCATTGCAGCCGTCCTCAGGAACTGAGTTCTGTGTTTGTGATCCATGATTCAGCTACTACCATACATTGGGCCCTGAAATATGACCCCGCTCGACTTCTTATTCACCCTAGTCCTCTGTCCAGGAGTTGCAAGTAGTTTCTGGTGCTTGTAGTATGCTGGAGGCCATGGACAGCGCTGACCGTAGGGGTGGGCTGTGATGCGGTAGGCACGTGGCCGGGTATACCGGGCGCCCGTTTGGTGTCACGGAACCCTGTTCACATCGTTTGGGGCTGTGAGCGAAACTCCGGCCGGATCTCCTCATGGATGGAACCCGAATAGGCGATAAACCTGGACTAGAGACTTGAGTGTTTAGGTAGGTCGTGGTCTACACCCACGTCGGCTTTCGCTTGAAGTCTGCCGAGCACATGACGTGTGCAGACGCTAAGTGGTGGAAACATGTATGAAGAAGTACACCCCTGCAGGGTTAACATCATCTATTCGAATAGCCGTGTCCGCGGTAAAGGACTTCTGGGTTGCTTATATCAGTTCATAGACAAGTGAAAGTGGATACTCTAAAATACGCAAGATAAGCGTGAGTGCTATGGATGGCGTTCTCGTAGGGAGACGGGAGCGGATCCATAGTGGTGTATTGATATGGTGAATATGTGGACTCGTGTGTGCCACCCCAAAAGAGTTACATTGCAGTCGTAGTTCAGGATAGCCACCGAGTCAAAGCTGGCTTGCTGCAGTTAAACCCCACCATCCCCTTGGTTGATAATGATGCATATGTAGTTAGTTCTGATGTAAGTCTTGCTGGGTACATTTGTACTCACGTTTGCCTATTTTATGTTTTTGCAGAGAGACCTCAGTCTCGCTAGTAGTTCCGCGTGGTCTTCGACGTTTAGCTTGATACCTCAGCTACGATCTTGTGCCCTCGGCAGGATCTGGTAGATAGTCAGGCTTCTCAGCCTCTTTCATTTATAGATGTCTGTACTCAGACATGATAGCTTCCGTTTGTGCTTTGATTTGTATGCTCTGAGTGTTGGGTCATGAGACCCCTGTTTGTAATATCTCGCTCCTCGGAGCCTAATAAAATACTTGAGTTGTAGAGTCATGTTGTGATGCCATGTTGTATTTGCACATATCGAGCATATTGTGTGTATGTTATTGAAATGCTTGGTATGTGTGGGATCTGACTATCTAGTTGTTTATCTTTAGTAGCCTCTCTTACCGGGAAATGTCTCCTAGTGTTTCCACTGAGCCATGGTAGCTTGCTACTGCTCCGGAACACTTAGGCTGGCCGGCATGTGTCCTTCCTCGTTCCTGTGTCTGTCCCTTCGGGGAAATGTCACGCGATGAATACCGGAGTCCTGTTAGCCCGCTACAGCCCGGTTCACCGGAGTCCTGCTAGCCCAGTGCTACAGCCTGGATTCACTCGCTGATGACCGACACGTTCGATGCTGGGTCATGGATGCCTGTCCCTGTAAGTCTGTGCCACTTTGGGTTTACGACTAGCCATGTCAGCCCGGGCTCCTTATCATATGGATGCTAGCAACACTATCATATACGTGTGCCAAAGGTGCAAACGGTCCCGGGCAAAGGTAAGGCGACACCCGTGGGAATACCGTGCGTGAGGCCGCAAAGTGATATGAGGTGTTACATGCTAGATCGATGTGGCATTGAGTCGGGGTCCTGACAGTATTTTAATTAAGATAAGTTTCAGGTTTTCTACAACCGGACATTAACAAATTCCCATCTGCCCATAACCGCGGGAATGGCTTTTGAAAGTTCAAAACCCTACAGGGGTGTCCCAACTTAGCCCATCACAAGCTCTCACGCTCAACGAAGGATATTCCTTCTCCTAGAAAGACCCGATCAGGCTCAGAATCACGGTTACAAGACATTTCGACAATGGTAAAACAAGACCAGCAAAGCCACCCAGATGTGCCGAAAAATCCCGATAGGAGCTGCACATATCTCATTCTAAGGGCACACCGGATGAGCAAGACATCGGGTAGGCCAGCCCAGAGTTGCCCCTGGTAGCCCCAGACGTCGCTTAGTTGGACCAACACTTAGAGAAGCACTGGCGCGGGGGGGGGGTGTTAAATAAAGATGATCCTTGAGCCGGCCGATCCAAGGGAAAGAAAAGGCTAGGTCGCAAATCGTAAAACCAATGTTGGGCCTTGCTGGAGGAGTTTTATTCAAGGCGAACTGTCAAGGGGTTCCCATTATAACCCAACCGTGTAAGGAACATAAAATCAAGGAACATAACACCGGTATGACGGAAACTAGGGTGGCAAGAGTGGAACAAAACACCAGGCATAAGGCTGAGCCTTCCACCCTTTACCAAGTATATAGATGCATTTAAATAAGAGATATTGTGATATCCCAACAACAATCCATGTTCCAACATGGAACAAACTCCAATCTTCACATGCAACTAACAACGCTATAAGAGGGGCTGAGCAAAGCGGTAACATTGCCAAACAACGGTTGGCTAGGACAAGGTGGGTTAGAGGATTGGCTTAACAATATGGGAGGCATGATAAGCAAGTGCTAGGTATCGCAGCATAGGCATAGCAAAAGAGCGAGCATCTAGCAAGCACAGATAGAAGTGATTTCGAGGGTATGGTCATCTTGCCTGGAATCCCGCAAGGAAGAAGAATGAGTCCATGAAGAAGAAAAACAGACGTAGTCGAACGGATCCTCACAAACGCGATGTTAACGGAACTAACCCGAAGAAGCAACACCGGAAAGAAGCAAACAACATGGTAAACAACCATCACATAAGCATGGCATGATGCACAACCAAGTATGATGCATGTCCGGTTTAAATATGCATGACATGGCAAAGTGCAACAACGAAAACTACAAATTAAGTGGAGCTCAATATACAACGGTGTCAGGACCTCGACTCAATGTCACATCGATCTAGCCTGTAACACCTCATATCACTTTGCGGCCTCACGCACGGTATTCCCACGGGTGTCGCCTTACCTTTGCCCGGGACGTTTGCGCCTTTGGGCTCACGTATATGATGATGTCGCTAGCATCCATATGATAAGGAGCCCGGGCTGACATGACTAGTCGTAAACCCAAAGTGGCACAGACTTACAGCGACAGGCATCCATGACCCATCATCGAACGTGTCGGTTATCAGCAAGTGGGTCCGGGCTGTAGCACTGGGCTAGCAGGACTCCGGTAAACCGGGCTGTAGCGGGCTAACAGGGCTCCGGTACTCAATGCGTGACATTTCCCCGAAGGGACAGACACAGGAACGAAGAAGGGCACATGCCGGCCAGCCTAAGTGTTCCGGAGCAGTAGCAAGCTACCATGGCTCGGTGGAAACACTAGGAGACATTTCCCGGTAAGAGAGGCTACTAAAGATAAACAACTAGATAGTCAGATCCCACACATACCAAGCATTTCAATAACATACACACAATATGCTCGATATGTGCAATACAACATGGCATCACAAAATGACTCTACGACTCAGTAGTTTTTATTCAATAGGCTCCGAGGAGCGAGATATTACAATCATGGGTCTCATGACCCAACACTCAGAGCATACAAGTCAAAGCACAAGCGGAAGCCATCAAGTCTAAGTACAGACATCTATAAATGAAAAAGGCTAAGAAGCCTGACTATCTACCAGATCCTGCCGAGGGCACAAGATCATAGCTGAGGTAACAAGCTAAACGTCGAAGTCCACGTGGAACTACTAGTGAGACTGAAGTCTCTCTACAAAAACATAAATTAAGCAACGTGAGTACAAATGTACCCAGCAAGACTTACATCAGATCTATCTACATATGCATCATTATCAACAAACGGGATGGTGGAGTTTGACTGCAGCAAGCCAGCTCTGACTCGGTGGCTATCCTAAACTACGACTGCAAGTAACTCTTTTGAGGTGGCGCACACGAGTCCACATATTCACCATATCAATACACCACTATGGACCCGCTCCCGTCTCCCTACGAGAACGCCATCCATAGCACTCAGGCTTATCTTGCGTATTTTAGAGTATCCACTTTCACTTGTCTAAGAACTATGCAAGGGGTCCAAGTTTCCATATCCGAGGAATCCGGCTATTCGAATAGATAATGATAACCCTGCAGGGGTGTACTTCTTCACACACGCTCCCGCCACTTATCGCCTTGTACACGTCATGTACCTCGGCAACCTTCAAGCGGAAGCCGGGCGAGGGAGTCGGCCACGACCTAACTAACCGAACAAGTCTCTAGTTCAGGTTTATCACCTATTCGGGTTCAATCCGCAAGGAGATCCGGCCGGGGTGTCGCTCACGGCCCCAAACGATGTGAGCAGGGTTCCCAAGCCCACCATTCGGGTGCCACTTGGTACACCGTGCCACTGTGCCTAGTCTGTCCCAAGCCCACCTGTACCGGGTGCCACTTGGTAGACTACTAACACTACCTACAAACACCAGAAACTAGTTGCAACTCCTGGACAGAGATCATGTTGATTAATAATTCGAGAGGGGTCGAGTTACCGGAACCCAATGTGTGGTAGTAACTGGTCATGGATCACAAACACAGAACTCAGTTCCTGAGGACGGCTGCAATGAGACAACCCACCATGTACTCCTACATGGCCTCTCACCGCTACCTTTACCAAATCATGTTCACACACTTAGCTCACACACAGTAGGACATGTTCACACGCCTCTGATTCATCCCCGATGAATCAGACCTGACTCAACTCTAAGCAGTAGCAGGCATGACAAACAAGCATGAATGATTAGGCACAATAGGGCTCAAACAACTCCTACTCATGCTAGTGGGTTTCATCTATTTACTGTGGCAATGACAGGTCATGCAGAGGATAAAGGGGTTCAACTACCGCAGCAAGTAACAAATATGTCGTTGTTGTCCTAATGCAGTAAAAGAGAGCAGGAGCGAGAGAGTGGGACTTTATCGGAATGAACAAGGGGGTTTTGCTTGCCTGGCACTTCTGAAGATAACATTGAGTCTTCATCAGTGTCAACGATCACATCATCGGTACAGCGTGTACCGAGGGGGAACAACACCGGCAAACACAGAAGAAACACGATCAATGCAATGCACAATATGATGCATGCTATGACATGGCAATATGAGTGTGTTTTGGGCTAATGCACCTAGCTATGATTTAAATGAAGTTGGTTTGAATACATGATTCAAATTCCAACTCCATGTATGATTATTTAAATGCCCTTTATTTGTTTTGTCCAAAACAGAGGACAAACATTGTTCAAACATGCATGAAAATGGTACAGATGGATTCCTTGAATTTTTCTGATAATTTTTCATATATAATTTATTTAATTTGGAGTTACAGTTGAATTTCTATGATTTATTGAAGTTCTAGCTATTTTCTGGAATTTTCTGAATTATTTTAAATCCAGAAAGAATTAATTGTGTCGGCCTGACGTCAGCATGATGTCAGCGAGTCAACGGCCAGGTCCAGCTCAAACCTGACGTGCGGGGTCCACACGTCAGTGACACAGGAACTAATCCCGGTCAAACCCAGCGCTGACTGGGGTTTGACCAGGGGTGGGGCCCACTGTCAGTGGCTGTAGGTTGTTTAACTAGCTGGGTTAGCTCCTAATGACGGAGCCACGTCAGCTCCCGCCAGAGTTCGGGCGGGGTCGGGGTTGGCGCTAGGGGGCACGGGAGGGGAAGCTGGTGTGTGTGTTAGGTTCCTGGTGAGGTGTGGAGCACGTTGCCATGCTCGGGAGTTAGCTACGGTGGCTCTGGCCTTGTCTGCGTCATCGCCGGCGGCGAGGAGCTCACGGCCCCGGTGAAAGGGCGGCTAGAGTGCGGGAACGAGCGCGGGGAGGAGGGGAAATGGAAGAGGAGCTCACAGCGGATCCGGTAGAGGCAACGGCGAGGCCGGGGAGGGGCTAGAGCTCGCGAATCCTCGAAAGTTTGCCGGCGGCCGAAGGTTGGGGACGAGCTCTGGGACGACGCTACAGGGCTCCCGCGGTCGAATGGGTTGGTGTAGAAGACGCAGAAGGCGATGGCGGTTCCTCTGGACTCATCGGAGAGGCACGGGGTGGACGGTGGCCGCGGTGGTGCTCGTCGGCGGCGGCGGGTGTGTTCGGTGACGACAGGGAGGGAGAGCAGAGGAGGAGGAGGGGGTCCAGAGAGAGAGGGGCGGTCGAGGGGGTCGAGGGCGTCTCCGTGGCGTTGCGGGAGACGTCCAGGGGGAGGAGGAGGCCGCCAGGTAGGGAGGAGGTGGCCGGGGCGCGTGGCCGCGCGCGCCGGGCGCGTGCCCGTCCTCCTGGCAGAGAGGAAGACGACAGGGGAGGAGCCCCTGGTGGGCTGGGCCGGCTTCTGCAGCAGGCCGCACAGGTAGGCGCCAGGTAGATCTCTCTCTTTCTTTCTCTTTTCTATTTTCTGCAGTTTGTTTTGATTTAGTTTTAGGCACTAAATCATTTTTTATAAATTCTGTAGGTTTTTATGTGGCTTGCTAAAATATATACAAAGCCACTCACAAACTTCCAGAATTATTGGAGTCATATTTAATATATATAAAATATAAATCCAAAGCAAATAGTTATTGGATTAATTCAAATGGTCAAAATAAATATCTCTGAGACTCCAAAAATATTGGTTTGAATTTTACCTCTTACCAATATTTTTATGGAATAACAGGAACATTTTCTTGGACTCATTTGAGAAGATTTAAATGTTGGTTATTTTTAGAAGGTTTCTGAGGCTTTGAAAATTCCTCAATTCCAATTTCATTTAAAATTAAACATGATGCACACATGGAAGCAAGCATAGGTCAGGCCAGAACTAGGGATGTGACAACTCGCCCCCACTAAACAAGAATCTCAACCCGAGATTCAAGTGTAGGGTAAGACGATGGGGAACGGAACCTAACACAATCTTCACGATCCAGGTTGCCCTTCATAAGAACATCGATTCGATTACCATCATTGTCTTGATGTCTTCCTCCGAGAACTCCAACTAACATGACAACGAGAGGAAAGGAGAAACCCTAAAAGAATTGTTCTTCTCGAAGGTCGAACAACTCAGGATTAACCCACGGAATGAGACATAGCAACATCTCTCGAGCTGAGAGACGAAGCACACATCCATAGGAATGGAGTGAAGCAGATGACGGAGGTTCACTAGGTAGACAACAATTCCACACCTAAGAAGGTGGTAAACGATTGTCAACGTAGCGAGGAGTTGAGTGGCCATGATACCACGACGAAACATCCTGGAGGAGGGTGATTCGTAGATTATTACCTTAAGTGGCAAAAAGAATTACCTTTGATATAGAGATCATTGAGACTCTCTATATCAGCCTAAGGCAAATCACAGCAATCGATTGGCGGGGGTCGGTAGAATGGCATACTCGGACTTGGATGATGTGGATTACCTTGTTGAAGACAACGTAATGGATGAGTTTGCTTATCACCAGAAATGGAAGAGACCCATGGTAGAATGGCACATTGGCGGTGCAAGCTGGGAACAAAATGCAAATGCTGGGAATGATTCTGGTAACTGGGGAAGAACCCAACAATAGAGAGTGGATTCACTGTTTGAAAAGGTCATAGCATTACCGAGGAAACCGAGAGGAATCCTAGTTAGTGCCGATGATAACACCTAGCGCTTGTGCGTGCTCTCAAGAACTTGGGCATTTCCATAATCATCAAGGTTTTACCAACATCCGTGTCAAGGATCCTGGCAACACAACTTGCTACCATGATGAATGATGATGGATGATGCAGATGCAAAGGAAAATAACACTTTCTCAGATTTCACCCTTGGCAGGGCCAAGGAAATAAAATCTGGATGATCGACCGAGAGACATTTAGCACTCCGCTTCTAATGTTCTCCTTGACGTGCTAGTGTATCCCATTCATAGATATGGTTTGATAACTAGAACATCAAGTAAAGGTCGGACTTCGGGAGCAATAGAATCCATAAGGAACAGTTACGGAGGTAAATCCTACGAAATCCTTATGGGGAGGTGGCCAACTTCCTCAAACAAGATACTACAATAATAGGTCTTCCGGCTGGGTGTGTTGGCCACGACATCCACTTTACCGGTTATCGAGGGGCCAATATTATAGTTCTTGGGAAATGTTCCAACCATCATATCTGCCTGAGATTCAGATCTGGTTGGTGTCAGGATATTCCAGACTCATCGAGTCTAGGAAGAAAAATGAAAGTTTGCAACACAAATCGACGAGATGACGTTGCAAGATTCTCGAGAAATGAACTACGATAGCAAGCTCCAAAACATGAGCTGGTTCTGCTACAAACATGTGAACATGTTGTCCCAGACAAGCATGACCACATGGTAGTCTTATAATAAAACACTACCGAGTTCTGGTTGGGAACCATCATCGAGGATATCAAAGTTCTTGATTAAGCCTGGGTTAGCTCTTAAGAAGAACTCCTTCTCCTAGAACAAATCAGTCAGTGGCTTGGTGTGCTACAGAATTCATATGGAACGAAGATGATCAGTCTAACAGACCACAGAATACTTTGCACGTGCATGACTGACTTGAGATGATTCCAGAGGAGTAAAACAAACTTTCTCGAATTCACGACGGCAACTTACATCAAATGCACGTGAATCAAAGGGAGTCACTTCTTTCATCCAACATATACTTCATGAACGGGGCATGAAGAAAATGCCTATAAAAGTTTCCAACACTAGGTTGATGTTCAACATGAATCATGGGGGAGAGAAAATGTTGCTTATGGGCTCAACAACAACTCATCGGAATTTCCATATCACTGGACTTCCACCATCATGTGAACACGGTGATAGTATTGGTCAGACCAAAAGATGTAATGGTATATGCTCGAGGGATCAACCACGAGTAAGACAACATTACGAGCATCGTTGGTACTGATTTGATTGACGATAGCCCACACTCAAATCAAAGGATTGATAAGACAATAGGTCCAGCAACTGATCACAGGGACCAATCGATGAAGATATCATCTTTCTTCAACACACACTACACAAGAATATCCCTTTGGAACGAACTAAGTTAGGCAAGCTTTTATCTTCCAACTCTCCAAGTTGTTGTCTAGCTTAACCAACTAGCTCAGGGATATCTAACACTGATTTTTGGGGAAGGGGGTGGTTTACAAGAAACCAACTTGATCACGAGCTCAACATAGCGGTCAGGTGACAACCTGGTAATACTTCCGAGAAGATATTCGGAAAATCACGAACCACCGGTATGTTACTAAGCTTGAGAGCAATCTTTCTTTTCAGGGCAAGATGATATGATCAAATGAGCGAGGACTTGACAAAATCCTAACTCATCAATCAAAGAGTGCACCAGGAAATAAGGACTAGGTAGCACAATCAACCTTAGGGCGATGATTCAAAAATCAACATGCTAAGAATGAGGTTATTGTCCATTAACTACCAAGCAACAAGGTTGCTAGGAGTATTGAATTCACACATCACAATTCACTTGTCGGCATTCCGGTTGCAACAACACGGAACCGAGGGATGAATAATGATGGCGAGAAGTATCACTACATCAAGAATTCACAAGAGCCGGTGCAATCCTCATGAAAATCTTGACATAAAGACGGTAATACTTCAGGGTAGAACAGAATCAAAAGCTGGGCTGGCATTTTGATCTGCGGAGCATGACTACCTTGACCCAATCCTAGATATGGATGAGGTACTGGAGTTCATTTCTCCTAGTCATTCTGGAATAGAATGGCTTGATGGACCACAAGAGTAATAGGTATCGATGAACGATTGCACGCATACTCTTGACTATCAATTGATAGACGAGGGCCAGAAAACAACTAAAGAGGGACAACTCAAAGGAACATATGATTTTCCAAGTTGTGGATGCATGGACTAGCATGTCGAACTAATTCAACATATTTCTTCCGGATAACCCATGCAGAAAGGTAGAACTGGCAGAGTCACAATATAGAATCGAGAACCCATCGAGAGCACTCTGATTGTGATCTTTCGATCAGCAAGGAACATCTGCCATAAACAGTTCATAGTATTTGGAAGAAGGAAATACCACGAACATCGAGGACTAATGCAAGGGTTACTAATAACCTAAAGGAACGAGCAAAACTATCAACATGAAGCAAGTAGGGTGAATCTCGGGTTCAAAACCCAGGAGTAGAATACCTACTACTAAGTGGCATCACGGGATGCTTTCGAGGATAAAGGCCAGAATCATCACACTGGGACACAAATCATGGCTAGACTACTAGATGATCCCCTGAGACACCTAGGGTCATAATAATAACTCCAACATAAATGTCAAGGCAATAGAATACCTCAACTCAACAATTAGTGTGATTGAGCTGGCATAAAGGAACATCGAAACCAGAGGGAAAGGATTTTGCAAATGCATCAGACTATTTAGAAACCTGGGATGACTCGGACAGCATAACGGCTGTAAATGCTCAGAAAAGACTTGAGACATTCACAGAAATGGTGGCATAACCACTCAGGAGCACAATACCAAGGTTTCGAGATCAACAGTTAACATACAGAAGTAGTAGGAACTGAACAGAGGCTTAAGTCCAACAATCTTATAAGTCTACGGATTAGTAACACGTCATCCTGATAGATAGATGAGAAGGCCTAGTTCTTAGTCCCCGTAGAAGAGAAGAGGATGACTCAGATCAGAGGTCCATGAGGTATAAGGAGTAAACAGAGCCTTACGTTCCATCCCACAATCAATTCCCTTATATAACTAAAGCATTTCTAGACTCAACTTCGACCAGTTTGGCTTGGTAATCCTACAGGCAGTCAAGCTCTGATACCAACGCTGTCAGGACCCCGACTCAATGTCACATCGATCTAGCCTGTAACACCTCATATCACTTTGCGGCCTCACGCACGGTATTCCCACGGGTGTCGCCTTACCTTTGCCCGGGACGTTTGCGCCTTTTGGCTCACATATATGATGATGTCGCTAGCATCCATATGATAAGGAGCCCGGGCTGACATGACTAGTCGTAAACCCAAAGTGGCACAGACTTACAGGGACAGGCATCCATGACCCAGCATCGAACGTGTCGGTCATCAGCAAGTGGGTCCGGGCTGTAGCACTGGGCTAGCAGGACTCCGGTAAACCGGGCTGTAGCGGGCTAACAGGGCTCCGGTACTCAATGCGTGACATTTCCCCGAAGGGACAGACACAGGAACGAAGAAGGACACATGCCGGCCAGCCTAAGTGTTCCGGAGCAGTAGCAAGCTACCATGGCTCGGTGGAAACACTAGGAGACATTTCCCGGTAAGAGAGGCTACTAAAGATAAACAACTAGATAGTCAGATCCCACACATACCAAGCATTTCAATAACATACACACAATATGCTCGATATGTGCAATACAACATGGCATCACAAAATGACTCTACGACTCAGTAGTTTTTATTCAATAGGCTCCGAGGAGCGAGATATTACAATCATGGGTCTCATGACCCAACACTCAGAGCATACAAGTCAAAGCACAAGCAGAAGCCATCAAGTCTGAGTACAGACATCTATAAATGAAAAAGGCTAAGAAGCCTGACTATCTACCAGATCCTGCCGAGGGCACAAGATCGTAGCTGAGGTAACAAGCTAAACGTCGAAGTCCACGTGGAACTACTAGTGAGACTGAAGTCTCTCTGCAAAAACATAAATTAAGCAACGTGAGTACAAATGTACCCAGCAAGACTTACATCAGATCTATCTACATATGCATCATTATCAACAAAGGGGATGGTGGAGTTTGACTGCAGCAAGCCAGCTCTGACTCGGTGGCTATCCTAAACTACGACTGCAAGTAACTCTTTTGAGGTGGCGCACACGAGTCCACATATTCACCATATCAATACACCACTATGGATCCGCTCCCGTCTCCCTACGAGAACGCCATCCATAGCACTCAGGCTTATCTTGCGTATTTTAGAGTATCCACTTTCACTTGTCTATGAACTATGCAAGGGGTCCAAGTTTCCATATCCGAGGAATCCGGCTATTCGAATAGATAATGATAACCCTGCAGGGGTGTACTTCTTCACACACGCTCCCGCCACTTATCGCCTTGTACACGTCATGTACCTCGGCAACCTTCAAGCGGAAGCCGGGCGAGGGAGTCGGCCACGACCTGACTAACCGAACAAGTCTCTAGTCCAGGTTTATCGCCTATTCGGGTTCCATCCGCAAGGAGATCCGGCCGGGGTGTCGCTCACGGCCCCAAACGATGTGAGCAGGGTTCCCAAGCCCACCATCCGGGTGCCACTTGGTACACCATGCCACTGTGCCTAGTCTGTCCCAAGCCCACCTGTACCGGGTGCCACTTGGTAGACTACTAACACTACCTACAAACACCAGAAACTAGTTGCAACTCCTGGACAAAGATCATGTTGATTAATAAGTCGAGAGGGGTCGAGTTACCGGAACCCAATGTGTGGTAGTAACTGGTCATGGATCACAAACACAGAACTCAGTTCCTGAGGACGGCTGGAATGAGACAACCCACCATGTACTCCTACATGGCCTCTCACCGCTACCTTTACCAAATCGTGTTCACACACTTAGCTCACACACAGTAGGACATGTTCACACGCCTCTGATTCATCCCCGATGAATCAGACCTGACTCAACTCTAAGCAGTAGCAGGCATGACAAACAAGCATGAATGATTAGGCACAATAGGGCTCAAACAACTCCTACTCATGCTAGTGGGTTTCATCTATTTACTGTGGCAATGACAGGTCATGCAGAGGATAAAGGGGTTCAACTACCGCAACAAGTAACAAATATGTCGTTGTTGTCCTAATGCAGTAAAAGAGAGCAGGAGCGAGAGAGTGGGACTTTATCGGAATGAACAAGGGGGTTTTGCTTTCCTGGCACTTCTGAAGATAACATTGAGTCTTCATCAGTGTCAACGATCACATCATCGGTACAGCGTCTACCGAGGGGGAACAACACCGACAAACACAGAAGAAACACGATCAATGCAATGCACAATATGATGCATGCTATGACATGGCAATATGAGTGTGTTTTGGGCTAATGCACCTAGCTATGATTTAAATGAAGTTGGTTTGAATACATGATTCAAATTCCAACTCCATGTATGATTATTTAAATGCCCTTTATTTGTTTTGTCCAAAACAGAGGACAAACATTGTTCAAACATGCATGAAAATGGTACAGATGGATTCCTTGAATTTTTCTGATAATTTTTCATATATAATTTATTTAATTTGGAGTTACAGTTGAATTTCTATGATTTATTGAAGTTTTAGCTATTTTCTGGAATTTTTTGAATTATTTTAAATCCAGAAAGAATTAATTGCGTCAGCCTGGCGTCAGCATGATGTCAGCGAGTCAACGGCCAGGTCCAGGTCAAACCTGACGTGCGGGGTCCACACGTCAGTGACACAGGAACTAATCCCGGTCAAACCTAGCGCTGACTGGGGTTTGACCAGGGGTGGGGCCCACTGTCAGTGGCTGTAGGTTGTTTAACTAGTTGGGTTAGCTCCTAATGACGGAGCCACGTCAGCTCCCGCCGGAGTTCGGGCGTGGTCGGGGTTGGCGCTAGGGGGCACGGGAGGGGAAGCTGGTGTGTGTGTTAGGTTCCTGGTGAGGTGTGGAGCACGTTGCCGTGCTCGGGAGTTAGCTACGGTGGCTCTGGCCTTGTCTGCGTCATCGCCGGCGGCAAGGAGCTCACGGCCCCGGTGAAAGGGCGGCTAGAGTGCGGGAACGAGCGCGGGGAGGAGGGGAAATAGAAGAGGAGCTCACAACGGATCCGGTAGAGGCAACGGCGAGGCCGGGGAGGGGCTGGAGCTCGCGAATCCTCGAAAGTTCGCCGGTGGCCAAAGGTTGGGGACAAGCTCCGGGACGACGCTACAGGGCTCCCGCGGTCGAATGGGTTGGTGTAGAAGACGCAGAAGGCGATGGCGGTTCCTCTGGACTCATCGGAGAGGCACGGGGTGGACGGTGGTCGCGGTGGTGCTCGTCGGCGGCGGCGGGTGTGTTCGGTGACGAGTGGGAGGGAGAGCAGAGGAGGAGGAGGGGGTCCAGAGAGAGAGGGGCGGTCGAGGGGGTCGAGGGCGTCTCCGTGGCGTTGCGGGAGACGTCCAGGGGGAGGAGGAGGCAGCCAGGCAGGGAGGAGGTGGCCGGGGCGCGTGGCCGCGCGCACCGGGCGCGTGCCCGTCCTCCTGGCAGGGAGGAAGACGACAGGGGAGGAGCCCCTGGTGGGCTGGGCCGGCTTCTGCAGCAGGCCGCACAGGTAGGCGCCAGGTAGATCTCTCTCTTTCTTTCTCTTTTCTATTTTCTGCAGTTTGTTTTGATTTAGTTTTAGGCACTAAATCATTTTTTATAAATTCTGTAGGTTTTTATGTGGCTTGCTAAAATATATACAAAGCCACTCACAAACTTCCAGAATTATTGGAGTCATAGTTAATATATATAAAATATAAATCCAAAGCAAATAGTTATTGGATTAATTCAAATGGTCAAAATAAATATCTCTGAGACTCCAAAAATATTGGTTTGAATTTTACCTCTTACCAATATTTTTATGGAATAACAGGAACATTTTCTTGGACTCATTTGAGAAGATTTAAATGTTGGTTATTTTTAGAAGGTTTCTGAGGCTTTGAAAATTCCTCAATTCAAATTTCATTCAAAATTAAACATGATGCACACATGGAAGCAAGCATAGGTCAGGCCAGAACTAGGGATGTGACAAACGGGTTGCATATTGACGGAACACCACAACAATTATTTAGTTCTCTCTCAGGTATGTACTCACCAATATTAAATGTTCTTAACATGGTAAGAGGTGAAGCATAACAAAAACTATACCATCTAACCAATTTAAATGGGGTCGGACATAACAAACAACAAATCCGGTAATCCCCATATGCATTTATCAATTTCATGCAACAACAATTTAAACATTTTAGTTGTTCTTATCATGATGCGGATGACATGAACAAGTTTATGCAATTTTTATTAAAAGATGACAAGAGCAATATGAAGCATTTGTCACCATGGTGGAAAGGAAAAGGGGTGCCACGGCAACGATAACAAAACGGTGCCACGGCAACGTCCCGGTTTCCGGTAACTCGATTGAGATGCCAGTGCAAAAGGAAAAGTGACGGGGGCGTGTCAACAGATGGTGGGGCGCTCCCGCATTCCGGGTGTCCCACGAGTTGGCGACAAGGAAACGAGTGACAATTTGGACATGGTGCAAACACGAGCATCTCAAACATCGCCAGCATTCGTTCACAGATGTCGTCTCGGGGTTATACCTTCAAAGTGTGCAAACGGGATGGTTCTCGGGACATTCATAGTGGAAGTAGGGGTACATGACAACGGTAGAGGTACTCGTGATCTTGGGGGCGGTAGTCGTTCACGTTCTTAGTTGCACAATTTTCTGTAGATGTTCGGGATCATGATGAGGGACTTGATGTCCACGGAGGCTCCGAGGGTCGATGGTAGTTATTCTCGTATCATCGCGAAAGTATTCGTACTCGTCGATAGTGGTACTTGGCGTTTCGTTCGGTACTCGTTTGAGCATCCAAGGTCTTCGGCGCTACGGTAGTCGAACTTGATGAAAAACGGGTCTCCTCGGGGACTTGATGCATACGAATTCTCCGGGTTTGTAGTAGTACTTGACGGGGGTGGTGCTTGTCGATCCTGGTCTTGGCGACGGTAGTTGTACACGGGTCGTAGACGTTCTCGGGTCATGGGTAGAGGTACTTGGCGCATCGTCGTGTGTAGTCGTACTCGGTGTCCTCGGGGCAACGACTATAGTCGTGGTACGGCGTATCACCGTGTAGTTGTACACGGAGTCGAACGGAGGCCTTGACGATTCAACGGGTATGAAGCAACGGAAACGCACAGGCCTCCCTTGTACTTAGCACAATCCGAGACAATCTTGACGATCCAGCGACGCGACGTGGTACAGGACAGTCTTCGTCTTGGCAGGGCAGCGGTCCAAGCGAGCAGTAGCAAGGCAGTACAGGGCATGGTGCGGGGCTGCGGGCCGAGGTGGTACTTGCCGGTCTCGGTCACGACCTTCCTGGCAGCGGTGCGGGAAGCCGGTGGTTGCTTGAGGCATCGGTGAAGGAAGCGGAGCAGAGGCGCGGTGCTGGAGCTTGAGGACGCGGGGCAGCGATGGTGGAGGCACTGGCTGGTCGTTTCCTCGAGCAGGAGGCAGGGAAGGAACCGCGCGAGGGAGGGGTTGAGGACGAGGCTCGACGGCTCGGGGTGGCGCGCGGCAGGAGGAGCAGCTCCGACAGTGGCGGTCGTTGTACGATGCAGCAGCGGCATGGGAGGTGAGGAGGCGGAGGAGTAGGCTCATCGGCGTTCGAGGGAGGAGCTGGCGACGGGGGGCTCTGCGAGGAGAAGCCAGAGGAGAGGTGGCGCGGCAAAGAAGATCGAGAGGAATGAGGGACACGGATCGGGAGGAGCGGGCGTGCGCTCCTCTCTGTCACTCCTGGTGGTGCGAGGAAGGAACAAGGGGAGTGATACGTCTCCAACGTATCTATAATTTTTTATTGCTCCATGCTATATTATCTACTGTTTTGAATGTTTATGTGCTTTATTATACACTTTTATATCATTTTTGGGACTAACCTATTAACCCAGAGCCCAGTGCCAGTTTCTGTTTTTACCCAGTTTTAGGGTTTAGAAGAAAAGGAAAATCAAACGGAGTCCAATTGACCTGAAACTTCACGGAACTCATTTTTGGAAGGAAAGAAGCCCAGAAGACTTGGAATGCATGTCGGGGAACCTACGAGAAGGTCACGAGGTAGGGGGCGCACCCACCCCCCTAGCGCGCCCTCCACCCTCGTGAGCCCCTCGTGCCCCCCCTGACGTACTTCTTCCACCTATATATCTCCATATACCCTTAAAACATCGGGGACCACAATAGATCGGGAGTTCCGCTGCCAAAAGCCTCCGTAGCCACCGAAAGCCAATCTAGACCCGTTCCGGCACCCTGCCGGAGGGGGCAATCCCTCTCCAGTGGCCATCTTCATCATCCCGGTGCTCTCCATGACGAGGAGGGAGTAGTTCTCCCTCGGGGATGAGGGTATGTACCAGTAGCTATGTGTTTGATCTCTCACTCTCTCGTGTTCTTGATTTGGCACGATCTTGATGTATCGCGAGCTTTGCTATTATCGTTGGATCTTATGTTTCTTCTCCCCCTCTACTCTCTTGTAATAAATGGAGTTTCCCCTTTGAAGTTATCTTATCAGATTGAGTCTTTAAAGATTTGAGAACACTTGATGTATGTCTTTCCATGGATATCTGTGGTGACAATGGGATATCACGTGATTCACTTGATGTATGTTTTGGTGATCAACTTGCGGGTTCCGCCCATGAACCTATGCATAGGGGTTGGCACACATTTTTGTCGTGATTCTCTGGTAGGAACTTTGGGGCACTCTTTGAGGTTCTTTGTGTTGGTTGAATAGATGAATCTGAGATTGTGTGACGCATATCGTATAATCATACCTACGGATATTTGAGGTGACATTGGAGTATCTAGGTGACATTAGGGTTTTGATTAATTTGTGTCTTAAGGTGTTATTCTAGTACGAACTCTAGGGCTATTTGTGACACTTATAGGAATAGCCCAACGGATTAATTGGAAAGAATAACTTTGAGGTGGTTTCGTACCCTACCATAATCTCTTCGTTCGTTCTCCACTATTAGTGACTTTGGAGTGACTCTTTGTTGCATGTTGAGGGATAGTTTTATGATCCAATTATGTTAGTATTGTTGAGAGGACTTACACTAGTGAAAGTATGAACCCTAGGCCTTGTTTCCTAGCATTGCAATACCGTTTATGCTCACTTTTACCATTAGTTACCTTGCTGTTTTTATAATTTCAGATTACAAAAACCTTTATCTACTATCCATATACCGCTTGTATCACCATCTCTTCACCGAACTAGTGCACCTATACAATTGACCATTGTATTGGGTGTGTTGGGGACACAAGAGATTCTTTGTTATTTGGTTGCAGGGTTGCTTGAGAGCGATCATCTTCATCATACGCCTCCCACGGATTGATAAACCTTAGGTCATCCACTTGAGGGAAATTTGCTATTGTCCTACAAACCTCTGCACTTGGAGGCCCAACAACGTCTACAAGAAGAAGGTTGTGTAGTAGACATCAAGCTCTTTTCTGGCGCTGTTGCCGGGGAGGTGAGTGCTTGAAGGTATATCTTTAGATCTTGCAATCGAGTCTTTTAGTTTCTTGTTTTATCACTAGTTTAGTTTATAAAAGAAAACTACAAAAAATGGAATTGAGTTTGTCTCATACGCTTCACCTTTTTAATATCTTTCGTGAGTATGATGGAAAGGATAATTGTACTCAAGTGCTAGAAGAAAAAATCTATAAAATGTTTGGCACTAAATATTTGAATGATGATCATGATTGCAATGTTGTTAGTATGAATTCCTTGAATATCCATGATGCTAATGATATGCAAAGCCATAAGCTTGGGGAAGCTATGTTTGATGAAGATGCTATTTTTTGTCCCCCAAGTTTTGATGAGCAAAGTTATTATGATGAAAGCATGCCTCCTATCTATGATGATTATTGTGATGACACGTATGCTTTAAAGAATAATGATAACCATGAAACTTGTCATCTTGATCTTAATTTTCAATCACATGGTAGTTATTTTGTTGAGTTTGCTCCCACTATTATTCCTGAAAAGAATTTTGCTTATGTGGAGAGTAGTAAATTTTCTATGCTTGTAGATCATGAAAAGAATGCTTTATGTGATGGTTATATTGTTGAATTCATTCATGATGCTACTGAAAATTATTATGAGGGAGGAATATATGCTTGTAGGAATTCCAATAATATCAAGTTTCCTCTCTATGTGCTTAAAATTTTGAAGTTATGCTTGTTTTACCTTCCTATGCAAGTTGATTATTGTTCCCACAAGTTGTTTTCTCACAAAATCCCTATGCATAGGAAGTGGGTTAGACTTAAATGTGCTAGTCATATTCTTTATGATGCTCTCTTTATGTTTCAATTCTTATCCTTTATATGAGCATCATTGAAATCATCATGCCTAGCTAGTGGCGTTAAACGATAGCGCTTGTTGGGAGGCAACCAAATTTTATTCTTGTTCTTTGCTTTTTGCTCCTGTTAAGTAATAAATAATTCATCTAGCCTCTGTTTAGATGTGATTTTATGCTTTTAATTAGTGTTTGTGCCAAGTAGAACCTTTGGGAAGACTGGGGGAAAGTCTTGTTGATCATGCTGTAAAAAAACAGAAACTTTAGCGCTCACGAGAATTGCTGCCATTTTTTGTTAGAGAGTTCTATTTAGTTAATTATTTTTGCAGCTGATTAATATATAAATTCCTCAGGTCCAGAATTTTATTTTATAATTTTTGGGGTTCCAAAAGTATACGTTTGATCCAGATTACTACAGACTGTTCTGTTTTTGACAGATTCTATTTTCGATGTGTTGTTTGCTTATTTTGATGAATCTACGAGTAGTATCGGAGGGTATGAACCATAGAGAAGTTGGAATACAGTAGATATTACACCAATATAAATAAAGAATGTGCTCATTACAGTACCTTATGATGGTGATTTGCTTTCTTATACTAACGGAGCTTACGAGTTTTCTGTTAAGTTTTGTGTTGTGAAGTTTTCAAGTTTTGGGTAAGGATTCGATGGACTATGGAACAAGGAGTGGAAAGAACCTAATCTTGGGGATTCCCATGGAACCCCAAGATATAATTCAAGGACAAGAAAGAGCCTAAGCTTGGGGATGCCCCGGAAGGCATCCCCTCTTTCGTCTTTGTTCATCGGTAACTTTACATGGAGCTATATTTTTATTTGCCACATGATATGTGTTTTGCTTGGAGCGTCAATTTATTCTGTTAGGATTTGCTTGCTGTTATTTAGAACAATGTTTTGCATCTTTTATTTCAATAAAAGTGGCATTGATAGCCTTTACTATGCCTATTTTAAAAGTCCACATGTTCCTGTTTGAAAACAGAAAGTTTACCGCTGTTGCAATAATTCCCTAGAAAAGTCAGAATGTGATAAAATGTTGAAAACTTTTGCATATTAAGCTCTGATAAATTTACTACAGTGGGAATTTTATTTCATAATTTTTGGAGCTAGGGAAGTATGGATGTTGCTGCATTCTTTACAGACTATCCTGTTTAGGAAGATTGCTGTTATGTTTGCATTGTTTCCATATGTTTGCTTCTTTAGTGATTCTATTTGAGGACAGGACTATTAAATATGCAGAGGCATTTAGTATGCAATGTTGAATAATAATTTTAGTGATTTGCTACAGTAGAGTATGATAAGGTTTTTGCAATGGTTTATACTAACTTATCTCATGAGTCCTTGTTGAGTATTGTGTGGATGAAGCTTTTGAGATTTAGGGAGACCGTGATATGAGAGGAATTAAGGAGACAAAAAAGCTCAAAATTGGGGATGCCCAAGGCACCCCAAGATAATATTTCAAGAACTCTCAAGCGTCTAAGCTTGGGGATGCCCTGGTTGGCATCCCACCTTTCTTCTTCAACAACTATCGGTTAGCCTCGGATGATCCTAAGTTTTTGCTTCTTCACATGATGTTTGCCATTCTTAGAATGTCATTTTATTTTGCTTTGCTTGCTGTTTGAATAAAATACCAAGATCTGAAATTATTAAATGTTAGAGAGTCTTCACATAGTTGCATAATTATTCGACTACTCATTTATCTTCACTTATATCTTTCGGAGTAGTTTGTCGTTGCTCTAGTACTTCACTTATATCTTTTAGAGCATGGTGGTAGTTTTACTTTGAAGAAATAGATGAACTCTCATGCTTCACTTAGATTATTTTGAGAGTCTTAATAGCATGGTAATTTGCTTAAAATCCTAATATGCTAGGCATCCAAGAATAGTAAAAACTTTCATATAGAGTGTTGAATACTAAGAGAAGTTTGATGCTTGATGATTGTTTTGAGATATGAGGATGGTAATATTAGAGTCATGCTAGTTGAGTGGTTATGAATTTGAGAAATACTTGTGTTGAATTTTGTGATTCCCGTAGCATGCACGTATGGTGAACCATTATGTGATGAAGTCGGAGCATGATTTATTTACTGATTGTCTTCCTTATGAGTGGCGGTCGGGGACGAGCGATGGTATTTTCCTACCAATCTATCCCCCTAGGAGCATGCATGTAATACTTTGCTTTGATAACTTGTAGATTTTTGCAATAAGTATGTGAGTTCTTTATGACTAATGCTGAGTCCATGGATTATACGCACTCTCACCCTTCCACCATTGCTAGCCTCTCTAGTACCGTGCAACTTTCGCCGGTACCATAAACCCACCATATACCTTCCTCAAAACAGCCACCATACCTACCTATTATGGCATTTCCATAGCCATTCCGAGATATATTGCCATGCAACTTTCCACCGTTCCGTTTATTATGACACACTCCATCATTGTCATATTGCTTGCATGATCATGTAGTTGACATTGTATGTGGGGCAAAGCCACTGTTCATAATTCTTTCATACATGTCACTCATGCATCATTGCACATCCCGGTACACCGCCGGAGGCATTCATATAGAGTCATATCTTGTTCTAAGTATAGAGTTGTAATTCTTAAGTTGTAAGTAAATAAAAGTGTGATGATTATCATTATTAGAGCATTGTCCCAGTGAGGAAAGGATGATGGAGACTATGATTCCCCCATAAGTCGGGATGAGACTCCGGATGAAAATAAATAAATAAAAGAGGCCAAAGAAGCCCAAAAAAAAAGAGGCCATAAAAAAAGAGAAGGCCCAAATAAAAAAATAAAAAATAGAAAAAATGAGAGAAAAAAAGAGAAGGGGCAATGCTACTATCCTTTTACCATTCTTGTGCTTCAAAGTAGCACCATGATCTTCATAATAGAGAGTCTCCTATGTTGTCACTTTCATATACTAGTGGGAATCTTTCATTATAGAACTTGGCTTGTATATTCCAATGATGGGCTTCCTCAAAATGCCCTAGGTCTTCATGAGCAAGCAAGTTGGATGCACACCCACTTAGTTTCTTTTTGAGCTTTCATACATTTATAGCTCTAGTGCATCCGTTGCATGGAAATCCCTACTCACTCACATTGATATCTATTGATGGGCATCTCCATAGCCCGTTGATACGCCTAGTTGATGTGAGACTATCTTCTCCCTTTTTGTCTTCTCCACAACCACCATTCTATTCCACCTATAGTGCTATGTCCATTGCTCACGCTCATGTATTGCGTGAAGATTGAAAAAGATTGAGAACATCAAAAGTATGAAACAATTGCTTGGCTTGTCATCGGGGTTGTGCATGATTTAAATATTTTGTGTGGTGAAGATAGAGCATAACTAGACTATATGATTTTCTAGGGGTTGCTTTCTTTGGCCATGTTATTTTGAGAAGACATAATTGCTTAGTTGGTATGCTTGAAGTATTATCATTTTTATGTCAATATGAACTTTTGTCTTGAATCTTATGGATCTGAATATTCATGCCACAATTAAGAAGAATTACATTGAAATTATGCCAAGTAGCACTCCACATCAAAAATTCTGTTTTTATCATTTACCTACTCGAGGACGAGCAGGAATTAAGCTTGGGGATGCTGATACGTCTCCAACGTATCTATAATTTTTGATTGCTCCATGCTATAGTATCTACTGTTTTGAATGTTTATGGGCTTTATTATACACTTTTATATCATTTTTGGGACTAACCTATTAACACAGAGCCCAGTGCCAGTTTCTATTTTTACCCTGTTTTAGGGTTTCGAAGAAAAGGAAAATCCAACGGAGTCCAATTGACCTGAAACTTCACGGAACTCATTTTTGGAAGGAAAGAAGCCCAGAAGACTTGGAGTGCACGTCAGGGAACCTACGAGGAGGTCATGAGGCAGGGGGCGTGCCCACCCCCCTGGGCGCGCCCTCCACCCTCGTAGCCCCCTGACGTACTTCTTCTGCCTATATATCTCCATATACCCTAAAAAACATCGGGGAGCACAATAGATCAGGAGTTCCGCCGCCAGAAGCCTCCGTAGCCACCGAAAGCCAATCTAGACCCGTTCCGGCACCCTGCCGGGGGGGGGGCAATCCCTCTCCGGTGGCCATCTTCATCATCCCAGTGCTCTCCATGACGAGGAGGGAGTAGTTCTCCCTCGGGGCTGAGGGTATGTAGCAGTAGCTATGAGTTTGATCTCTCTCTCTCTCTCGTGTTCTTGATTTGGCATGATCTTGATGTATCGCAAGCTTTGCAATTATAGTTGGATCTTATGTTTCTCCTCCCCCTCTACTCTCTTGTAATGAATGGAGTTTCCCCTTTGAAGTTATCTTATCGGATTGAGTCTTTAAAGATTTGAGAACACTTGATGTATGTCTTGCCGTGGATATCTGTGGTGACAATGGGATATCACGTGATTCACTTGATGTATGTTTTGGTGATCAACTTGCGGGTTCCACCCATGAACCTATGCATAGGGGTTGGCACACGTTTTCGTCGTGATTCTCCGGTAGGAACTTTGGGGCACTCTTTGAGGTTCTATGTGTTGGTTGAATAGATGAATCTGAGATTGTGTGACGCATATCGTATAATCATACCCACAGATACTTGAGGTGACATTGGAGTATCTAGGTGACATTAGGGTTTTGATTGATTTGTGTCTTATGGTGTTATTCTAGTACGGACTCTAGGGCTGTTTGTGAAACTTATAGGAATAGCCCAACGGATTGATTGGAAAGAATAACTTTGAGGTGGTTTCGTACCCTACCATAATCTCTTCGTTCGTTCTCTACTATTAGTGACTTTGGAGTGACTCTTTGTTGCATGTTGAGGGATAGTTTTATGATCCAATTATGTTAGTATTGTTGAGAGGACTTACACTAGTGAAAGTATGAACCCTAGGCCTTGTTTCCTAGCATTGCAATACCGTTTATGCTCACTTTTACCATTAGTTACCTTGCTGTTTTTATAATTTCAGATTACAAAAACCTTTATCTACTATCCATATACCGCTTGTATCACCATCTCTTCGCCGAACTAGTGCACCTATACAATTGACCATTGTATTGGGTGTGTTGGGGACACAAGAGACTCTTTGTTATTTGGTTGCAGGGTTGTTTGAGAGAGACCATCTTCATCCTATGCCTCCCACGGGTTGATAAACCTTAGGTCATCCACTTGAGGGAAATTTGCTACTGTCTAACAAACCTCTACACTTGGAGGCCCAACAACGTCTACAATAAGAAGGTTGTGTAGTAGACATCAGGGAGAGGACGAGGGGATCGGGAGATGGGGGCTTAGATTAGAGGTTTAGGTGGGCCTAGGGTTAGAAGGGGGGTTTGGGCTGCGGGAAAAGGATGACAATTGGGCCGGCCTGGTGGGGGATTCTAAGAGGCCAGCAGCTGGGCTCTACTCTCTCTCCCTCTCAACTCCCTTTAACAAAAAGCAAAGAGAGGAGAAAATAAAAAGAAAAGGAGGGGTTAGAGAAAGAATTTGGGCATGCGGTTAAATCTCCCGGACTCATAAAAATGAGTTCGTTCCGAGAAAATGCATTTGGCGCCGCTTGAAAGATTGCATTCAAACACATTTGAATGATGATTCAAATAAGTTTGAATTAGAAAAACATTTTTTGGAGAGTCCAAAAATGTTCAGAATTTTTGGTAGAGCTCCAAAATATGATGAAAGAAATATATGGCTGTCAGGACCCCGACTCAATGCCACATCGATCTAGCATGTAACACCTCATATCACTTTGCGGCCTCACGCACGGTATTCCCACGGGTGTCGCCTTACCTTTGCCCGGGACCGTTTGCGCCTTTTGGCACACGTATATGACAGTGTCGCTAGCATCCATATGATAAGGAGCCCGGGCTGACATGGCTAGTCGTAAACCCAAAGCGGCACAGACTTACAGGGACAGGCATCCATGACCCAGCATCGAACGTGTCGGTCATCAGCGAGTGAATCCAGGCTGTAGCACTGGGCTAGCAGGACTCCGGTATTCACCGCGTGACATTTCCCCGAAGGGACAGACACAGGAACGAAGAAGGACACATGCCGGCCAGCCTAAGTGTTCCGGAGCAGTAGCAAGCTACCATGGCTCGGTGGAAACACTAGGAGACATTTCCCCGTAAGAGAGGCTACTAAAGATAAACAACTAGATGGTCAGATCCCACACATACCAAGCATTTCAATAACATACACACAATATGCTCGATATGTGCAAATACAACATGGCATCACAACATGACTCTAGGACTCAAGTAATCTATTCAATAGGCTCCGAGGAGCGAGATATTACAAACATGGGTCTCATGACCCAACATTCAGAGCATACAAATCAAGCACAAGCGGAAGCTATCATGTCTGAGTACAGACATCTATAAATGAAAAAGGCTGAGAAGCCTGACTATCTACCAAATCCTGCCGAGGCACAAGATCGTAGCTGAGGTAACAAGCTAAACGTCGAAGACCACGCGGAAATACTAGTGAGACTGAAGTCTCTCTGCAAAACATAAAATAGGCAAACGTGAGTACAAATGTACCCAGCAAGACTTACATCAGATCTATCTACATATGCATCATTATCAACAAAGGGGTGGTGGGGTTTAACTGCAGCAAGCCAGCTCTGACGCGGTGGCTATCCTAAACTACGACTGCAATGTAACTCTTTGAGGTGGCGCACACGAGTCCACATATTCACCAACCAATACCCCACTATGGATCCGCTCCCGTCTCCCTACGAGAACGCCATCCATAGCACTCACGCTTATCTTGCGTATTTTAGAGTATCCACTTTCACTTGTCTATGAACTGATATAAGCAACCCAGAGGTCCTTTTCCGTGGACACGGCTATTCGAATAGATTAGGTTAACCCTGCAGGGGTGTACTTCTTCACACACGCTCTCACCACTTACCGCCGTTTACACGACATGTACTCGGCAACCTTCAAGCGGAATCCCAACGTGGGTGTCGGCCACGGCCTACCTAAACACTCAAGTCTCTAGTCCAGGTTTATCGCCTATTCGGGTTCCATCCATGAGGAGATCCGGCCGGAGTTTCGCTCACAGCCCCAAACGATGTGAACAGGGTTCCCGAGACACCAAACGGGCGCCCGGTACACCGTGCCACGTGCCTACCGCATCACAGCCCACCCCTACGGTCAGCGCTGCGCACGGCCTCCAGCATACTACAAACACCAGAAACTACTTGCAACTCCTGGACAGAGGACAAGGGTGATTAAGAAGCCGAGAGGGTCCATTGGTTTCGGGCCCAATGCGTGGTAGTAGCTGAATCATGGATCACAAACACAGAACTCAGTTCCTGAGGACGGCTGCAATGAGACAACCCACCATGTACTCCTACATGGCCTCTCACCGCTACCTTTACCAAATCGTGTTCACACACTTAGCTCACACACAGTAGGACATGTTCACACACCTCTGATTCATCCCCGATGAATCAGACCTGACTCAACTCTAAGCAGTAGCAGGCATGACAAACAAGCATGAATGAGTAGGCACATCAGGGCTCAAACAACTCCTACTCATGCTAGTGGGTTTCATCTAATTACTGTGGAATGACAGGTCATGCAGAGGATAAAGGGGTTCAGCTACCGCAGCAAGTAACAAATATGTCGTTGTTGTCCTAATGCAGTAAAAGAGAGCAGGAGCGAGAGAGTAGGATTGTATCGGAATGGACAAGGGGGTTTTGCTTGCCTGGCACTTCTGAAGATAACATTGAGTCTTCATCAGTGTCAACGATCACAACGTCGGAACATCCTCTACTGGGAGGGAACAGATACCGGCAACAAAGAAGAAATACAATCAATGCAATGCACAATATGATGCATGCTCATGACATGGCAATATGAATGTGTTTTGGGCTAATGCAACTAGCAACAGATTAAATGAAGTTGGTTTGAATACAAGATTCAAATTCAAACTCCATATATGGTTATTTAAATGCCCTTTATTTGATTTGTGCTAAACAGCAGCTATAAGTTGTTCTAGCATGCATGAAAATGGTACAGATGGATTCCTTGAATTTTTCTGATAATTTTTCATATATAAATTATTTAATTTGGAGTTACGGTTGAATTTCTATGATTTTTAGAAGTTTTTACAATTTTCTGGAATTTTCTGATTATTTAGAATTAAAATAATTCCAGAAAATGAATTATGGCGTCAGCATGTCATCACCTTGACGTCAGCAGGTCAACAGGGCGCCTCCAGGTCAAACCTGACCAGTGGGGTCCACTGGTCAGTGACCCAGGGCTGTTTAGTGTCAATGGCAGGTGGGGCCGGGTCAAAGGCCACGTCAGCATGGTCAAAGCTGACGTGTGGGGCCACTGTGATTAATCTAAACTAACAGAAGTTTAAGCCGTGGTTAATTAAGGGCATGGGGCCCAGCTGTCAGTGTCACAAAGCGGTGATTAGTGGCTAATTAAGCCAGCCACGTCACTGGCCACCGGAGTTCGGCCGGCGGCGACCCGGAACGCGGCGGAAGTTCACCGGGGTTGCGCTACGGGCGACGGCTGGACGCGCGAAGGGCACCAGAAGGTAGCCCGTGCCCGTGCGCACCTAGGGGGGCCAACGGGAGGTGCGGGGGTGGACGGAGTCCGCCGGAGTGGAGCCCGAGGCGGCGGCCGGAGCTCGGGTGGGTGCGGGGTTAGTGCTGCGGCTTGCAAACAAGCTAGCTGCCACGCTAGCGTTGCTCCACGGGTCGTTGCGAGTGCAACGGACGCACGCGCGGGGCCATTTGGTCACCGGGGCTTCGCCGGCGACGAGTCCGTGCGGCGGAGCGTCTCGGCTCCGGTAGAGGGGGCGGCTAGAGCTCGAAATCGAACTTGGGGTTAGGGGGAAACGGAGCAGGGACTCACGGGGATCGTGCAGGGAGGGTCAGCGAGCTCGGGGGCGCGCCGGAGTGGCCGAATTCGACGGAGAACGGCGCCGGGGCCGAAGCTCGGAGATGATGACGATGGCGGCTGCTCGGGGCCCTTCCGGTCACGTGGCTCGGTGAGGGGGTTGGCGACGAGGTGCAGGAGCTCGGGAGCACGTCGGAGAGGGGAGGGGGTGGCCGTGGTCATGGGTACGGCGACGATGGCGGCGAGCTCCGCTCGGTGGTGTGCGCGAGAGGGAAACAGAAGAGGGAATGGGGTCCAGGGGGAGAGAGGGGAGGTGCAGGGGGCGAGGGCGGCTCCGTGGCGTCGCGAGGGAGTCGGGGAGGCTGCCACGGCGAAGCAGGAGGTGGCCGGCGCTCTTCGGGCGCGCGCCACGCCTCGCCTCTGCCTACTGGCAGAGGAAGAAGAGGACAAGGAGGGAGGTGGGCTGGGCCGGCTGGAGGGGGGGCTGGGCCAGGTAGGCTGCGGTAAGTGGCCCAGGTAAGCTCTGTTCTTTTTATTTTATTTCAGTTTTCTATTTTGCAGGTTTGTTTTGAATTTGGTTTTGAAACCAATTCAATTTATTTTGCTTCTGACAATATTTTTAGGAGCTAAAAGAATTAAAACAATGCTCCACAAAATATTTCAGAATTATTGGACCTATATTTATTTAATAGTAGATATAAATCCAATTCAAATAATTATTGATTTAATTCAAATGCCCAAATTAAATGTTTCTGAGACACCAAAAATATTGGTTTGGATTTTACCTCTTGCCAATATTTCCAGAGGATATCAGGAACATTTTCTTGGACACATTTGAGAAGATTTAATTGTTGGTTATTTTTAGAGGTTTCTGAGGCTTTGAAAATTCCTCAATTCAAATTTCATTTGAATTTAAACATGATGCAGCAAGAGGTCTAGCCTAGTGCATTACCAGAAGCTAGGGATGTGACAACTCACCCCCACTAAACAAGAATCTCGTCTCGAGATTCAAGCGTAGGGTAGGATGAAGGGGAAGCGGAAACTAGTACAATCTTCACGATCCAGGTTGCACTTCAAATGAACGTTGATTTGAACACCATCTTTGCCTTGTCGTCTTGCTCTGAGAAATCCTGCCAACATGGCCTGGAGGGAAGGAGACTCTAGAAGGGTCGATCTTCTCGAAGGTCGAACAACTCAGGATTAACTCACGGAATGAGACATAGAACCATCTCTCGAGTTGAGACACGAGATACACATCCATAGGAATGGAGTGAAGCAGATGACGAAGGTTCACTAGGTAGACCACAATTTCACGCTTAAGAAGGTGGTAAACGATTGTCAACGTAGCGAGGAGTTGAGTTGCCATGATACCATAACGATACACCTTAGGGAAGGTGACTCGTAGAGATATCCCCTTAAGTGGCAAAAAGAATTACTTTTGATTCAAAGATCATTGAAACTCTTTAAACCAGCCTAAGGCAATTCTCGAGCGATCGTTTGGAGGGGGTCAGTAGAATGGCATACTCGGACTTGGATGATGTGGATTACCTTGTTGAAGACAACGCAATGGATGAATTTACTTATCACCGGAAATGGAAGGGACATTGGTGGTGCAAGCTGGGAACAAAATGCAAATGCTGGGAACGATTCTGGTAACTGGGGAAGAACCCAACAATAGAGAGTGAATTCACTGTTGGAGTGGTTATAGCATAACCGAGGAAATCTGGGGCAATCCCAGCTAGTGCCGATGATAACACGTAGCGCTTGTGCGTGCTCTCAAGAACTTGAGCATTTCCATATTCATCAAGGTTTTACCAACATCCGTGTCAAGGGTCCGGTAACACAACTTACTACCATGATGAATGGTGATGGAGGATGCAGATGCAAAGGAAGATAACACCTTCTCAGATTACACCTTAGCGAAGCCAAGGAACAAAATCTGGATGATCGACCGAGAGACATTTAGCACTCCGCTTCTAATGTTCTCCTTGATGTGCTAGTGTATCCCATTCATAGATACGGTTTGATAACTAGAACATCAAGTAAAGGTCGGACTTCGGGAACACAACAAATCATAAGGCACAACTAGAGAGTAAATCCTACGAAGTCCTTATGGGAAGGTGGCCAACTTCATCAATCAAGATATTATAATAACAGGTCTTCCGGCTGGGTGTGTTGGCCATGACATCCACTTTATCGGTTATCGCGAGACCAATATTATAGTTCTTGGGAAATGTTCCAAACCATCATATCTGCCTGAGATTCAGATCTGGTTGGTGTCAGGATATTCCAGACTCATCGAGTCTAGGAAGAAAAACGAAAGTTTGCAACACAAATCGACGAGATGACGTTGCGAGATTCTCGGAAGATGAACTACGATAGCAAGCTCCAAAACATGAGCTGGTTCTGCTACAAACATGTGAACACGTTGTCCAAGACAAGCATGACCACAAAGTAGTCTTATAATAAAACACTACCGAGTTCAGGTTGGGAACCATCAGCGAGGATATCGAAGTTCTTTCATAAGTCCGGATTAGCTCTTATGGAGGAACTCCTTCTCCTTGAACAAATCAATCAGTGGCTTGGTGTGCTAGGGATACATATAGATTGAAGGTTGCAAGTCTTCAAACCACAGCATTCTTCGCACGTGTGCATGACTGATTTGGAATGATTCCAAAGAAAGCAACATTGACTTTCTCGAATCCACGGCGGCAACTTGCATCAGATGCACATGAATTAAAGGAAGTCACTACCTTCATCCAAACATATGCTTCATGAGCTAGCATGAACAAATGCTTTCAAAAGTTTCCAACACTAGCTTAATGTTCAGCAAAATTATGGAGAAGACAAGGATGTTGTCAATGGGCACAACAACAATTCATCTGGGTTTCCTTTTAAAAGGAATTCCATAGTTAAGTGAACAAGTGATAGCATTGGTCAGACCTAAAAGATATAATGGTGTATGCTCGAGGGATCAACCACGAAATAAGACAACATTATGAGCATCGTTGGTACTGATTTGATTTGACGATAGCCCACACTCAAATCAAAGGATTGATAAGACAATAGGTCCAGCAACTGATCACAAGGACCAATCGATGAAGATATCATCTTTCTTCAACACACACTACACAAGAATATCCCTTTGGATGAACTAAATCGGGCAAGCTTCTATCTTCCAACTCTCCAAGTTGATGCATAGCTTAACCAACTAGCTCAGGGGTATCCAACACGGATTCTTGGAGAAAGGGTGGTTTACAGGATAAACCAACTTGATCACGAGCTTAACATAACAGTCAGGCGACAACCTGGTGATACTTTCGAGAAGATATTCGGAAAATCACGAACCACCGATATGTTACTAAGCTCGAGAACAATCTTGCTTTTCAGAGCAAGATGATATGATCAAATGAGCGAGGACTTGACAAAATCCTAACTCATCAATCAAAGAGTGCACCAGGAAATAAAGACTAGGTAGCACGATCAATCTTAGAATGGTGATTCAATAACCAACATACTAAGAATAAGATTATTGTCCATTAACTACCAAGCAATGGGGTTGCTAGGAGTATTGAGTTCACACATCATGATTCACTTGTCGGCACTCCGGCTGCAACAACACGGAACCGAGGAATGAACAATGATGGCAAGAAGTATCACTGTACCAAGAGTTCATAGGATGGTGTGCAATTCCTATAACAATCCCGATATAAAGATGGTAATACTTCAGGGTAGAACAGGATCAAAGGCTGGATTAGCAATTTGATCTGCGGGGCACAACTTCTTTGACCCAATCCTGGATATGGAAGAGGTACTGGAGTTTGTTTCTCCTAGTCATTCTGCGATAGAATGGCTTGACGGACCACAAGAGTATTAGGCATCGATAAACGAACGCACGCATACTCTTGACTATCAATTGATAGACGAGGGTCAGAATGCAACTAAAGAGATCAACTCAAAGGATCATATAATTTTCTGAGTTGTGGACGCATAGATTAGTATGTCGAACCAAGTTCAACATGTTTCTTCCGGATAACCCATGCAGAAAGGTAGAACTGGCAGAGTCACGATTTATGAATGGAGAACTCCTCAAGAGTACTCTAATTGTGATCTTTTGATCCAATAAACATCTGCCATAAGCGGTTCATAGTATTTGGAAGAAGGAAATACCACGGACCTCGAGGACTATCGCAAAGTTACTAATATCCTGAAGGAACTAGCAAACACTATCAACATGAAGTAAGTAGAGTGAATCTCGGGTTCAAAGCTCAAGGAGTAGAATACCTACTACTAAGTAGCATCACAGGATGCTTTCGAGAATGATGGCCAGAATCATCACACTGGGAACACAAATCATGGCTAAATTACTAGATGATCCCCTAAGACACCTAGGGTCATAATAATATCTCCAACATATATGTCAAGGTAACGGAGTACCTCAACTTACTGATTAGTGTGGTTAATCTGGCCCATGGGAACATTGAAACGGGAAGAAAGGATTTGCAAATGCATCAGACTACTTAGAAACCTGGGATGACTCGGACAGCATAACGGCTGTAAATGCTCAGAAAAGATTTGAGACATTCACAAAAATGGTGGCATAACCACTCAGAAGCACAATATCAAGGTTTCGAGATCAACAATTAACATACAGAGGTAGAAACTGAACTGAGGCTTAAATCCAACAAACTTATAAGTCTACTGATTAGTAACACGTGATCCTAATAGAAAGAAGAGATAGCCTAGTTCTTAATCCCCGTAGAAGAGAAGATGACTCAGATCAGAAGGGCATAAGGTATAAGGAATAAAAAGAGCCTTACGTTCCATCCCACAATCAATTCCCTTATATAACTAAAGAATTTCTAGACTCAACTTCGACCAGTTTGGCTTGGTAATCCTACAGGCAGTCAAGCTCTGATACCAACGCTGTCAGGACCCCGACTCAATGCCACATCGATCTAGCATGTAACACCTCATATCACTTTGCGGCCTCACGCACGGTATTCCCACGGGTGTCGCCTTACCTTTGCCCGGGACCGTTTGCGCCTTTTGGCACACGTATATGACAGTGTCGCTAGCATCCATATGATAAGGAGCCCGGGCTGACATGGCTAGTCGTAAACCCAAAGCGGCACAGACTTACAGGGACAGGCATCCATGACCCAGCATCGAACGTGTCGGTCATCAGCGAGTGAATCCAGGCTGTAGCACTGGGCTAGCAGGACTCCGGTATTCACCGCGTGACATTTCCCCGAAGGGACAGACACAGGAACGAAGAAGGACACATGCCGGCCAGCCTAAGTGTTCCGGAGCAGTAGCAAGCTACCATGGCTCGGTGGAAACACTAGGAGACATTTCCCCGTAAGAGAGGCTACTAAAGATAAACAACTAGATGGTCAGATCCCACACATACCAAGCATTTCAATAACATACACACAATATGCTCGATATGTGCAAATACAACATGGCATCACAACATGACTCTAGGACTCAAGTAATCTATTCAATAGGCTCCGAGGAGCGAGATATTACAAACATGGGTCTCATGACCCAACATTCAGAGCATACAAATCAAGCACAAGCGGAAGCTATCATGTCTGAGTACAGACATCTATAAATGAAAAAGGCTGAGAAGCCTGACTATCTACCAAATCCTGCCGAGGCACAAGATCGTAGCTGAGGTAACAAGCTAAACGTCGAAGACCACGCGGAAATACTAGTGAGACTGAAGTCTCTCTGCAAAACATAAAATAGGCAAACGTGAGTACAAATGTACCCAGCAAGACTTACATCAGATCTATCTACATATGCATCATTATCAACAAAGGGGTGGTGGGGTTTAACTGCAGCAAGCCAGCTCTGACTCGGTGGCTATCCTAAACTACGACTGCAATGTAACTCTTTGAGGTGGCGCACACGAGTCCACATATTCACCAACCAATACCCCACTATGGATCCGCTCCCGTCTCCCTACGAGAACGCCATCCATAGCACTCACGCTTATCTTGCGTATTTTAGAGTATCCACTTTCACTTGTCTATGAACTGATATAAGCAACCCAGAGGTCCTTTTCCGTGGACACGGCTATTCGAATAGATTAGGTTAACCCTGCAGGGGTGTACTTCTTCACACACGCTCTCACCACTTACCGCCGTTTACACGACATGTACTCGGCAACCTTCAAGCGGAAGCCCAACGTGGGTGTCGGCCACGGCCTACCTAAACACTCAAGTCTCTAGTCCAGGTTTATCGCCTATTCGGGTTCCATCCATGAGGAGATCCGGCCGGAGTTTCGCTCACAGCCCCAAACGATGTGAACAGGGTTCCCGAGACACCAAACGGGCGCCCGGTACACCGTGCCACGTGCCTACCGCATCACAGCCCACCCCTACGGTCAGCGCTGCGCACGGCCTCCAGCATACTACAAACACCAGAAACTACTTGCAACTCCTGGACAGAGGACAAGGGTGATTAAGAAGCCGAGAGGGTCCATTGGTTTCGGGCCCAATGCGTGGTAGTAGCTGAATCATGGATCACAAACACAGAACTCAGTTCCTGAGGACGGCTGCAATGAGACAACCCACCATGTACTCCTACATGGCCTCTCACCGCTACCTTTACCAAATCGTGTTCACACACTTAGCTCACACACAGTAGGACATGTTCACACACCTCTGATTCATCCCCGATGAATCAGACCTGACTCAACTCTAAGCAGTAGCAGGCATGACAAACAAGCATGAATGAGTAGGCACATCAGGGCTCAAACAACTCCTACTCATGCTAGTGGGTTTCATCTAATTACTGTGAAATGACAGGTCATGCAGAGGATAAAGGGGTTCAGCTACCGCAGCAAGTAACAAATATGTCGTTGTTGTCCTAATGCAGTAAAAGAGAGCAGGAGCGAGAGAGTAGGATTGTATCGGAATGGACAAGGGGGTTTTGCTTGCCTGGCACTTCTGAAGATAACATTGAGTCTTCATCAGTGTCAACGATCACAACGTCGGAACATCCTCTACTGGGAGGGAACAGATACCGGCAACAAAGAAGAAATACAATCAATGCAATGCACAATATGATGCATGCTCATGACATGGCAATATGAATGTGTTTTGGGCTAATGCAACTAGCAACAGATTAAATGAAGTTGGTTTGAATACAAGATTCAAATTCAAACTCCATATATGGTTATTTAAATGCCCTTTATTTGATTTGTGCTAAACAGCAGCTATAAGTTGTTCTAGCATGCATGAAAATGGTACAGATGGATTCCTTGAATTTTTCTGATAATTTTTCATATATAAATTATTTAATTTGGAGTTACGGTTGAATTTCTATGATTTTTAGAAGTTTTTACAATTTTCTGGAATTTTCTGATTATTTAGAATTAAAATAATTCCAGAAAATGAATTATGGCGTCAGCATGTCATCACCTTGACGTCAGCAGGTCAACAGGGCGCCTCCAGGTCAAACCTGACCAGTGGGGTCCACTGGTCAGTGACCCAGGGCTGTTTAGTGTCAATGGCAGGTGGGGCCGGGTCAAAGGCCACGTCAGCATGGTCAAAGCTGACGTGTGGGGCCATTGTGATTAATCTAAACTAACAGAAGTTTAAGCCGTGGTTAATTAAGGGCATGGGGCCCAGCTGTCAGTGTCACAAAGCGGTGATTAGTGGCTAATTAAGCCAGCCACGTCACTGGCCACCGGAGTTCGGCCGGCGGCGACCCGGAACGCGGCGGAAGTTCACCGGGGTTGCGCTACGGGCGACGGCTGGACGCGCGAAGGGCACCAGAAGGTAGCCCGTGCCCGTGCGCACCTAGGGGGGCCAACGAGAGGTGCGGGGGTGGACGGAGTCCGCCGGAGTGGAGCCCGAGGCGGCGGCCGGAGCTCGGGTGGGTGCGGGGTTAGTGCTGCGGCTTGCAAACAAGCTAGCTGCCACGCTAGCGTTGCTCCACGGGTCGTTGCGAGTGCAACGGACGCACGCGCGGGGCCATTTGGTCACCGGGGCTTCGCCGGCGACGAGTCCGTGCGGCGGAGCGTCTCGGCTCCGGTAGAGGGGGCGGCTAGAGCTCGAAATCGAACTTGGGGTTAGGGGGAAACGGAGCAGGGACTCACGGGGATCGTGCAGGGAGGGTCAGCGAGCTCGGGGGCGCGCCGGAGTGGCCGAATTCGACGGAGAACGGCGCCGGGGCCGAAGCTCGGAGATGATGACGATGGCGGCTGCTCGGGGCCCTTCCGGTCACGTGGCTCGGTGAGGGGGTTGGCGACGAGGTGCAGGAGCTCGGGAGCACGTCGGAGAGGGGAGGGGGTGGCCGTGGTCATGGGTACGGCGACGATGGCGGCGAGCTCCGCTCGGTGGTGTGCGCGAGAGGGAAACAGAAGAGGGAATGGGGTCCAGGGGGAGAGAGGGGAGGTGCAGGGGGCGAGGGCGGCTCCGTGGCGTCGCGAGGGAGTCGGGGAGGCTGCCACGGCGAAGCAGGAGGTGGCCGGCGCTCTTCGGGCGCGCGCCACGCCTCGCCTCTGCCTACTGGCAGAGGAAGAAGAGGACAAGGAGGGAGGTGGGCTGGGCCGGCTGGGGGGGGGGGGGCTGGGCCAGGTAGGCTGCGGTAAGTGGCCCAGGTAAGCTCTGTTCTTTTTATTTTATTTCAGTTTTCTATTTTGCAGGTTTGTTTTGAATTTGGTTTTGAAACCAATTCAATTTATTTTGCTTCTGACAATATTTTTAGGAGCTAAAAGAATTAAAACAATGCTCCACAAAATATTTCAGAATTATTGGACCTATATTTATTTAATAGTAGATATAAATCCAATTCAAATAATTATTGATTTAATTCAAATGCCCAAATTAAATGTTTCTGAGACACCAAAAATATTGGTTTGGATTTTACCTCTTGCCAATATTTCCAGAGGATATCAGGAACATTTTCTTGGACACATTTGAGAAGATTTAATTGTTGGTTATTTTTAGAGGTTTCTGAGGCTTTGAAAATTCCTCAATTCAAATTGCATTTGAATTTAAACATGATGCAGCAAGAGGTCTAGCCTAGTGCATTACCAGAAGCTAGGGATGTGACAATGGCCATGTTGGAGACCGAGAATTAAGATAACAAAGGCATAGGGATATTTTGCAAGTGTGTTTGCGGTAATTCCAAATAATTGGAATATTTACTATAGCTCTCTTAATATCGAGAGGATATGTTGTAAAGAGAATCACCATGTGAATTCCCTGGGTTTAAATGGATCAAAGATCCATGCCATCTATTTAGTTGAGTAGCAAAAGATTTATGAGATGAGGGAAGATGACATGATGCAATGCACAAGATGCAACGAACCAAACAAATCACACGACGAAACCCGAAAACCCTGGAAGGCATCTGAAGCTCCGGTCTTGGGGCGTCACAGCCGGCATCGGGGCTCCTCTTATCGAAGACGACGATGATGGCGAGCTGTCCGAGGAGGAGGCTGAGGCTGTCGAGCCCCCAGCTGTGAGGAAAAGGCAAGTCCTACGACGGGCCACCTCCGGCGAGCCGGTTCGGCCCGGTAGGGGGATGCCACCCCAGAAAACCCACGTCCGCGCGCCAAGCAAGGGCCACAGTGGAGAAGAAGTTTGTGAGGGCCGCGGTGGCGAAGAAGAAAGCACATGTTTCTTCTTCGTCCAAGCGTCCCCCAACTCCGCCTGCTTCCCCTCCTCCACCCGCTTCCCCTCCTCCCGCAGGCGACGACACGGAGGTATTCTTTGACCTCGGGTCTCTCAGCCCAAGGAGGAAGAGGAAGGAAGCGGAAGAGGAGGTGGATGACGACTAAGTGTCGTTTCCTTTCGTCACCTTTTGCTCCACTAATTGTGCTTCTTATCTTGACTTGTTTTCGTCTTGGCAGGGATATGGAGACACTGTCCAAAATGGTGAAGAGGGCCAGGTCCACGGCGGGCACCTCTAAGGCGCCATTGGTGGTGGCGAGCAGTCCGGATAGTAGCCCCCGGCGCAGCCCCCAGCGTAAGTTTTCCACTCACTCCCCGTTGATGTGTGCCAAGGGCATGATCCTTGGCGCTGACCTTGCCGCGATCGCAGGAGGAGGACAGCAGCAGGAGGAGCTACTGAGGGCTACCCCCAACACGCCGCCTCCGTCAACCACGCCGCCCCAAGGGGCGTCCCCGGCAAGGGTGCCAAGCTCCGAGCCCATGCACATGGAGGAGGAGGAGGCAGGCTTGGGCACCGGCGGCCACACCTCGGCGCCTGATGCTGGCGGAGAGGGGGCCTCTGCTTCCTAGCCCGGCACGGGAAAGCCAGTCGCCTCCCATCCCTTCTCTTTTGTTCTTCTTGAATCCTGGTCTTGGCTTCACCCCCCCTTCCGATACCCAGATCCTCTCCTGGCAGGCCGAGAGGACCTGGACACCGTCATCGAGGATGTCGGCAAGAACGCCGTGGCGAAGGCCGAGAAGACCGCCACCGAGGAGGCTACTACCGAGGAGGCCGGCAAGGTACTTGCCGGGGAGGCCCGCGAGCCCGTTGCCAAGGAGGGGGCTGATGACCAGCCTTCCTCCTCTAATGCCTCTGGCTCCGACAGGTACCTGAGGGTGAGCAACAACCTCTTCGTCCACCTCCTAGGGTCGTCGAGCTCCGGGGCGGCCATCGAGGGAGAGGTGTTCGACAAAGAGGTGCTTGCCGCGGCCGGACTCGACGTTGTTGACGAGCCGAGCGCCGGTGGCGATGGTTCTCAGGAGGAGCGGCTTCTCCAGGCCATGGGTGCCAACCTCCGGAAGCTTCAGGCGCTCCACCGCGCCCGCCTGGACAAGGCCAAGTCTAGGGCGGCAACGGTGGACAAGGTGGAGGTGGACCTCAAGGTACGCGTCACCGAGACACAGACTTGGTTCCGCCAAGCTTGTGAGGAGCTGAAGGTCGCCCAGGGCAAGCTAGCCAAGCGTGAGGTGGAGCTCACCATGAAGCAGGCCGACATTGAGAAGGCCCAGGAGACAGAGGAGACCTTAGCCGCCACAGCCGAGGCCGCTCGAGCCCAGTACCAGGCCGCGCTAAACTCCTAGGAGGAGGACCTTGCTGCGCGTGAGGAGAAGCTTGCCGCAATTCTCTATAGCATGGGTGAGGAGGTGGAGAAGCTCATCATGAAGCAGACCTAGGGGCTGGAGTAGAGGCACAGGGAGGTACTCAATGCCAAAGCCCAGGCTCACGCCGACAAGATGAAGGAGCTGGAGGTGGAGCGGGACGGGCTAAAAAACCAGGTCTTGGCGCTGTCCAAGGAGAAGGACACGCTCAACAGCGCTCTGACGGATGCGCAGGGCGCAGTCCTCAGCATGACTGGGGAGCTCTCCGAGGCCAACAACTCCATCAAAGACCTCAGGCTAAAGCTGGAGGGTCTCGAGCGGATGTTGTCGGAGAGCAAGGCCCGGGACGAGACCCTGACCAAGAACCTGGAGACCTAGAAGCGGCTGCGGAAGGACGACACCCTTGCCCACAAGGAGCACATGGAGGGTGAGAACTGCTGGCTCAATCGCCTCACCGCCGTTGCCGACAAGCCCACCATGCAGTTGGCTGCCATGGGGATACCGGATGTGAGGTACGCCCCGGAGCCGAACTTGAGCGCCAACTTCAGCCTGACCCTGTTCTTTGAGAGGGTTGTCGGTGCCTTGGAGCGGCTTCGTGCCAACCGGGCGGCCTCGGTGGCCAATGAGGCCCAGAGGCTTTGCCAGGGTGCCATGACCAAGGTTCTCACCAAGATGGCGTACTGGAACCCCAACCTCGACTTCGACACCGCGCTGGACAGCTTGCCGGCGGGTGTGGACCTCGCGGCGCTCAAGGAGCGGATCAAGCCCATCATTAGTCGCATCGGTGAAATCGAGAGGGTGGAGGGCTAGCACCGAGATTAGGCACCCCATCTCCCACTGTCGCTGCAGGTTCATGACCAAGGCAGTTTCTATCTTTAGTTAGAACCGCAGCAACAATTGATGTAATATAACTCTGCAGCACTTTTGGTACAATGCATGTTATCTTCCTGTTTGATCTTCCCTTTGTATGTTTACCCTACGTTAAATGGGTAGGCTCATTGGCGCATAAACCCAAGGCGGCACCTTGAGGACGGATCCCCAATGGCCTGCCGGGTGTGCTTGCTGCCGAGCGAACCACCTTACCGGTCTCAATGCGGCCGCTCGAACTGTCGAGCTTGACTCGAGTCAGAATCGAGAGAGTTGCCAATTGCGGAAGGCTACCCTGCCGCTCTCGACGCGTCCGCTTGAGCTGTTGAGCGGACTCGAAACAGAACAAGGACGTTGCCAATTGCGGAAGGGTCCCTTTGCGTGCAGGCTTTCATACATAGGGCAGGATCTCCATGGACAATAACCTCATGTATAAAAAGGAAATTGCTTAAGGTTTTGTATGACTTAGCTTTCCTCTCGCCGCACCGACGTCCATTGCGCTTGCAGGCGGCATCGTTCCCTTGGCTATCTTCCTCTCCGGAAGCCATGGCCACGAGGAACTGCTAAGACAGCCGCTAGACCATATTCCCACAATTGCGCCCCCACCTAGCGCGCCAAAGATGTCAGTGGGAACGACACCTATGGGATCACTGGGATCCCTTCTACGGTCGGCGGGTGCGGGGTCATGAGAAGAGTAGGTTTAGCGAGCAAGCATACAGATCGTTTACCCAGGTTAGGGTCGCGAGGATGCGTAAAACCCTAGTCCTGCTTTGGTGGATGTATTGAGTGTTCTTGAGCTTTCTGGACTAGCTGCGGTGGCCGTCTCTTTCCAAAAAGCTGAATCCCTCTCCTGGTCGCCTCGGGCCTCCTTTTATAGGAAAAAGGGGCTGCCACAGTGGCACACAGGAGGTGGAAAGGCCTACAATGCGCGAGCTTATCGCACGACATCACAGGACAAAGTGCATTAAATGCACTAAGTAGGTGTCCATCAGCTTTATTGGGGACGGGAACGAGGCCCGTCCCGTCCGCCGCTGCTTCGCCTCACTTCGACACGCGCCCAGGCTAGCGATGCATGCAACGCCATGTAGGCAGGCGGGCAGCTGAGGTGGCACGGTGGTAGGGCCTTTAGGAAGATCTGCATGCCGCCACGCAGGTGCTTGCTGAGTTGGCCTGGAAGCTGCATGTTGCCACGCAGCTGCCTGCCCAGCTGGTTGGGCTGGCAGCTGCATGCGAATGGCGGCAGAGTCTTGGCTGGTGCGGGCCTGGCAGTGGCTCTGCTGACGCCCTCGGCAATGGTCTTGCCAGGGGCTCGGCAAGGGTCTTGCCGGGGGTCTTTTGGATTTCCTCGGCTAGGATCATGCCGAGGATCACCGTCTTCCAGTCCTCATCTGAACTCATTTTTTTATGAGTTTGATGAAGAATTGCATGCCACCATAGAGGCGCCTCATGAGCCCTGGTTCCAACGCAAATGGTTGGGTTGGAGCTGGCGGGCTCAAGGGTGGTTCACTCCGCTAGCATCGGGAAAGTTGCCCCGGCAAGGCTCTTGCCGGGGCTGCGGGGGGCCGCCCCGGCAAGGATCTTGCCGAGGGAGTCCACCTCGCCCTCTTGCCCTCCTGTGATTCTAGTCTTGGCGTCGCCTTGGTCGTCTCGTGCTTCAGCTTCTCTCCGGCTTCCCTCCTCTGCCCTGCTAAGTGTGGCTGCGGCGCGTGGTTTTGACTTCCCGTGCACAAGTAAAGGGGTCAAAAGGAGAGTCCCTACTTTTGTACACCGACAGCATGTTTTTTACTTCACAGAAAATCAATACCAAACGGAGTCCAAACGCAGCAAAAAAAATTTGGAGATTTTTTCTGGGCCAGAAGACATAGGATGGTTCAAAGAAGTAATAGAGGGGTGCCCCGAGGGGGAGGACGACCCAGCTAGGCAAGCGTGGGGGCCCAGGCGCGCCCTGGTGGGTCGTGCCTACCTTGGTGGCCTCCTGCCCCGCCTCTTTGCTATAAATACCCCAATATTCCAAAAAACCTAGGGGAGTCGACAAAACACAATTCCAACTGCCGCAAGTTCCAGAAACCACATATCAAATCTAGACACCATCATGGAAGGGTTCATCATCCTCATTGGTGCCTCTCCGATGATGCGTGAGTAGTTCATTATAGACCTATGGGTCCGTAGTTAGTAGCTAGATGGCTTCCTCTCTCTCTTTTGATTCTCAATACAATGGTCTCTTGGAGATCTATTTGATGTAACTATTTTTGCAGTGTGTTTGTTGGGATCCGATCAACTTTGAGTTTATGATCAGATCTATTTTATCCATGAAAGTTATTTGAGTTTTGATCTCTTATATGCATGATTACTTATATCCTCGTATTCCTTCGTCGAATCTTTGGTTTAGTTAGGCCAACTAGATCGAGTTTTCTTGCCATGGGAAGAGGTGCTTAGTGATGGGTTCAATCTTACGGTGCTCAATCCCAGTGACAAATGGGAAGTAAAAAATTCAAATACTATAGAGTTGCGTGACAGATTCGTCAGCATGGTGTTGCATGACGCATGCTTGTGCTACCCCATGTTGTAGAAGCTCCTGCTCATGCTCGTCGTCGCCTCCAGGAAATTGCGCCACTACTTCCAAGGCCACCCCATCAAGGTCGTCTCCGCGTACCCCCTGGAGAAGGTGCGCCGTAGCCCCAATGTCGCGGGGTGGAGGGGTGCTTAGTGTTGTATATATCTTAACAACACACCACATGATACTATAGAGTTAGATGTGAACTATGTGTACTATATGAACTCGAATTCGAAATTTTGCATACACTTGATGTTGATTCCAAATAATAGTACCTTTGATGTACTAACTAGATCTTCATAATCTAAACCATGTTTCATACGTACACTATGTTTATCACACAATGTATAGTGCCCCGACCATACATTTTGACAAGTATTTAGTCTTGAGCTGCAAAACCCACACATTGTCACAAATTCAAATAAATCTTCTATATATTATATGTAGTATAACATTTTCATAACCACACCATGTGTATCGCTATTATATTCATGCATGTGTCGGTTTAAAACACTATGATATCTTGTTCAAATATCTGAATCCACTTTTATAATAAATTATGATCTCTATTCGTCGTTTACACCCACACAATCCTCTTCTCTTTGTAGCTAGTGCTAACTTTCTCTTGTGCATGCACATGCCTGCCTCCCTCTCACCCTCCCTCGACATTCTATAGCTCCATCGCGCACATCCGTTATTTCTCTTTAGGTCATTCACACATGGTGTGTGTAGGTCCCCCCGGCTCCTTATTTCTGGCACACGTTGATCGATATACCTCTCTAGCCAGGTGTTCCAACCACAAACACAAGCTTTCCCTCTTCTCTTCTCACTGTCCATGCCCCACTCTGTCTAATACGGTTCCATGCATGTGCACACTCCACCCCTCTTTTCATCAATCTCATACTCACACACTCCTTCCCCCTCGATAGAATAGGCCTCTCGCACCATCTCCTAGCCGCATTGTGGCACCCTGATCCGCATGGAGCAGGGGGCCTTCGCACGTCAGCCCAGGATAACACCCGACGCACGACAGGTCCATGATACAACATTCCAGGTACAATAATATTCATAAAATACATGTGTATAAGATTACATCACTGATGAATACAATTATCTGGCATAGCCCTAAGGCTATTATATGGCAGCGGAAGTCTATTTAACTGGCGGCGGAAGTCTTGGTTTGGTGGCTCATCAACTCTGGTTGGGCTCCATAACCCATAGGACTAGCAAGATTACGGCCTAGCACGATGAAACAAGCAAACAATTTCGCGAATAGCTCAGGACAACGCGTGGCTCGGTGCAGTGGCTCGAGGTGCACGAGAAGATGGTGCACTGGGTGGTCCTCCGCCACACTTGATCCTCCATCGCTTTGCACCGGCGGAGTGATCGAATGCTGCGGTGGAGCGGGGTGGCAACTTGCCTAGATCACGCAAGGCAGAGATGATGGTGGTGGGGTCCAGATGCAGGTGAGGTGGCTACTCCAGCTCTACAAATACACTGGGTACGGAAAAATTCCGCGGATAGCTCCACGAAATGTAGGTGTAGAGGTAGAATCGGAGTTGAAATCTGTATTGTGGTAGATGTACTGGATCGAGTGAAATAAAGTTGGCAGTGTTCCTCCGGAAATGAAATCGGGAAAAAGAATTAGAGACGAGGGACTGCCGGACAGAAATGCCTATGCGAAGCTCTGGGTTTCGAAATTCGACACACTGGGTATGCATAGATAGAGAGGGATATGTGACTTTGCATTCCCTGAGTACTGCCCGAATGTACTCGTGGGGGAACCGGATAGGCGTGCAGTATGCAGTACAACCTAAACTAATAAGCAGAAAGAGAAAATAAACATGCAACAGAAAAGCACACCATACAGATCAAACTAAAGTGTTTTAATGCTAGTGGGTATATGTACTCCTGGTATACATATACCTACACCAGCGCGCATTTTATTAAAGACTCGGGACGAGCCAATGTTGTTTTTAGTGTAGGTGATCTACTGATTAAAATATTGTTAGAAACACATTGCCCGCACTGTCGAACGTTTCAGCTTGACAATGAGACAATCAAAAACAAGCACGAAAACATACATAGAACACAGCATACAGATTACAACAGTACCATCATACAACAAAGCACGAACGCTCTACGCGCTAAACAAAACAACTCACTCCAGGATATAGGGTTCTATCCTCATATCAAGGGTGAACCGACAGACCGGCCTACTTGGCAAAACAACTGATTGCACGGATGAGGTCAAGCTGAGGGCAGGCCTTGCTGGGGCTCTCTGGGAGGATGAAGACTGACCCAATCTCCATCTTCATCGTCCGACAGCATTATGGGTTGGGGTTCGACTACTTGGGGTGTGGCTGATATTGATCCAAGCAAATTCTGCTGGTGGATTCGATAAAGAGCCTTGTCGAGGGTGATGATGTTTGGTCTAGGCCACAACACAGGCGGAGAGGGTAGCACTGGTTCGGATGGCATGGGGTGAATGGCTTGAGATGCGAATTTACGAGCCTCACGATAAGCTTCCTTGACAACTCGTACCGTATCATTGTACATGGTTCTAAATTTGGCAAGCATCTTAGAAATCATCATCCCCTGGGTAGTGATATACTTCACCAGGCGAGCGATTGCGGGGTCATCTCCTTGGATAGTGGGAGAAGGCTGAATTCCTGCTTCTGTCACAATGGGGAAAAGGCAGAACTCCTGCCTTTGTGCCACCTATGGAAACTTGGTTCGGAGGTATAGGATGGCCTCCACAGTAGTGGCCTAAATGGCTAAATCAGTGGTAGGCATGGCTCTACCCTGAAAAACCAAAGGCTGGCCATCTACTAGTGGACCTGGGCCGATGTGTACTCTTGCATCATAGCGATGAAGGTGAGGGACGGGTGCCAACTGGAACACTAGGTAATCGAGGCTAGCATTACAACCAAAGGCTTTGGTGAGCATTTCGGCAAGAAGGGGTGGAAAGCCAGGGTGGTTGACGGCAAAGGTGCGGGTGTAAAACTTGGGAGCTTTGAGGGTGCTAGCTATGGCTGGGGTGTTACTAGCTAGGCTTCTTTGCAGGGACATGGCTGACTGAGGGGTGAGCGATCCGGCTAGCGGAAAGGGGATTTTATAGGCAGCGATGTGGGACATGCCCAGAGAAGGTCAAGGCAATAGAAAGTATGAGCCCGCCACAGACCCTTAAGGAGATGCAGAAGCTCGTGGGTTGTGTAACTTCGTTGGGGCGTTTCATCTCCAAGCTCGGCGAATGCGCCCTCTCGTTCTTCAAGCTGATGAAAAAGAAGGGGCCCTTTGAATGGACTCCGGAGGTCGAGGTGGCCTTTCAAGACCTCAAGAGGTATCTCACCAGCCCGCAAGTGATGGTGGCGCCTCGTCCTCTTGAGCCCCTGGTACTTTACCTGGCTGCCACACCCCACTTGGCTAGTGCAGCGCTCGTGGCAGTCCGGGAAGAGCGCACAGGTGCGGGCGCACGGCGTAGGGCGCGAGCCGCGCCATTGCCACCTCAGGATGGCACTCCTAAGGCCTTGACTACCCCGTCAGATGGCAAGGATCTCGAGGCCCGCTCATCTCAAGAAGGGAAGGACACTGTTGAGACCTCTTCCCTCATTGAGCACCTCGTGTACTTCGTCAGCACGGTGTTGTGTGACACGCGCGTGCTACCCCATGCTGTAGAAGCTCCTGCTCGCGCTCCTCGTCGCCTCCAGGAAACTGTGCCACTACTTCCAAGGCCACCCCATCAAGGTCATCCCCGCATACCCCCTAGAGAAGGTGCTCCATAGCCTCAATGCCGCGGTGTCACATCCCTAGTTCTGGCCTGACCTATGCTTGCTTCCATCTGTGCATCATGCTTAAAATTTTGAAACTTGAACTGAGGAAATTGGAAGCCTCAAAACCCTAAATAAAAGAAGGGCAAAAACCCTAAAATCTCATTCATTGTTCCAAAATGCTCTTCTTAAATGTTTGATAATTTTTGGCAAGGGTTCTGGTCCCAACCAAAATATTGAACATTTTTAAGGATTTATTTTTGGGACTTTGAATTTAAATCATTAGCTATTTGAATTTGAATTATATTCATATAATTAGAATATAATTTCAAATACCCCTGAAATATTTTATGAGCTTTTGGAAAAGTCCATCTAGCAAAATAAAAATATTCAGAGGAGTTTTTGGCATTGTTTGAATTTGTTTAAATTCAAAACAATGGCAAAAGATATTAAATAAAACAAAACAGAAGAAAAAAATAAAACAGAGCAGAGAAAGCCTACCTGGCGCTCACCTGGTAGCCAAACCGGCCCAGCACTGCAGCTGGCCGGCCCAGCCCGCCACCGCTACCCCCCTGTCGCCTTCCTCCTTTGCCAGGAGGACGGGCACGCGCCCGGCGCGCGCGGCCACGCGCCCCGGCCACCTCCTGCTTCTCCGGCCACCTCCTGCTTCCCCGGCCCCTCCTAGACGACGCCACGGAGCGCCACGCAGCCCCTGGCTCTCTCTCACTCTCTCCCTCGCCTCATCCTCTCCTCTGCTCTCTCTCCCTCTCTGCCCGAGCGGAGCTCGTCGCCACCGACGCCGTTCGCCGCGGCCACAGCCACCCCCTCGCTCCCTCCTCGCATCCTGAGCTCCGTCCCGACCCCATGGAGCTGCACACCGACGCACGCGACCAGAGGAGGCCCCAGTCGACCGGAGCGTCGTCGTCTTCATCTCCGGTGCCCGGAGATCGCCGCCGTAAATTCGCGTCGTCCAGAGCTTCCCCGACCTCGTCGTCGACTCTGCTAGTCCCTACGTGAGCTCCTCTCCATTTCCCCCCTGTGCCCTTCCTCTAGCGCGTCCTCTAGCACCGATTCCGCCATGGCCGAAGCTCACCTCCGCCGAGCTCGCCGCCGGCGTAGCTCCGGTGACCATTTGGTCACCCCGGCGAGCCCTGCGTGTTCGTAGTTTCCCGTAGAGCATGCCTAGCGCAAAAACTAGCCCGCTTGCTCTCTGCAGCATCAAACCCGTGGTCGCCCGAACTCCGGCGGCCACCTAGGTCGTCGCCGGCGCCGATTCCGGCCGCCCCGACCCCAACCGACTCCACACGAAGACGCGGCGCTCTTCCAGCTATCCGTAGAGCCCCTCCTCCGTCCGTTTGGTCGCCGGAGCAAGAAACCCGAAGGCCTCCGCCGCCTCGGCCTCGCCGGCGACTCAACGCCGGCGGGATTGACTCGTTTGACTAGGGGTTTGACCTCCCCTGGGTCCATGACAGGTGGGCCCCCGCCATCAGGTGATTAGCTTAAGCTAATCACCACCTAATCTAACCCCCTCACACTGACATGTGGGCCCTAGTGCCCCTAATCTTTAGTTAAACTAAACTAAGCCCCCGTGTCTAACCCGTGTCACTGACGTGTGGACCCCACACGTCAGGTTTGACCCGGACCAGCCCTGTTGACCTGCTGACGTCATGCCGACGTCAGGCTGACGCAATAATGAATTACTGGAATTATTATAATTCAGGAAATTCCAGAAAATTGTATAAACTTCAATAAATCATAGAAAATTAACCGTAACTCCAAATTAAATAATTTATATATGAAAAATTATCAGAAAAATTCAAGGAATCCATCTGTACCATTTTCATGCATGATAGAACAACTTATAGGTGCTGTTTAGCACAAATCATATTAATGACATTTAAATATCCACATATGGAGTTTGAGTTTGAATCTTGGATTCAAACCAACTTCATTTAATCTGGTTTTAGTTGCATTAGCACAAACCACAGCATATTGCCATGTCACATTCATGCATCATATTGTGCATTGCATTGATTGTGTTTTTCCTCAGTTGCCGGTGATTGTCCCCTTTCGATAGACGTGTACCGACGATGTGATCGATGACACTGATGAAGAGCTATATTATCTTCAGAAGTGCCAGGCAAGCAAAACCCCCTTGTTCATTCCGATAAAATCCCACTCTCTCGCTCCTGCTCTCTTTTACTGCATTAGGACAACAACGACATATTTGTTACTTGATGCGGTAGCTGAACCCCTTTATCCTTTGCATGACCTGTCATTGCCACAGTAAATAGATGAAACCCACTAGCATGAGTAGGAGTTGTTTGAGCCCTGATGTGCCTACTCATTCATGCTTGTTTGTCATGCCTGCTACTGCTTAGAGTTGAGTCAGGTCTGATTCATCGGGGATGAATCAGAGGTGTGTGAACATGTCCTACTGTGTGTGAGCTAAGTGTGTGAACACGATTTGGTAAAGGTAGCGGTGAGAGGCCATGTAGGAGTACATGGTGGGTTGTCTCATTGCAGCCGTCCTCAGGAACTGAGTTCTGTGTTTGTGATCCATGAACAGTTACTACCACACATTGGGCTCCGGGCGCTCCAAGCTCTCTCGACTTATTAATCAACTTGATCTCTGTCCAGGAGTTGCAACTAGTTTCTGGTGTTTGTAGGTAGTGTTAGTAGTCTACCAAGTGGCACCCGGTACAGGTGGGCTTGGGACAGACTAGGCACAGTGGCACGGTGTACCAAGTGGCACCCGGATGGTGGGCTTGGGAACCCTGCTCACATCGTTTGGGGCCGTGAGCGACACCCCGGCCGGATCTCCTTGCGGATGGAACCCGAATAGGCGATAAACCTGGACTAGAGACTTGTTCGGTTAGTCAGGTCGTGGCCGACTCCCTCGCCCGGCTTCCGCTTGAAGGTTGCCGAGGTACATGACGTGTACAGGGCGATAAGTGGCGAAAGCGTGTGTGAAGAAGTACACCCCTGCAGGGTTATCATTATCTATTCGAATAGCCGGATTCCTCGGATATGGAAACTTGGACCCCTTGCATAGTTCATAGACAAGTGAAAGTGGATACTCTAAAATACGCAAGATAAGCGTGAGTGCTATGGATGGCGTTCTCGTAGGGAGACGGGAGCGGATCCATAGTGGTGTATTGATATGGTGAATATGTGGACTCGTGTGCGCCACCTCAAAAGAGTTACTTGCAGTCGTAGTTCAGGATAGCCACCGAGTCAAAGCTGGCTTGCTGCAGTTAAACCCCACCACCCCTTTGTTGATAATGATGCATATGTAGATAGATCTGATGTAAGTCTTGCTGGGTACATTTGTACTCACGTTTGCCTATTTTATGTTTTTGCAGAGAGACTTCAGTCTCACTAGTAGTTCCGCGTGGACTTCGACGTTTAGCTTGTTACCTCAGCTACGATCTTGTGCCCTCGGCAGGATCTGGTAGATAGTCAGGCTTCTCAGCCTTTTCATTTATAGTTGTCTGTACTCAGACATGATAGCTTCCGCTTGTGCTTTGACTTGTATGCTCTGATGTTGGGTCATGAGACCCATGTTTGTAATATCTCGCTCCTCGGAGCCTATTGAATAAATACTTGAGTTGTAGAGTCATGTTGTGATGCCATGTTGTATTTGCACATATCGAGCATATTGTGTGTATGTTATTGAAATGCTTGGTATGTGTGGGATCTGACTATCTAGTTGTTTATCCTTAGTAGCCTCTCTTACCGGGAAATGTCTCCTAGTGTTTCCACTGAGCCATGGTAGCTTGCTACTGCTCCGGAACACTTAGGCTGGCCGGCATGTGTCCTTCTTCGTTCCTGTGTCTGTCCCTTCGGGGAAATGTCACGCGATGAATACCGGAGTCCTGTTAGCCCGCTACAGCCCGGTTCACCGGAGTCCTGCTAGCCCAGTGCTACAGCCTGGATTCACTCGCTGATGACCGACACGTTCGTTGCTGGGTCATGTATGCCTGTCCCTGTAAGTTAGTGCCACTTTGGGTTCACGACTAGCCATGTCAGCCCGGGTTCTTTGTCATATGGATGCTAGCGACACTATCATATACGTGAGCCAAAAGGCGCAAACGGTCCCGGGCCAGGTAAGGTGGCACCCGTGGGAATACCGTGCGTGAGGCCGCAAAGTGATATGATGTGTTACATGCTAGATCGGTGTGGACTTAGGATCGGGGTCCTGACAGCGTTGGTATCAGAGCTTGACTGCCTGTAGGATTACCAAGCCAAACTGGTCGAAGTTGAGTCTAGAAATTCTTTAGTTATATAAGGGAATTGATTGTGGGATGGAACGTAAGGCTCTTTTTACTCCTTATACCTTATGCCCTTCTGATCTGAGTCATCTTATCTTTCCCACGGGGATTAAGAACTAGGCTATCTCTTCTTTCTATCAGGATCACGTGTTACTAATCCGTAGACTTATAGAATTGTTGGACTTAAGCCTTGTTTCAGTTCCTATTACTTTCGTATGTTAATTGCTGATCTCGAAACCTTGATATTGTGCTTCTGAGTGGCTATGCCACCATTTCTATAGTATGTCTCCAAACTTTTTGAGCATTTACAGCCGTTATGTTGTCCGAGTCATCCCAGGTTTCTAAATAATCTGATGCAATTGCAAAATCCTTCCCTCGGTTTCGATGTCTTTCCTGGCCAGGTTAACCACACTAAACGGTGAGTTGATGTACTCTATTGCCCCAACGTATATATTGGAGCTATGATTATGACCCTAGATGTCTAGAGTATCACCTGGTAATCTAGCCATGTTCTGTGTCCCAGTGTGATGACTCTGGCCATCATTCTCGAAAGCATCCCGTGATGCCACTTAGTAGTAGGTATTCTACTCCTTGGGTTTTGAACCCGAGATTCACCCTACTTACTTCATGTTGATAGTGTTTTCTAGTCCCTTTAGGATACTAGTATCCTTTGTGATAGTCCTCAAGGTCCATGGTATTTTCCTTCTTCCAAATACTATGAACCACTTATGGCAGTAGTCTGTTGGACCAAAAGATCATAACAGGAGTGCTCTTGATGGGTTCTCTATGCTATATGGTGACTCTGCCAGTCCTAACCTTCTGCATGGGTTATCCGGAAGAAATATGTTGAACTTCGTTGGACATGCTAAACCATGCATCCACAACTCAGAAAATCGTATGTTCCTTTGAGTTGTCCCTCTGTAGTTGTATTTTGATCCTTGTCTATCAGTTGATAGTCAAGTTGATGGCGTGCGTTCATTCATCGATGCCTATTACTCTTGTGGTCCGTCAAGCCATTCTATTCCAGAATGACTAGGAGAAACAAACTCCAGTACCTCATCCGTATCCAGGATCGGGTCAAAGAAGTTGTGCTCCACAGATCAAATTGTTAACCCAGCTTTTGTTCTGTTCTACCCTGAAGTATTACCCTCTTTATGTCAAGAAAGTCATAGGAATTACACATCATCTTATGAATTCTTGGTGCAGTGATACCTCTCGCCATCGATATTCATTCCTTGGTTCCCGTGTTATTATAACCGGAACGCCGACAAGTGAATCGTGATGTGTGAAATCTATACTCCTAGCAACTCTGTTGTTTGGTAGTAAATGGACAATATTCTCATTCTTAGCATGTTGGTTATTGAATCACCATTCTAAGATAGATTGTGCTACCTAGTCCTTATTTCCTGGTGCACTCTTCAATCAATGAGTTATGATTTTGGCAATCCCTCGCTTTTTTGATCATATCGTCTTGCCCTGAAAAGCAAGATTGTTCTCGAGCTTAGTAGCATATTGGTGGTTCGTGATTTTCCATATATCTTCTCGAAAGTATCACCAGGTTGTCCCCTGACTGTTATGTTGAGCTCGTGATCAAGTTGGTTTTCCAATAAACCACTTTTTCTCCAAGAATCTGTGTTGGATACCCCTGAGCTAGTTGTTAAGCCAAACAACAACTCGGAGAGTTGGAAGATAAAAGCTTACCTGACTTAGTTCATTTCAAACGGATACCCTTTGTATGTGTGTGTTGAAGAAAGATGATGTCTTCATCGATTGGTCCCTGTGATCAGTTGTTGGACCTATTATCTTGTTAAAAACTTTGATTTGAGTGTGGGCTGTTCTCAAATCAAATCAGAACCAACGATGTTCGTAATGTTGTCTTACTCGTGGTTGACTCCTCGAGCATACACCATTATATCTTATGGGTCTGACCAATGCTATCACCTATTCACATAATTAGGGAATTCCATCTTCATGGAAACCCGGATGAATTGTTGTTGAGCCCATCAGCAAGATATTTAACCTCTCCATGATTATGTTGAACATCCATCTAGTATTGGAAACTTTTGTAAACATTACCTTCGTGTTCCATTCATGAGGTATATGTTTGGATGAAAGAAGTGACTTCCTTTGCTTCACGTGCATTTGATGTAAGTTGCCGCCGTGAATTCGAGAAAGATTGTTTTTGTTTCCTTTGAAATCATCCCAAGTCAGTCATGCATGTGCGAAGTATACATTGGACTGTGAGATTAGCTACCTCCATTCCATATGTGTCCCTAGCACGCCAAGCCACTGATTGACTTGCTCAAGGATAAGAAGTTCATCGATAAGTGCACAAGGACTTCGATATCCTCGATGCTGGTTCCCCACCGGAACTCGGTAGTGTTTTATTGTAAGACTACCCTGTGATCATGTTTTGTCTGGGACAACATGTTCACATGTGTGCAGCAGAACCAGCTCATGTTTTGGAGCTTACTACCGTAGTCCATCTCCCGAGAATCTCGCAACGTCATCTCGTCGATTGTGTTGCAAACTTTCATTTCTCTTCCTAGAATCGATGAGTCTGGATATCCTGACACCAACCAGATCTGAATCTCAGGCAGATATGATGGTTGGAACATTTCCCAAGAACTATAATACTGGTCCCTCGATAACCGGTAAAGTGGATGTCGTGGCCAACCCACCTAGCCGGAAGACCTATTATTGTAGTATCTTGATTGGAAATGTTGGCCACCTCCCCATAAGGATTTCGTAGGGTTTTACCCCAATAAGTTACTCCTTATGGATTCTTGAGCTCCCGAAGTCCGACCTTTTACTTGATGTTCTAGTTATCAAACCATATTTATGAATGTGATACACTAGCACATCAAGGAGAACATTAGAGGCGGAGTGCTAAATGTCTCTCGGTCGATCATCCAGATTTTATTTCCTTGGCCCCGCCAAGGGTGAAATCTGAGAAAGTGTTATCTTCCTTTGCATCTGCATCATCCATCATCTTTCATCATGGTAGTAAGTTGTGTTGCCAGGATCCTTGACACGGATGTTGTTAAAACCTTGATGATTATGGAAATGCTCAAGTTCTTGAGAGCACGCGCAAGTGCTAGGTTTGATCGTTGGCATTAACTATATAGTGCTCTCAGTTTCCTCGGCAATGCTATGACCTTTTCAAACAGTGAATTCACTCTCTATTGTTGGGTTCTTCCCCAGTTACCAGAATCATTCCCAGCATTTGCATTCTGTTCCCAGCTTGCACCACCAATGTGCCATTCTACCATGGGTCTCTTCCATTTCCGGTGGTAAGCAAATTCATCCATTACGTTGTCTTCAACAAGGTAATCCACATCATCCAAGTTCGAGTATGCCATTCTACCGAACCCCTCTAAATGATCGATTATGATTTGCCTTAAGCTGGTATAAAGAGTTTCAATGATCCTTGAATCAAAGGTAATTCTTTTTGCCACTTAAGGGGATATTTCTATGAGTCACCTTCCCTAAGGTGCATCGTTATGGTATCATGGCAATTCAACTCCTCGCTACGTTCACATTCTTAAGTCTGGAATTGTTGTCTACCTAGCGATCCCTCGTCATCTGTCTCACTCCATCTCTTCAGATGTATGCTTCGTGTCTCAGCTCAAGAGATGTTGTTACGACTCACTTTGTGAGCTGATCCTAGGTTGATTGATCTTCGAGAAGATAGATTCTTCTAGAGTTTTCCTCTCCTTTTCTCGTCATGCTAGTTGGAGTTCTCAGAGCAAGACGACGGGACAAAGATGGTGATCGAATCAACGCTTTGATGAAGTGCACCCTGGATCGTGAAGATTATACTAGTTTGCGTTCCCCTTTCACATTACCCTACGTTTGAATCTCGGGTCGAGATTCTTGTTTAGTGGGGGTGAGTTGTCACATCCCTAGTTCTGGCCTGACCTATGCTTGCTTCCATCTGTGCATCATGCTTAAAATTTTGAAACTTGAACTGAGGAATTTGGAAGCCTCAAAACCCTAAATAAAAGAAGGGAAAAAACCCTAAAAATCTCATTCATTGTTCCAAAATGCTCTTCTTAAATGTTTGATAATTTTTGGCAAGGGTTCTGGTCCCAACCAAAATATTGAACATTTTTAAGGATTTATTTTTGGGACTTTGGATTTAATTCATTAGCTATTTGAATTTCAATTATATTCATATAATTAGAATATAATTTCAAATACCCCTGAAATATTTTATGAGCTTTTGGAAAGTCCATCTAGCAAAATAAAAATATTCAGAGGAGTTTTTGGCATTGTTTGAATTTGTTTTAAATTCAAAACAGTGGCAAAAGATATTAAATAAAACAAAACAGAAGAAAAAATAAAACAGAGCAGAGAAAAGCCTACCTGGCGCTCACCTGGTAGCCAAACCGGCCCAGCACTGCAGCTGGCCGGCCCAGCCCGCCACCGCTACCCCCCTGTCGCCTTCCTCCTTTGCCAGGAGGACGGGCACGCGCCCGGCACGCGCGGCCACGCGCCCCGGCCACCTCCTGCTTCTCCGGCCACCTCCTGCTTCCCCGGCCCCTCCTAGACGACGCCACGGAGCGCCACGCAGCCCCTGGCTCTCTCTCACTCTCTCCCTCGCCTCATCCTCTCCTCTGCTCTCTCTCCCTCTCTGCCCGAGCGGAGCTCGTCGCCACCGACGCCGTTCGCCGCGGCCACAGCCACCCCCTCGCTCCCTCCTCGCATCCCTGAGCTCCGTCCCGACCCCATGGAGCTGCACACCGACGCACGCGACCAGAGGAGGCCCCAGTCGACCGGAGCGTCGTCGTCTTCATCTCCGGTGCCCGGAGATCGCCGCCGTAAATTCGCGTCGTCCAGAGCTTCCCCGACCTCGTCGTCGACTCTGCTAGTCCCTACGTGAGCTCCTCTCCATTTCCCCCCTGTGCCCTTCCTCTAGCGCGTCCTCTAGCACTGATTCCGCCATGGCCGAAGCTCACCTCCGCCGAGCTCGCCGCCGGCGTAGCTCCGGTGACCATTTGGTCACCCCGGCGAGCCCTGCGCGTTCGTAGTTTCTCGTAGAGCATGCCTAGCGCAAAAACTAGCCCGCTTGCTCTCTGCAGCATCAAACCCGTGGTCGCCCGAACTCCGGCGGCCACCTAGGTCGTCGCCGGCGCCGATTCCGGCCGCCCCGACCCCAACCGACTCCACAGGAAGACGCGGCGCTCTTCCAGCTATCCGTAGAGCCCCTCCTCCATCCGTTTGGTCGCCGGAGCAAGAAACCCGAAGGCCTCCGCCGCCTCGGCCTCGCCGGCGACTCAACGCCGGCGGGATTGACTCATTTGACCAGGGGTTTGACCTCCCCTGGGTCCATGACAGGTGGGCCCCCGCCATCAGGTGATTAGCTTAAGCTAATCACCACCTAATCTAACCCCCTCACACTGACATGTGGGCCCTAGTGCCCCTAATCTTTAGTTAAACTAAACTAACCCCCCCTGTCTAACCTGTGTCACTGACGTGTGGACCCCACACGTCAGGTTTGACCTGGACCAGCCCTGTTGACCTGCTGACGTCATGTCGACGTCAGGCTGACGCAATAATGAATTACTGGAATTATTATAATTCAGGAAATTCCAGAAAATTGTATAAACTTCAATAAATCATAGAAAATTAACCGTAACTCCAAATTAAATAATTTATATATGAAAAATTATCAGAAAAATTCAAGGAATCCATCTGTACCATTTTCATGAATGATAGAACAACTTATAGGTGCTGTTTAGCACAAATCATATTAATGACATTTAAATATCTACATATGGAGTTTGAGTTTGAATCTTGGATTCAAACCAACTTCATTTAATCTGGTTTTAGTTGCATTAGCACAAACCACAGCATATTGCCATGTCACATTCATGCATCATAATGTGCATTGCATTGATTGTGTTTTTCCTCAGTTGCCAGTGATTGCCCCCTTTCGATAAACGTGATACCGACGATGTGATCGATGACACTGATGAAGAGCTATATTATCTTCGGAAGTGCCAGGCAAGCAAAACCCCCTTGTTCATTCCGATAAAATCCCACTCTCTCGCTCCTGCTCTCTTTTACTGCATTAGGACAACAACGACATATTTGTTACTTGCTGCGGTAGCTGAACCCCTTTATCCTTTGCATGACCTGTCATTGCCACAGTAAATAGATGAAACCCACTAGCATGAGTAGGAGTTGTTTGAGCCCTGATGTGCCTACTCATTCATGCTTGTTTGTCATGCCTGCTACTGCTTAGAGTTGAGTCAGGTCTGATTCATCGGGGATGAATCAGAGGGGTGTGAACATGTCCTACTGTGTGTGAACTAAGTGTGTGAACACGATTTGGTAAAGGTAGCGGTGAGAGGCCATGTAGGAGTACATGGTGGGTTGTCTCATTGCAGCCGTCCTCAGGAACTGAGTTCTGTGTTTGTGATCCATGATCAGTTACTACCACACATTGGGCTCCGGGCGCTCCAAGCTCTCTCGACTTATTAATCAACTTGATCTCTGTCCAGGAGTTGCAACTAGTTTCTGGTGTTTGTAGGTAGTGTTAGTAGTCTACCAAGTGGCACCCGGTACAGGTGGGCTTGGGACAGACTAGGCACAGTGGCACGGTGTACCAAGTGGCACCCGGATGGTGGGCTTGGGAACCCTGCTCACATCGTTTGGGGCCGTGAGCGACACCCCGGCCGGATCTCCTTGCGGATGGAACCCGAATAGGCGATAAACCTGGACTAGAGACTTGTTCGGTTAGTCAGGTCGTGGCCGACTCCCTCGCCCGGCTTCCGCTTGAAGGTTGCCGAGGTACATGACGTGTACAGGGCGATAAGTGGCGAAAGCGTGTGTGAAGAAGTACACCCCTGCAGGGTTATCATTATCTATTCGAATAGCCGGATTCCTCGGATATGGAAACTTGGACCCCTTGCATAGTTCATAGACAAGTGAAAGTGGATACTCTAAAATACGCAAGATAAGCGTGAGTGCTATGGATGGCGTTCTCGTAGGGAGACGGGAGCGGATCCATAGTGGTGTATTGATATGGTGAATATGTGGACTCGTGTGCGCCACCTCAAAGAGTTATTTGCAGTCGTAGTTTAGGATAGCCACCGAGTCAAAGCTGGCTTGCTGCAGTTAAACCCCACCATCCCCTTTGTTGATAATGATGCATATGTAGATAGTTCTGATGTAAGTCTTGCTGGGTACATTTGTACTCACGTTTGCCTATTTTATGTTTTTGCAGAGAGACTTCAGTCTCGCTAGTAGTTCCGCGTGGTCTTCGACGTTTAGCTTGTTACCTCAGCTACGATCTTGTGCCCTCGGCAGGATCTGGTAGATAGTCAGGCTTCTCAGCCTCTTTCATTTATAGTTGTCTGTACTCAGACATGATAGCTTCCGTTTGTGTTTTGACTTGTATGCTCTGAATGTTGGGTCATGAGACCTATGTTTGTAATATCTCGCTCCTCGGAGCCTATTGAATAAATACTTGAGTTGTAGAGTCATGTTGTGATGCCATGTTGTATTGCACATATCGAGCATATTGTGTGTATGTTATTGAAATGCTTGGTATGTGTGGGATCTGACTATCTAGTTGTTTATCCTTAGTAGCCTCTCTTACCGGGAAATGTCTCCTGGTGTTTCCACTGAGCCATGGTAGCTTGCTACTGCTCCGGAACACCTAGGCTGGCCGGCATGTGTCCTTCTTCGTTCCTGTGTCTGTCCCTTCGGGGAAATGGCATGCGATGAATACCGGAGTCCTGTTAGCCCGCTACAGCCCGGTTCACCGGAGTCCTGCTAGCCCAGTGCTACAGCCTGGATTCACTCGCTGATGACCGACACGTTCGTTGCTGGGTCATGTATGCCTGTCCCTGTAAGTTAGTGCCACTTTGGCTTCATGACTAGCCATGTCAGCCCGGATTCTTTGTCATATGGATGCTAGCGACACTATCATATACGTGAGCCAAAAGGCGCAAACGGTCCCGGGCCAGGTAAGGTGGCACCCATGGGAATACCGTGCGTGAGGCCGCAAAGTGATATGATGTGTTACATGCTAGATCGGTGTGACTTAGGATCGGGGTCCTGACACGCGGGGAGGGTTGCCGAGTGGAACATCGAGCTGCCAGCTGGAGTTCAGCACCACTAGGGTCATTAAGGACCCGCCCCTCGCGAACTTCATGGAGGATGGGTGAAGACCGCTCCCTCGCGCTTGGAGACGAGGCGCCCGATGGCTGGGTCATGTACTTTGACGGTGCGGGGGCTGGAGCTGTACTCATCTTGCCAACCGAGGACAAGCTATACTACACTGTGCAGCTCCACTTTCAGCATGGCGAGAAGGTCTCCAACAACACCATGGAACACGAGGGCCTGATCACTGGCCTCAGGCCTGTGGCGGGCCTGGGGGTCAAGCGTCTCACAATTAAGGGCGGTTCTCAGCTCCTCGTCAACTTCTCGAACAAGGAATACAAGCCTAAGGATGATCACATGGAGGCATACCTAGAAGAGGTATGCAAGATTGAAAAACGATTCTTGGGCTTGGAATTGCAGCACGTCCCGCATGGTAGGAACAAGGAGGTGGACGACATCACCAAGAGGGCATCCTGACGCGAGCCCCAGAAGCCTGGTGTCTTAGAGGAGCGGCTTTTCAAGCCATCGGCAGCCCCCCTCCCCTACCGCAGGCCCTATGCTGCTTCGCGAGGAGCCGCCCTAGCCCCCTCCACAGGTGCCTGGCCTGCGATCCGACTATAGGTGTCAAAAATGGCAGAACTCGGGTAGGGGGTCCCAAGCTGTGTATCTAAGGATTGATGGTAACAAGGGACACAATGTTTTACCCAGGTCTAGGCCCTCTTAAAGGAGGTAAAACCCTATGTCCTACTTGATTGTATTCGATGAATATAGGGGTTACAAGAGTTGATCTACCTCAAGATCGTAATGGCTAAACCCTAGCTGTCTAGCCTATGATTGTTCTGAGAGCCTCTACGGACTAAACCCCACAGTTTATATATACACCGAAGCGGCCTAGGGTTGTACAAAGTCAGTTTACAAGGGAAGGAAATAATATATCCTGACACTAAACTTGCCATCCACGCATATAGGAGTCCAATCCAGACACGGGGGATAGTCTTCTACTTTATCTTCATGGCCCATCAGTCTGGCCCATATCAAACAAACTAAACACCCAAGGACCCCCTAATCCAAGACTCCCTCAGTAGCCCCTGAACCAGTCTTCAATGACGATGTGTTCGGCACGCGGATTATCTTCGGCATTGCAAGGTGGGCTCCTTCTCCTAGATGTTTTAAGTTAGCTTCCTGTGTAAAGGAACAGTGTCCGGCTCCGCATAATCAATACAACCCTTAGCCATGAAGGCAAGACATCAAAATAATTATAGTGTCTTTTAGTGACAACTTTTTCCGCGAAGCATCACACCTGATTCTTTAACATTTCAAACCGTTTTCATGCCTCCCGTTTTGCATTTCGAGGCTTATCCTCCATTGGCACGTCTTGTTGAAGTAGAGATCGTGCCCGCCCATCACGAGATTATCATCAATATGGTTTGGGTAACCCTACCATGCATTACGCACGATCTCGTTGGGAACAGGCGAGTTTTATGGCTTGAGAGGGGGACGTTTGGTATTTTCACCGTCTATAAGAGGATAAAGATCTCTCCTTTTTTTCCCACGCCTTCCTCTACCTCCGGTCTTCCAACCTCCAGCGCTCACACCTCCGATCTTCTCCACCACTTCCACCCTCCCCAGCAATGGTCAGGTCCCATTCCAAGGGCAAGTGGGAGGCCTCCTCCATCACTGAAAAGGATGTCAAGGACCTCAGGAGTGCGGGCTATCTCTCCGCGGATATCGCGCATAGGATCCCTGACAAGCATCAGGTCATCCCCACTTTGGAGCCTGGTGAGAGGGTTGTGTTCATCCCCCATTTTCTCCGGGGGCTAGGGTTTCCCCTCCACCCCTTTGTCCGGGGTCTCATGTTCTACTACGGGCTAGATTTCCATGATCTAGCCCTAATTCCTTCCTCCACACATCGGTGTTCATCGTCATGTGTGAGGCTCTTCTCAGCATCCCCCACACTTCGGCTTGTGGCTCAAGGTCTTCAATCTGAAGCCGAAGTTGGTCGTCGAACAGCACGTGGACTGCGATGGGGCTATGGTAAGAAAGCTTCCCAATGCCGTCTGGCCCAAAGGGGCATTTGTGGAGACAGTCAAGGTGTGGCAGCAGGAGTGGTTCTACATCACCGAACCCCGCGACACCAACTAGGCGGCCATGTATGACTTCATATCCGGACCCCCCACGAGACTCACCTCATGGACCACTAAGGGCCTTGATTGGGGGTCGCAATCGGAGGTGCAGATGCTGCAGAAACGCATCTCCAACATGTTCGGTTCAAACATCGGTCTCAGAAACATGATTCAGGTGATGCTCTTCCGTCACATCCTTCCCTGCCAACAACGGGCCTCCACCATGTGGGAGTACAATCCGGAGGAGCCACAAACCTTGAAGCGCTTCTTCGGCACCATGGACGAAGACACATGGAAGCAGCTCTTCAAGGCCCCGAAAAGTTGGCCGATGAAGACCAAAGACATCAGACTCGACATCGAGAACCCGACCTCACCGGTAAGCATAATTTTTTCGAAGACCTATTCAGTCAATAATTCAGATATGATATATTGCCTGCCTTCCGTAGAGGGCTGGAAAGCAAACGCAGAGCACATCAAGTGCCCGGCACCGCTGCGTGAGGACCCAGCCACACCCTAGCTAACGGAGATGCTAGTCCCGGAGCCCTATCAGGCGCCAAAGAAGAAGGCCAAGAAGAAGAAAGGCAAGGAGGCCAAGGGCGGCCCCCGCCACAAAGGTCCTTCGGACATGGTGTTTGAAGAGACCGAAGCCCTCACTTCCCACGAGGGAGACGAGGAAGAAGAGGAGGAGGAGGTCGAAAGCGACTCCCCTCGTAAGGGGAGGAAGAAGTAGATGGCGGCCTTCGAAGACCCGAAGGGGGAGACACCCAAGAGAGGGTGGCATGTCAGACAGTTCAGACTCAGAGTCGGAACTAGTCCCCAAGAGACCCCCCAGGGTGAAGCCCCTGGCCGAATCGTAAGTATTCAGAAACCTACTGTTTATCTTCGATCTTCCTACTTCCATCATATAAGTTATTTTGTTATTTGCTTTTCAGTCCTCCCCGCGAGCTCCCGCAAACTCCATTATCGGAGGGGAATTCTCTGCCACCCAAGATGGCGGAGAGTGACACGCCACCTCGAGATCCCTCTCCTATCGCCATGGAGGACACCGAAGTGTCGTCCCGAAGGACCTCTCCTGGCTGAGAGGGGGCGAACATGGCTGCCGAGAGAGTGCCAGAGGTTAATACCTCAGTCGCCGAACACCTAGGGGAGGCGACCCCTATGACGATCGACGGTGGGGACCCCCAACAATTCGGGCCCCAGCCAAACACCATTCCGGAGACCAACACAGCTCCGGGATTGCACAAGCATCCCCCTAAGAAAGAGGGGGAGGAGTATCATCTCCATCGGCAGCCTCCACTAAGCCGGAGGCGCCCAACGCTCTGGAGGAAGCACTGCAAAGTGCTTCCATGGTGGAGGAGCACTGCACCTTGATGGGTGTTGTTATGGAGAAGGTTTAGTCTGCCAAAAACAGACTGAATAAAGCCTTCTGCAGCCTACTGACTGGCTTTGAGGTATGCGACTGAATGTTCTAAAAACCCTTCATATAGAAGATTAATCATGTATACATATAGTAGCCCCTGAGACTCTGTCCTATATAACAAACCGGATAGAGGATCCACATGGTATTCGGGAAAGTAACATATTGTGCTGATATTGTAACATGCTTCTCTGTTGGTGACAACCGCCCAGGCCGCAGAAGTTTCTGAACTCAATCAGAAGCTTCAAGTGGCCGATGAGGAAATCGACTACATTAATAAGCGATTCGATTTGACACAAGGTATGTGTATGATGTTAATAACTTTGTTGTATGTCAGAAGTGATATGTGTATTAAGAGGTTAACTCATAGAATGTTTGATTATGAGCACAGTTGGTGCAGCTGAGGTAGAGACCCTCAAAGGCTCCCTTGCCCAGGCCAAGAAAGAGGCCGAGGAGAACAAGGCTGCCACTGACAAAGCGGCTGCAGTACTAAAGACCGAGCAAGCTGCCCGCCGCCAACATGAAGCTCGGGTGGCCGAAGTCGAGCAGGAGCTGAAGGATGCCATTAGCAAATGCGAAGCTTTGGAGGGGGAGAAGACTTTGGCCCAAGCGTCCGAGCTTGCAAAGGCCCTTCAAGATGCCAAAGAAGCGCGGGTCGAGTCCCATAGTGCTTGGGAAGAGATCCATCAGGCGAGACAGCTAGCGGCTGGTAAGGTCTTTCTTTTGTAGAGTATCTTTGGAGGTTAGAGGTATGATTTGCTCACCCGAGTGTGGAGTTCTTCAGGAGCATTTGCAGACCTTCTGAAGAGTGTCGCCGATGCCGCACAATTCTTCCAAGCCCAGGAGGGGAACTCAACCGAGAAGCTATTCTGGTTGCAATTTCTCACGCCGGAGCACCCAACGCCTCTGAACGACTAGCTGAAGAAGCTGACAGAGCTGCATAGGGTGGTGGGCTTGGCCATGAAGGACCTAATAGTCCACCTATGGCCGGTCGAGCCAATTCCTAGCAGGTACTTCGGTTTGGTGAAGCGGCTTGTTGACGCGCGGCCTCAGATTGATGCTGTGAAGCGCTCAGCCTGCATAGAGGGTGCCCGGATGACCTTCGCCCGCGTCAAGATGCAGTGGGCAAAGATGAAGCCCACCGAAGTGGCAACCGTAGGCCCGCCCGAAGGCAAAGATCATCGGAAGCCGGAGAGGTACTTCGATGACGTTCTAGAAGGAGCCCAGATTGTAGAGGGTCAATGTTCTAAGGACGTAATACTTGATTAACTATGTTTGGGTTGTACAAACTATGTGATGCACCCATGCTGTTATATGTCTATGTTTTTTTACTTTTGTTTCAAGAAGTTTTTCTTCATGTGCGGCCGTTTATTCTTCTATTACTGAAAGTTGCCAGTCATTGGCTTCAGCCCCCATGTAGATGCTACAGGGGTGTTCGACATAATGCGTGACCACACTTTATCCAATGTCTTGGTCCATAAAGGAGGTGTCTGCGGGGTGAACCAGGCAATCAGACTATGTGGCTTTATGCCCTAGGAGTTTGACTATGGAGCTAAGTACTAGCCCCTTGTGTGTGTGCGGCTATCCAGACTATGGTGCCTTTCCCATGCGGGCGGACGAAGACAAGCCCCTCATATAACACGGGGTGAATTGCTAACGATTTGTAGTATAATGCTCAGTCGCCGAATAGCCGACCAGCTCTCGCTTATCATGATAGTCAATTTTCGTCTTTCTCTACTAAGGTTCTTGACCGGACGAGCCAGAAATACAATCGTAGTAGTTCTCCCTTTACTACCTTAGCCGAACGAGCTGAATGTAAGGTGGTAAGCAGAGGAGCCGGGTAACCCAACTATAGACCAAAGACATGATTCGGAGCCGATGCATATAATGCAATCTTCGGGACAACAAAGTTTTCCCTATAGGTGTTCGGGATTAAAATGTGCATGGCCGAATACACCCGCAGTGTAAAGGCTGGACGAAAGCACATGAAGCAATCAGAAGTAGGGAGGGGATACAGATGAAAATAAAGTTAATGCCAAACACGAGTGGTGATCAACTGATTCCTTTATTCCCTGATGAACACGTCGAGTTGTGTTATTACAAATAATGCCATGAATATCGAGGCCATTTTACATGCCGAAATTACACAAGGGAAAGGATTACACAGGGCCTAAAAGCAGTGGTTTGAAGATCCCAATGACGCCCTGCTGCACATCTGCGTCGTTTCTCCTTGGTGATGCATCCTTGTAAAGGAGGAGTATGATGGTCGTTCGCTAGAAAGAGGGACCTGGAAAAGAGCCCATCTTCGAGCATAGATCAGGTAGCCTTATTAACAAACCTACAGTGGAAGAAATAAAGAGGGAAATAAAGATGTTTGAGGGCCAAATAGCGTCAGGCCATACTATGGCCCCTTTCCGCAGTGTGCCTCCGGCGTTGCCCAATTTATTTTAAGTGCGTAGTTATGGACATGCGGTACGTATGCCACAACCGGGCTCTAGCTCCATCGGGCTCTTGCATTGTAATGCGGATCTTACTTGCTTAGCAGGGTCATGGGTCTTGATGACCGATGAGCTATGTGGATTGATGAGGCTGCCCTGTAGTTCAGCTGCTAGGGCAACCGTGTGCTCCTCAGTACGGAGGGAGCTCTCCATATTCCAATTGGATGTAATGACGCCACGAGGTCCAGGCATTTTAAGCTTCAGATAAGCATAGTGTGGGACTGCATTAAAGAAGGCGAAAGCAGTTCGTCCAAGCAGTCCATGATAACCACTTCGAAAATGGACGATGTAGAAGATCAATTCTTCGCTTTGAAGTTGTCCGGAGAGCCGAATACGACTTCCAGTGCTAAGGAGCCCATGCAACGGGCCTCCACGCCGGGTATTACTCCTTTAAAGGTAGTGTTGCTAGGCTTGATTCTTGATGGGTCGATACCCATCATACGGATGATGTCCCGGTAGATCAAGTTGAGGCTGCTGTCGCCGTCCATAAGGACTCTAGTAAGATGGTACCCATCAATGATAGGATCGAGTACCAGGGCCACCGAACCTCCATGAAGCATACTGGTAGGGTGTTCCCTGTGAACAAAGATGATCGGACAAGTTGACCATGGATTAAATTTTTGGGGCGACAGGCTCTACGGCGTAGACGTCTCGTAATGCGCGTCAGCGCTCCCTCTTGGGGATGTGAGTGGCATAAATCATGTTCATAGTTTTCACTTCGGGGGGGGGATTGTTTTTGTCCCCCGATGTTCGGTGGGTGGGGTTCGTCATCGTCCTCGCTTTGAGGTCCTTTCCCCTTATGCTCGGCATTTAACTTACCGGCTTGCATGAAGACCCAGCAATTTCTGTTGGTGTGGTTGGCAGGCTTGTCAGGGGTGCCATGAATCTGGCAAGGTCTCTCGAGTATTTTGTCCAAGTTGGATGGACAGTCCCTATTGCCTTTGAACGACTTCTTCCGCTGAATGGTTTGGAGGCACTGAATCCGGTGTTTACTGCAGTGTCCTCTATTTCTTCGTTATTATTCTGACACTTGTTTTCGTTGCACCGTGGCCTACTATTGCTATCCGTGGGCTCAGAAATGCCGAGGTCACTAGTACTGTTGCTTCTACGAGCCAACCAGCTATCTTCGCCCACACAGAAGTGGGTCATAACTGTGGTAAGAGCCGCCATAGTGTTCGGCTTTTCCTAACCAAGGTGTCGGGCAACCCATTCGTCATGGACACTATGCTTAAATGCCGCTAGGGCTTTGGCGTCCAGGTAGTCCATGATTCGGTTCTTTTTAATTAAGAACCGATTCCACAGTTTGCGAGCTGACTCTCTGGGTTGCTGAATTATGTGACTCGGGTCATCAGCATCTGGTGGCCGGACATAAGTGCCCTCAAAGTTGGCCCGAAAAGCATCCTCTAAGTCTTCCCAACATCCAATGGAGTTCTCTGGGAGGCTGTTCAACCAGTGTCGAGTTGGTACTTTCAACTTTAGAGGGAGATATTTAATGGCATGGAGATCATCTCCGCGAGCCATGTGAATGTGGAGAAGAAAATCCTCAATCCATATGGCGGGATCCGTCATTCCATCGTACTGCTCGATGTTCACGGGTTTGAACCCTTCTGGAAATTGGTGTTGCATTACCTCGTCAGTAAAGCACATGGGGTGTGCAGCGCCTCTGTATCGGGCGACATCGCGATGAAGCTCAGACGACATCTGTGTTTGGTGCTGACCCCGGAGTTGATTATGTCTGTCGTTCCAGGCTTGATAGCCGTCATCTCACATGGGTGCACGCCCTCTTGATCCATAGATTGATCTTGTTTGGCCAGCTCTATTGGTCAGGTCCTGACGTAGGTCGTATGTGTAGCCCGGAGCCGCTGTCTCCTTGCCTCTATGGTGAGGGGGCGCGGGCCAGTGTTCAGCATAATTGGCCGTTTTGTCCCTTCCACGTGGTGCTCGGTCCTATTGATCAGCCTGATTATATTTTGACGGTATTGGCGCAAGGGCCTCATCATTGAATTGTAGCAGTAGCTTGCGTTTTGGGTAACTTTTTGTTGGGCGCTCAAAGCCATATCCTTCTTTGATGCCTAGGACCTTAGTCCATCTGTCATTGAGTGTGTCCTGTTCAGCTTTAATCCACTGATGTTTCTTTTTGAGGCTTCGCGCGGTGGCGATGAGCTGTTGCTTGAAGCGTTCTTGTTCGAGGGGTTCCTCTAGGATGATGAAATCTTCGTCACCGAGGCTTACATCATCTTCGGACACAGGTAACTAGTTACTATCTTCCAAATCTTCAAGATCGGCAGGTTCTTCAGGGCTGAATTGACCTTCTTCCCTTCCATCCTGCTCGAACCAGGATCCACGGGGCTTGCGGGGTCTTCGGCATAATCCAGAGTGTCATTGTCTCTGGTGCCAGTGTTGCTCTCCCTTTCTCGACACTATCTTGAGCGGCGCCGCTGACGCCGGCGTTTTGGTGATTCTTGAGTGCCATCGTCATCCTCCTTCTCAGGGGTGTCCAGCTTGTATACATCGTAGGTAGAAGTGGCCATCGAACGCCTGGTGATGGGTGGGTCTTGACCTGGTTCGGCTTCGACATCGTCGTCCATGCCAACGATGTCTTCAGAAGCATAGTCTAGCATGTTAGTTAAATCCTCGAAAGTGGCTATTAAGTGGATGGTGGGTGGGACGTAAAATTCCCTAGTCTCAGCCCCCAGTTCGAACTGGGCATAGTTCAGAGGTGATGCTCCATGATGGCGAGGGATTGCATCAAGTCCAGTGCCTCATTTAAGAGCGGGAGTTGGATGGGTGTTTGAGGATCTACGGAACTAGGTTTGGTGATAACCGCTAGACCGCGCTTGAAGGACGCAGACCTTGAGAGTTTGAAGTTGGTGCCTGGCGACGAATCCGGCTTCCCGATGATGGGGAGAGTCCCGTTTGATTCTGGGTCTATCGACGGCGTAGTCACCTCTAGGTCTCCAACAAGAAGCTCCATGATGGGAGAGAGTCCGACGGCATTCACACTCCCGTTTTCAAATGAAGCGGTCTGACCCGGATCTAAGGCCGAGGCCGACATGAGTGTCGACCCCTAGACGGGATCTGATAGTAGATCCGAAGGCCCTCCTTCATGTAGGTGGGGATCGGCGGCCGAGGACATGAACCCCTCGAAGATCAGGCCTCCTCGGATATCAACGATGTAGTTCAAGCTTCCAAACCTTATCTGGTGACCAGGGGCGTAGCTGTCGACCTGTTCAAGGTGACCGGTCGAGTTGGCACGTAGCACGAAGCCGCCAAACAGAAAGATTTGGCCAGGGAGAAAGGTCTTCCCGGAGACAGCATCATTGTTGATTACAAGGCGAGCCATCGATCGCTCTATCGATAACACAATAGAACTCTCAATGAAAGCACCAATGTCAGTGTCAAAACCGCCAGATCTCGAGTAGGGGTCCCAAGCTGTGTATCTGAGGATCGATGGTAACAAGGGACACAATGTTTTACCCAGGTTCGAGCCCTCTTAAAGGAGGTAAAACCCTACGTCCTGCTTGATTGTATTCGATGAATATAGGGGTTACAAGAGTTGATCTACCTCGAGATCATAATGGCTAAACCCTAGCTATCTAGCCTATGATTGTTCTGAGAGCCTCTACGGACTAAACCCCACGGTTTATATATACACCGGAGCGGCCTAGGGTTGTACAAAGTCGGTTTACAAGGGAAGGAAATAATATATCCTGACACTAAACTTGCCGTCCACGCATATAGGAGTCCTATCCGGACACGGGGGATAGTCTTCTGCTTTATCTTCACGGCCCATCAGTCCAGCCTGTATCGAACAGACCGAACACCCGAGGACCCCCTAATCCAGGACTCCCTCACCGACCTGAGGAGCCCGCCTGCTCTTGGCGCTCGAACCTCAGGAGGGGTGTTGGACCGAAGATTTCAAGACGTACCTGCTCCGAGGCACCCTGCCGGAGAGGAGGAAGATGCAGAACATGTGGCCCGTCAGGCCATTGCTTACTGCTTGCAGCACGGCGAGCTCCACCGAAGGCGCCCGAATGATGTCTTGCTGCGATGCATCTCCAAGGAGAAAAGGGTGTGAGTTGCTGGCTGACATCCATGGTGGGGATTGCGGGCACCATTCTTCATCGCGCACCCTCGAGGGCAAGGCGTTCTGCAGTGGGTTCTACTTGCCCACGGCGCTCAATGATGCCACCGAGCTGGTGTGATCCTATGAGGCCTGTCAGTTCCATGCCAAATAGATCCACCAGCCTGCTCAGGGCCTCCATACCATCCCGCTCTCATGGCCGTTCATGGTCTGGGGGCTGGATATCCTGGGCCTGTTTCCCCCAGCAGCCGGGGGCTACCGCTACCTCTATGTCGCCATCGCCAAATTCACCATGTGGGTGGTGGTGGAGGCCGTATGCACCATCCTAGCTGCCTCAGCCATCAAGTTCATCAAGGGACTCGTGAGCCACTTTGGGGTCCCCAACCATATCATAACTGACAATGTCTCTCAGTTCACGAGCAACCTCTTCAAAACATATTGTGCTAACCTTGGAACGCAGATATGCTACACTTCAGTGGTGCACCCACGGAGTAACGGCCAAGCTGAACGCGCCAATGCGGAGGTCCTGAGGGGCCTGAAGACGAGGAGCTTCAAGACAAAACTCGAGGCCTATGGCAGGGGTTGGCTCGGTGAGCTTCAGTCCGTGTTGTGATCCATCCGCAGCACCGCAACTAATCCCACACTACTTGGAAAAGGGCTATAGATTAAATTGACACTAATGGCGCACCAGACATGTGGTGCGCCACTACAATATACTAATGGCGCACCATGTGTTGGTGTGCCATTAGTGTCCAAATACTAATGGCGCACCACATCCATGGTGCGCCATTAGTAACAAGATTTTTTTTTCAAAACTAGTAATGGCGCACCGTGGGAGTGGTGCGCCATTACTAGTTAATCACGGGTCAATATGCTTAATCTCAGGTCAAATCGCACTCCGTGGTGAAACTTCCCGAAAGGTCACCCATCCTCACACTACCCCAGCCCAAGCACAATTAACTTTAGAGTTCTACCCAACCCCGGCACCAGCTCACTTCACAGGCACTTGTTGATATATCTAGCATATCAATCCTATTAAACCTTGTTGATGTTTCGGACTTTGTTCATGTTCATGAGTGTGATGAAATTTTGAAAAATATTTCAAACTTACGTTCATATTACGTATCATATTTTGAAAAAAAATCCCAAAAATCGAAACTAATTTTTTTCTGTTACTAGTGGCGGACCTAGCATACGGTGCGCCACTAGTAAGTTTGAAATTTTTTGAATTATTTTGCCTCCAGATCTTAAAAGCCCCGTAACTTTTTTCTGTTAGGTTTTTGAGGATTTTGAAAATGTTTAACGGGGTTCCCCGAGTTAAATTCGGATGTAACTTTTCGAGTAGATGATTTTTCATATAGAAAACTTTTTAATCCGAGTTCGTATGCAAAAGTTATGCCCATTTTACAAATTCTAGAGAGATTTTGCAAATAAAGTTGAAATTCATATTTGTAAATTTTCCCAACAACTAGACCACATATCACATGGGAAACTTAATTTCTTTTATTTTTTTTGACATTTTCATCATTTTCTTTTATTTTTTTTAAACTGAAAAGGCGGTCCACAGGAGGGGGTGCATGCGAGGGAATTTCAAAAAATATTAAAAAAAATTGAAAAACAATTACTAGTGGCGCACCGTGGATGTGGTGCACCACATCCACTTCGCAATTTCACTTCTTGGTACAGGGAGATTTCAAGATTTTACTTCGCAATTTTTATGTGGGGCTAACCATGTCCCATAGACAACTCTTGGATTTTGCCGCTAAAGGGAGTTTTATTGATGCTGATCCCAGTATTGCGTATGAGATTATAGAGGGAATAGTAGGAGTACTACCCCCACAAAAGGTACTCCATCATACTCAAGAAGGAACCCAAGTTTTTGAGAAAATATGCGAAGTAACTAAAATTTTGCAAAAATCTCTTGAACCTCTTAAAAATGTTACTGGGAACCTTCACCGCATGAATATGTTGATCACTCTTTGCAATAAGCGGTTGGATGCTCTAGATCTACAGATCTCCAACTATGAAGGGAAACTTAAGGAACCTCCCGGATCCGAGCATAACCCTATTAAAAAGATAAATACCAAAGATGATAATACCTACATCTATTCTTGCTTTTATGCCTAGCTAGGGGTGTTAAATGATAGCGCTTGTTGGGAGGCAACCCAATTTTATTTTTGTTCCTCGCTTTTTGTTCTTGTTTAGTAATAAATAAGTCATCTATCCTCTGTTATGATTGTGTTTTTAGTTTTAATTAGTGTTTGTGCCAAGTAAAGCCTTTAGGATCTTCTTGGGTGATTGTTGTTTGATCTTGCTGAAAAAAACTAAAAGTATGCGCTCACGAGAATAATTTTCATTTTCTACCAGAGAGCCATAAAATACAAATTCCAACTGCAGTAGATCAATATACAAATTATTTAGGTCTTCCTAATTTTTCAGAATTTTGGGAGTTATAGAAGTTTTCGAAACCTCCAGATTGCTACAGACTGTTCTGTTTTTGACAGATTCTATTTTTCGTTTGTTGTTTGCTTATTTTGATGAATCTATGGCTAGTATCGGGGGGTATGAACCATAGATAAGTTGGAATACAGTAGTTTTAACACCAATATAAATAAAGAATGAGTTCATTACAATACCTTAAAGTGTTGGCTTGTTTTCGTATACTAAAGGAGCTCGTGAGATTTCTTGTTGAGTATTGTGTTGTGAAGTTTTCAAGTTTTTGGGTAAAGATTTGATGGATTTTGGAACAAGGAGTGGCAAGAGCCTAAGCTTGGGGATGCCCAAGGCACCACAAGGTAAATTCAAGGATATACCCTGCGGTATGACCCGGCCGGACTTGGCGACTCACTGGTGACCCGCCGTGACTTGGCGACTTACTAAGTGACCTGCCCGGATCTCTCCACTCACTGAAGACCCGGCCGAGCCAGGTGAGTCATTGGTGACCCGGCAGGCGGGTCAGAGGGCTACAAGACCCGGTGTCCCAACAGGCGGTTCATGGAAGGCCGACTCGTATTATGGTGGGTCAGCTTACGATGAAAGGCATAAGGAATATTCTCCTACAAAGGAAGCAAGACTAGGACTCCACTTGTAATCCTAATCCTAATAGGACTAGTCATATAAGCCGCCCCTTCAACATATATAAGGAGGGGCAGGGCACCCTAAAAGGGGACAAGTTAGGATAAGTCTCACAAGTTAGGGTTAGACAAATAGGTTTATAGCTCTCGGGATAGAGCACCCTTGTAATCGTGATCATCATCATCAATATCAATGAAGCAGGATGTAGGCTTTTACCTCCACTGTGAGGGGCCGAACCTGGGTAAAACCTCACGTCTCTTAGTTCCGACAAACCCCTCTCACTCTACCACATAGATGTGTTGGCCTCATGACTAATTCCTCACACTAAAGACATCTACCATGACAATTCCATGACAGTTGGTGCCCACCATGGGGCAAGCGCACGGTGGTGATGAGTTCTTGAAGGGATCTCTCATAGGGATCAAGAAGTTTGCGATTGTCCGGATGAAGAAGAATCATTATGGAAGGAGTTATATTGTTGAGAAGACGAGCAATCAGATCTAATACCCGTCTGAGGTTCAAAAGAAATTAGGTTACACATCCCTTCGCCGCTGCAAGTTGCCGAGTTTGAGGACGTCAAGAATTTCCGCTACGGTATCAATTTGTGCGGTGGCCGTGTCCGAAGTGCTACTGCATCTTTCCTCGTCCACGTGCGGTGTAGAGGATCCAATCCCAAGGCCACGAGTAGCTCAATCTGTTAAGTTGCCGTGGGCTAAAGGCGATTCTGGTACTGCCTTCAATGCACGGCGTCTCATCTTGCGGAGGTTTCGCTGGCATGTCAAATCTTGGTCTATAACTTTCCTGTAACCAGCATGGTTAGAGTCGCCGTCTCATTCAACTTTGGTTCACCGAATCCGATGGGAGTAGATCGCCAAAAACACACGAGACCAAGTCCCGATCAAGACAAGAGTACTATTTCAGTACATGAAGCATTAGACCCAAGGATTTCAAAGACTAAGGTATCTTTGACTCATACATCATCTCAGCCCAATCGGTTTATCCCTTTGGTCAACTCTGATTGGTACATGCACACAAGGAAAACACCAGGAGGTTGATTCAAAAAACTATGGAAGGAAGATTACTACATGAATCTAGCCCGTTTAAAAAAACACGACGGGAGTGGACGAGGACACGGACTCGGTCTCGCCTCTGTCTGTGTCCCTGAGCCACCATGACCAGGCGCGCCTCTAACTGCCGCGCGGCGGCGGCCCCGCCATACTAGCGCCTCTCAACCCGCCACTGATCCAGCCGCACCTCGCCGCCATCTGCCTACTCAAGTCGACTCGCGACCCAACTGCGTCAAACTGCACTGTGCCGTCTTGACGATCCCGGCATGACTCAAACTATCTTCACCGTGAGCTGCCTTCGCCGGCTTGTGAGTCACCTGTGACCACTCCTTGCTTTGTCGAGCCGCCGGTCTCTATTTCCGCCTTGCCAGCATGCAACTGCTGCCGTGAGCTCACCCCGACTGGCCTTCACCGACCTATTGCCTCGTGTGTATCTATTCCAAAATCTCTGTTATTGCGCTCGCATCACCACGGGTCTCTGAGAGCCGCCTTGCTTCTGCTACATTTTTTCACTGCCAGACCGCTTTGAAAGCGGCCACCGTCGATCAAGCCATCAAATCACCAAATGGCCAAGACCAAGATTTCCGATGCATCCGTTCTTACCCAAGTCGAGTTGCCGCCGCTACAGCTTTTCTCCGTATATCGGGCACCTTCAAGTATCGAGGCAGCAAGGAAGATATTGCTTCTACTCCACATCATCATACAGGGTCACCCAAGGCAAAAGCGATCTACCACGCTACTGTTGTTGCTGCTTCGGAAGTACAACTTCAACTAGTACTCACGTGAAGCTACTGTGCTAGTTTGTCCTTTGTTTGCTACGTCCACTGTTGGATATGACCAGATTTATCGACTCATGACTTCCATCAAGTATAGTCTTTTACTGATGGAGTTGAAGCTGCCAATGTCGTGACTTGGAAAAGGGATTTCAACAACATGAAAATCATTTGGATGACATCAAAAGTTGAACCATCGACGTTGCGGCTGCCGAGGACCGCGCCAAAGCCACTGCCATGGCTCACCGGTTTCTGAAACATCAGGTGATATCTTTCTTTTGTATTTCATCAACATGTTAATCTGTGTGAGAACAACTACTCGGGCATGTAATATTGTTTCGTAGGACAATTGTTCATTATCAATGAGGCATTATACGGAGCATGCGCTAGCAATGTTCTGCACTGGTCTTTCATCCGTGCCACGCTACCATAAAAGCGGACATACATAAGTCACCGCTCCTATGGCCCGGTCTACATCAACTTTGCCCGTCTGCGAGGCTGACCACGCCTACGATTGACTCAATTATCCACACAACTTACCGTGCCTGCGATTAACTCACTCATCCATAGCGGCTTATAACGTCGTGGCCGACTCATCTATCTGATCCCGCGGCCGACTCATCCATCATTGATTTCCGCTTCACCATGGTGATCATCAACCTTGCGGTGGATAATTTCTGGCTTAACATATCAGGTGAAATCCATCCAGTATATTTTTATATTATATATTGCTTTTCTTTAAAAGAGCAATTACTCTGGCTTGCAAGTTCTCCAAATGCAGGACAAGTTATATCACTGAGCGGTTGACTGACTCATGCCGGTTTATATCACGGTCAAATATGGAGAATATCAAGACAACTCCTCGAGCCGCCTTGAGACTCGGGGGCTATGATGACATGACTCAGTAAATTATCGCCAGTTTAAAGCACTAAAGCTGTCAATATCCGGTTCAAGAAGAATTTATCTCTTGCAAAAAGTTAAAGGTTGCCGAAGAGGACCTGTTGCCATGATGTGCGGTTCAAACATGGGTATCCGATCCGCCTTATACGCCTTGTTACAAAATACATGGGGGCTTCCTGCTCACTGAGCATAGCTATGACTACCCTTTGATCCGGCTTATAGGCTGGTCTGTAAAGGTCATTTGGGTGCTTCCTGTTCAAACATAGGTCGTATTCGAACCAAAGAGAACATAGCTATCAGTACCCTCTTGATCGGCACAATGCCAAACATACTAGGGGGCTTCTTGATCGTATTAGAATCATAGCTTAACCCCTTTTGGGTCTGACTTTGATCGTATTCGAATCAGAGTCGTTAAAAAAATCTCAAGGTCATTTGGGGGCTTCCTGTTCAAACATAGGTCGTATTCAAACCAAAGAGAACATAGCTGTCAGGACCCTCTTGCCAGGACCCCGATTCCAAGTCACATCGATCTAGCCGGTAACACCTCATATCACATTGCAGCCTCACGCACGGTATCCCCACGGGTGTCACCTCACCATGGCCCGGGACCGTTTGCACCTTTTGGCTCGTGTATATGATAGTGTCACTAGCATCCATATGACAGAGAACCCAGGCCGACATGGCTAGTCGTGAACCCAAAGCGGCACATACCTATGGAGACAGGCATACGTGAATCACATCGAGCATGTCGGTCATCAGCATGTGAATCCGGGCTGTAGCACTGGGCAAATAGGACTCCGAGGAACCCGGGCTGTAGCAGTCTAGGCAGGACTCTGGAAGTCACCGCGTGACATTTCCCCGAAGGGACAGACATAGGAACGAAGTGAAACACATGCCGGCCAGTCAAGTGTCCTGAGCAGTAGTGCTGGGTTAGCAGGACTCCGGTGAACCGGGCTGTAGCGGACTACTATGGCTCGAGGAGCACTGGACTACATTTCCCCATAAGAAAGGCTGCCAAGGATAAATAACTAGATTGTCGGATCCCACACATACCAAGCATTTCAATCATACACACAATATGCTCGATATGTGCAAATACAACATGGCATCACACCAAAACTCTACAACTCAAGTACTTTATTTAAAGGCTCCAAAGATCCATACATAACATGTTCATACAGATAGGGTTCACATGACCTGACACTCAAGTCATACAAGCATACAAGCACATGCGGAAACTAATAGTCTGAGTACAGACACTAGAAAGCAAGAAGGCTTCTCGAAGCCTGTCTATCTACATAGGGCCCTCCATGGCCAGGATCACCACCTGGGTGGAAAGTCACTCATCGACGTCGAGATCTACATAAAACCCATCGGAGGGGGCGGTGTTGTCATCTGAAAACAGTAATTAAGCAAACATGAGTACAAAGGTACTCAGCAAGTCTTACATCAGAACCTACTATACATGCTCATTCTCAAGAAGGTGGTGGAGTTATTGCAGCAAGCCAGCTTTGACTCTTGGCTAAGCTATCCTATGAGACTCCACAAGTAAAATAGTTTTCGCACACGAGTCCACTACTCACCAACACAATACTCCACCGGGGATCCTCCCTCGTCATCCTACGAGAGGGCCATCCTCGGTACTCACACTTATCTTGAGTCTTTTAGTAGTATCCATTAACTTGTCTATGAACTGTATAGGCAACCAAGTAGTCCTTTACTGCGGACGCCGCTATTCGAATAGTTTTATACCCTGCAGGGGTGTACTTCATCACACATGTTTCCACCACTTAGCGTCTGCACACGACATGTGCTCGGCAGACTTCAAGCGAAAACCGACGTGGGTGTAGACCACGACCTGACTAACCGCACAAGTCTCTAGTCCAGGTTTATCGCCTATTCAGGTTCCATCCGCAAGGAAATCCGGCCGGGGTGTCCTCAACGGCCCCAAACGATGTGTACAGGGTCCCGAGATGCCAAACGGGCGCCCGGCATACCCGGCCACAGTGTATCTACTACATCATAGCCCACCCCTAGGGTCAGCGCTACGCGTAGCCGCCAACACATAACCTACAAACACCAGAAACTAGTTGCAACTCTTGGACAGAGGGCGAGAGGGGTCAGTAAGTCAAGCGGGGTCATATTTCAGGGCCCAATGTGTGGTAGTAGCTGAATCTTAAATCACGCATACATCTCTCAGTTCTTATGGACGGCCTCAATGAAACAACCCACCATGTACTCCTACATGGCCTCTCATAGATACCTTTACCAAATCATGTTCAACACATCCCTCACATTACCGACATAATCATTTCACTCTAGCCCATCACCCAGATGAACCAGACCTGACACAACTCTAAGCATAGCAGGCATAGCAAGGTAGGAAACACATACATGGCTCAATCAACTCCTACACATGCTAGTGGGTTTCATCTAATTACTGTGCCAATGACAGGTCATGCAGAGGATAAGGGTTCAACTACCCTAGCACACAGCAGTTTGGAAACGTTGTTGTCTTAATGCAGTAAATGAGAGCAGAGGCGAGAACATGGGATTGTATCGGTATGATCAATGGGGATGCTTGCCTAATGGAGTGGTAGTAGGGTACTGCCCTTCAGTTGGGTACTCGGAGTTATCCTCGGAGGCAGAGCCTACCACGAAGGACACACAACACATAATCAACACATGACAATATGCAACAATATGATGCATGCTATGACATGGCAAAATGATGTGTCCTGCCTAATGCAATGTGAAACAAGTTGAAATGGGTCCATTTGAATCAAAGATTCAAATGAAGGTTAAAGTTCTTATGCATAAAAAGTGTATTAGCTTGTTTCACCTAAACAACAAGGTTAAAGTGGTTTGTCATGCATGAAACCATTACAAATGGATTGATTGAATTTTTTTGATCATTTTTCATATATAATTTGTTTGATTTGGAGCTATGGTTGATTTTCTATGATTTTTAGAAGTTTTGGCTATTTTCTGGAATTTCCTATATAAAAATAAATCCAGAAAATGAATAATTGCATCAGCACTACGTCACTGTGACGTCAACGAGTCAAAGGCGCCAGGGCTAGTCAAACCTGGCTGGTGGGACCTATTTGTGAGTGTCTCAGCTAACTAACAGGATTAAGTTAACACTAACTAACTATCGGTGGGGCCTGGGCCCACATGTCAGTGACCTAATCTAACTAAAATTAGTTAGCACTAATCCTAAACTAATTAATAGGTCGGCCCCACCTGTCATAGGCTCAGGGGGGAAGTCAACCTGGGCCCATACGTTAGTCCACGGGTCAAAACATGGTCAACTCGCCAGAGGCTTGACACCGGCGACGACAAACGCGGCGGAGGGGCTCGGGTTTTGCCCACAGTCTACCAAATCGACTGCGGTTTGGTCCTACGCATAGCTAGGGGCAAGCCGTGGCGGTTGGTGGTGGAAGTGGAGCTCGGGGAGGCCGGAAACGACGCCGGCGACGACCTTGGCGGTCGCCGGAGTTCGGGCGAGGATAAACCCGAAGCTACGGGCCATGGCGAGGTGCGGGGAGTGGTGCGTTAGGCTCCTGGAAACATGGTGAGTGTGGTGACGCACTCGGAATCGAGCTTATGCGCCTGTGGCCACGGCGGCGACATGGCCGGCGGAGCCGAGCTCTCGGGCTCAACGGAGCCCGTGGTTAGAGGGAGAAAACGGCAAGGAAAGAGAGGGGAACGGAGAAGGAGCTCACGGGGAGTGTAGCGGTGGCCTCAGCGAGCTCGGGGACGCATCAGGGGAGGCGTACGGTCGCCAGCGATCTTGGCGGACCGAGGTGGAAGAAGACGGCGCTAGTGGCGTTGCAGTGCGTCCAAGGCGTCGTGGCTCGCCCGTGAGGAAGAGGAAGACGTCGGCGGTGCTCGAGGACACATCGAAGAGACGAGAGAGGGTCGATGGCCGTGGTGGACGGCGACGGTGGCGACGAGCTCCTCTCGGGAGGGTACGGGAGAGAGCCAGAGGAGCGAGAGGGGCACAGGAATAGTGGGGAAAGTGAGAGGGGGACGAGGGAGAGTGCGTGGCACTCGTAGACGACGTCCTGGGTGTCGGCAGAAGCAGGAGGTGGCCTGCGTGTGGCTGCGGGCACCGGGCACGCGCCTCTCGTCCTCCTGGCGAGAGGAGGGGGATGACTGGCGGTAGCCAGTGGGCTGGGCCAAGCTGGGCCAGGCCAGGCGAGAGGTAAGCTCTAACTCTCTCTCTTTTCTGTTTTGCTTTTATTTATTTCCTGCTATGTGTATTGAAATAGAATAAATACTATTTCATTTCCAAACACTCTGGAAATATTCAGAGGCACATTTGGGAATATTCTCAACTGCCTAAAAATGCTTCCAAGATTATTTGAGCCCTTTAAAATATTTATAGCATTTAGAATGCCCAAATTCAAATACTTATGGCTTGTTCAAAAATCCAGAATGGCTCCATAAATTGCAAGACCATTTTTGGCAGAGGTTTTAGTCAAGACCAAAAATGGTGGGCTTTTATGAAGGGCATTTTGGGTTCATTGAAATTCCAATTGTTGGAAATTAGCATTTTCAGGGGGGTGTTGGGGTTGATTAGGCCCCATTTCAAGTTTAAAATAAATTTAAACATGATGCACATGTTCATCCAATCCTAATGCATGACTAAAAGCAGGGATGTGACACCTCTTGATTGGCGCAACGCCAAAGCCACTGGGGGCTACATGATCATATTCGAATCCTAGCTAACCCCTTTGGTCCGGTTTACTGACCGTATTCGAATTAGAAGCCTAAATTTTTTCTCTCTGTTTGACTTAAGTTTTTTGAAAACAGTCTTCTGGGTTTGTCGTGAGACTTTTTTTATCATATCTGAAGCATATATATGTGCTTTCTATTAAACCTGGCCTGGCTTTTGACGTTAACTCTCCAGCATATGACAATATTAATACTTGAAAGGTTTGGCTTCTAAGTTTTGGGTTATCACCCTTACTGCACATGTATCATAAGCCGGCAGTACAATTCAATATCACAGGCACGATATTGTTTATACATGATTATGTTTAAACCGGCCCTGGCTATGGATTTTTAGCCGCTGGTATATTTTGAATTGCGCCGTTGGAATCATGTCTATATCAATCATTGTATTATTTCCCTTATTGGATACGGTGATATAAGACGGTGGTATGAGCCAATTCCACAGGTATGTTTTCCTGATTATATAAATATGCGAGGTTTGATAACCCGCCCTGATTTTTGATGTTAAATCGCCAATATGTTTAGGCTTGAATGGCCTTAATTCTAGTCTTTTCCATACTTGCATAAAGGCTATATTATGTTTGGGTTGTTACCCGCCCTGGCTTTTGACGTCAAGTCGCCATGGTGTATGTTGTTTATACTCTGTGCAGGTTTTGCAGAACTATGACTTATATAAATGCTTAAGTCCAAGCTCTTCATTAAAATTGATGTTTCAACATGATTATTCGTTCTGGATTTTCTCAAAGTCTATAAGCCGCCGAGTTATAAAAGTTCTGGCTTATAATGGAGGCGTATTAAATCACCATAGGTCAAGAACCGTCGGGTATTTAAACTCCGAATTTACTTGTCAACAGATAAGGTATTCAAAGTCACTTTGGCGCAATGGCTATTATTTTATCAATGGATATGGTTTATTCTACAATATAAGAAATAGTCCCGAGTCGCTGCAGGCTTATGACTCGGCACTTGGGGGCTACATTATTCTAGTTGAGGTTACATCAAATATGCAAGTCCCATGTCACTGCCAAAATGCACCACACTTGGGGGCTAATGCAAAGTCATTTTTTGCTCACCTTGTTGAAGACCCGACTCATCACATTGTAATGAGCCGGCCCTTGGGGGCTACTAGTTGCTCCTGTCAAAAATTCAAGGTACACAAGCCTCAGTCCATTATATTGAAAGATCCACTACTCAGTTGGTAGAATACAAAGCTCTTAACCTTATGGACGTGGGTTCAAGCCCCATGGTGGAGATTACATCATATGATGTTATTATCAATGAACTATATACAAAGTCCCAGCTCAGTATTATCTTACTGAGCCGGCCCTTGGGGGCTACACATTGCTGCTCAAATCTACATGATCATCTTTACAAAGTCCCTGCTCATTATTGCATAATGACCCGGCCCTTGGGGGCTACAAATGATATGAATATAATGGAGATCTACATCTTCAAGCCGGCTGAAAATCAGATGAGTATTTCAAGGCCAATATTCTTCACAATATTTCTGTGAGAAACCAATGTCAGCAAATTGATTATGTAGCTGGTCTATTGACCCGGACTTTCCAGAAGGAGGAAATAACAAGGACTTAAGGGTGATCAGGTACCGGTTTACGAGAATTTTTAACCCGAAGCACAACCTATCACATTTGTTCTTGTGTTTATTTTGCAGGATTAAGTTTAACATGGATAAATCCAAATTAAACTAGGGGCTAATGTCGGGGATATACCCCGTGGTATGACCAGGCCAGATGTATGACCCGACCGGACTTGGCGACTCACTAGTGACCCGCCGTGACTTGGCAACTTACTAAGTGACCCGCCCGGATCTCTCCTCTCACTAATGACCCGGCCGAGCCAGGTTACTCATTGGTGACCCGGCAGGCGGGTCAGAGGGCGACAAGACCCGGTGGCCCAACAGGCGGTTCATGGAAGGCCGACTCGTATTATGTTGGGTCGGCTTAAGATGAAAGGCATAAGGAATATTCTCCTACAAAGGAAGCAAGACTAGGACTCCACATCTAATCCTAATCCTAATAGGACTAGCCAAGTAAGCCGCCCCTTCAACATATATAAGGAGGGGCAGGGCACCCCAAAAGGGGACAAGCTAGGATAAGTCTCACAAGTTAGGGTTAGCCAAATAGGTCTATAGCTCTCGGGATAGAGCACCCTTGTAATCGTGATCATCATCATCAATTCAATGAAGCAGGATGTAGGCTTTTACCTCCACATTGAGGGGCCGAACCTGGGTAAAACCTTGCGTCTCTCGGTTCCGACCAACCCCTCTCAAGCTACCACATAGATGCATTGGCCTCACGACGAAGTCCTCACACTAAGGACATCTACCGTGACAATTCCACGACAAATCCCCTCTTTCGTCTTCTTTTATCAGTAACTTTACTTGAGGCTATATTTTTATTCACCACATGATATGTGTTTTTCTTGGAGCGTCTTGTATGATTTGAGTCTTTGCTTTTTAATTTACCACAATCATCCTTGCTGTACACACCTCTTGGGAGAGACACACATGAATCAGATTTTTTAGAATACTCTATGTGCTTCACTTATATCTCTTGAGCTAGATAATTTTTCTCTAGTGCTTCACTTATATCTTTTTAGAGCATGGTGGTGGTTCTATTTTATAGAAATTATTGAGATCTCATGCTTCACTTATATTATTTTGAGAGTCTTTTAGTATAGCATGGTAATTTGCTTTGGTTATGAAATTAGTCCTAATATGATAGGCATCGAAGATGGGCATAATAAAAACTTTTGTATAGAGTGCATTGAATACTATAAGAAGTTTGATACTTGATGATTGTTTGCGATATGAAGATGGTGATATTAGAGTCATGCTAGTTGAGTATTTTTTAATTTGACAAATACTTGTGTCGAGGTTTGCAAGTCCCATAGCATGCACGTATGGTAACCGTTGTGTGACAAATTTGAAGCATGGGATGTTTCTTTGATTGTCCTCCTTATGAGTGGCGGTCGGGGACAAGCGATGGTCTTTTCCTGCCAATCTATCCCCCTAGGAGCATGCACGTAGTGCTTGGTTTTGATGACTTGTAGATTTTTTCAGTAAGTATGTGAGTTCTTTATGACTAATGTTGAGTTCATGGATTATACGCACTCTCACGCTTCCATCACTGCTAGCCTCTTCGGTACCGTGCATTGCCCTTTCTCACCTCGAGAGTTGGTGCAAACTTCGCCGGTGCATCCAAACCCCATGATATGATACTCTCTATCACACATAAGCCTCCGTATATCTTCCTCAAAACAGCCATCATACCTACCTATTATGGCATTTCCATAGCTATTCCGAGATATATTGCCACGCAACTTTCCACCATTCCATTTATTATGACACGCTTCATCATTGTCATATTGCCTTGTAGGATCATGTAGTTGAGATCGTATTTGTGGAAAAGCTACCGCTCATAATTTTTTATAAATGTCACTCTTGAATCATTGCTCATCCTGGTAGACCGCCGGAGGCATTCATATAGAGTCATATTTAGTTCTGGTATCAATTTGTAATTTTGAGTTGTAAATAAATAGAAGTGTGATGATCATCATTATTAGAGCATTGTCCCGTGTGAGGAAATAAAAAAAGGAGAGAGAAAGGCCAAATAAAAAAGAGAAGGCCCAAAAAAATGAGAGAAAAAGAGAGAAGGGACAGTGTTACTATCCTTTTTCCACACTTGTTCTTCAAAGTAGCACCATGATCTTTATGATAGAGAGTCTCTTATTTTGTCACTTTCATATACTAGTGATAATTTTCTTTATAGAACTTGGCTTGTATATTCCAACAATCGGCTTCCTCAAATGCCCTAGGTCTTCGTGAGCAAGCAAGGTGGATGCACACCCACTTTTGTTGAGATTTCATACATTTATAGCTCTAGTGCATCCGTTGCATGGCAATCCCTACTCCTCGCACTGACATCAATTGATGGGCATCTCCATAACCTGTTGATTAGCCGCGTTGATGTGAGAATTTCTCCTTTTTTGTCTTCTCCACACAACCTCCATCATCATATTCTATTCCACCTATAGTGCTATGTCCATGGCTCGCGCTCATGTATTGCGTGAAAGTTGAAAAAAGTTTGAGAATACTAAAGCATGAAACAATTTCTTGGCTTATCACCGGGGTTGTGCATGATAGGAGCATTTTGTGTGACGAAAATCAAGCATGGACAAACTATATGACTTTGTAGGGATGAGCTTTCTTTGCCTATGTTATTTTGAGAAGATATAATTACTTGGTTAGTATGCTTGAAGTATTATTATTTTTATGTGAATATTAAACATTTGTCTTGAATCTTTCGAATCTGAATATTCAGGCCACAATAAAGAAAATTACGTTGAAAATTATGTTAGGAAGCATTCCACATCAAAAATTCTATTTTTATCATTTACCTACTCGAGGACGAGCAGGAATTAAGCTTGGGGATGCTGATACGTCTCCAACGTACCTATAGATTTTGATTGTTCCATGCTGTTATATTATCTGTTTAGGATGTTTAATGGGCTTTAATATGCACTTTTATATTATTTTTGGGACTAACCTATTAACCGTAGGCCCATGCCAGTTTCTATTTTTTGCCTATTTCAGTGTTTCGCAGAAAAGGAATATCAAACGGAATCCAAATGGAATGAAACCTTCGCGAGGATCTTTCTTGGAACAAACGCAATCCAGGAGACCTGGAGTGTAAGTCAGAGACACAACGAGGCGGCCACGAGGTAGGAGGGTGCGCCCTAGGAGGTAGGCGTGCCCCCCACCCTCGTGGGCCCCTCGTAGCTCCACAGACGTACTTCTTTCGCCTATATATATACTCTTATACCCTAAAAACATCCAGGAGTGCCAAGAAACCACTTTTCCTCCACCGCAACCTTCTGTACCCGTGAGATCCCATCTGGGGACCTTTTCCGGCGATCTGCAGGAGGGGGAATCAATCACGGAGGGCTTCTACATCAACACCATAGCCTCTCCGATGATGTGTGAGTAGTTAACCACAGATCTTCCGGTCCATAGTTATTAGCTAGATGTCTTCTTCTCTCTCTCTCAGATCTCCAATACAAAGTTATCCCCAATGTTCTTGGAGATCTATTCAATGTAATATTCTTTTATGGTGTGTTTGCCGAGATCTGATGAATTGTGGATTTATGATCAAGTTTATCTATGAACAATATTTGGTTCTTCTCTGAATTCTTATATGCATGATTTGATATATTTGCAAGTCTCTTCGAATTATCGGTTTAGTTTGGCCTACTAGATTGATCTTTCTTGCAATGGGAGAAGTGCTTAGCTTTGGGTTCAATCTTGCGGTGTCCTTTCCCAGTGACAGTAGGGGCAGCAAGGCACGTATTGTATTGTTGCCATCGAGGATAAAAAGATGGGTTTATATCATATTGCTTGAGTTTATCCCTCTACATCATGTCATCTTGCCTAAGGCATTACTCTGTTCTTATGAACTTAATACTCTAGATGCATGCTCGATAGCGGTCAATGTGTGGAGTAATAGTAGTAGATGCAGAATCGTTTCGGTCTACTTAACACGGTTGTGATGCCTATATTTCATAATCATGCCTAGATATTCTCATAACTATGTGCTTTTCTATCAATTGCTCGGCAGTAATTTGTTCACCCACCATAATACTTGCTATCATGAGAGAAGTCACTAGTGAAACCTATGGCCCCCGGGTCTATTTTATATCATATAAGTTTCCGATCTACAATTCTAGTTTACTATTTATTTTATTTTGCAATCTTTACTTTTCAATCTATGCAACAAAAATACCAAAAATATTTATCTTATTATCCTTATCAGATCTCACTTTCGTAAGTGAAGTGACCGTGAAGGGATTGATAACCCATTTATCGCATTGGTTGCGAGGTTCTTGATTGTTTGTGCAGGTACTAGGTGACTTGCGTGTAGTCTCCTACTAGATTGATACTTTGGTTCTCAAAAACTGAGGGAAATACTTACGCTACTTTACTGCATCACCCTTTCCTCTTCAAGGGAAAACAAACGCATGCTCAAGAGGTAGCAGGGCTCCCCCCATCTATAGGCGAAGGAAGGCTAACCACCAATCTCTCGCGTTTCAACCAATGATGGCCCCGTTACATGCAGCGGGCAATTTTCAAGTGCGAGCATTTGCTGAGGTGGCGTGGGGAAGTGGAGACGCCCACGTCCCGTCTAGCGCCATGCGTCGGCCTGGACCATAGGTGATTGGGGTCCGCAATGCTTTGCCCTTGTCCCTTGGCTTCGCCTCGAAGCCAAGTCCGAGCGCGCCTTGGGCCCTGGGGCTACTGTCAGCATTCTGGGAACCAGGGTACCCAAACTTGCCTGCCTGCGGCCCACGGCATGGCTCCCTCGGTGGCCTGGTACGTCCCATCTACAAGACCACCAAGACAAGACCCTCGCGAGGGGCCAGGCCTTGCGAGGCAGACCACGTCAATACCTCTCGAGTGAGGGCCTCCCTAGGCGGCCTCCCGAGGAGCAGAAGTTTATATGTAGGTACCCAACCTCATGAGGCTACAATGATGCAAGCCATGACGACCAAGGTAGGCGGGCGCCAGCAGGCACAGACAAGGAAATTTCCTCTTTGTTGCTAAGGAGGCAAGGACAGGCATGGGTTCCCAAGGAATCAGGCAAAGGTTTCCATTCCGGTGCAACAAGACCAAGACCACCAGCACGGTAGGATGGATGTCATCTCTGAGCCCACCGTTATGTCACGACAAGAAGCTTTGCATGTGAAGACCACCTTTCGTCAGGATAAGATGTACTACTTGTCCCCTTTCAAATTGTCCACTGTGGGATCCCTTCCCTCCTATGTTTTGGGGAAGAGGACTGAGGCCACTATAAATATAGGTTACCCACCATCGTAGAGAGGATCCGATCCTACCCTGGTTGACTCATTCCCTCACCCATAGACCTCGCGAGGTTGTTCATCCCTTGTACTAGTTCATCCTCAGCCACTCATGAGGCCAATCCACCACAAAGCAGGAGTAGGGTCTTACATAGCAAGGTGGCCAGAACCTGGGTAAACTGTCGTGTTCATCTTCTTCCTTGCTCACACGAGTCGAGCTAGGCCATGGGGCAACGAGCTGGTAGGCTGGATAGGTTGAGTTCTTCGCACACGCCCCAGAGTTCGAATCTTTCATGGGTGTGCGGAGCCCTGAATCCGACAGTATCCATCTCACAGAGACAAACTGCACCTATCACCTCTCATGTTCCAGTAGGATAGCCACCCTATGTTTTTGACGTGGGCACATACAAATTCGATGGCACTCTTTATCGATCACGTGCGCGCACACACACACACACACTTCATCCCTCTCGTCGATTCTATGGATATCTCACGCCGATGATACCTCCACTCTCTTCTCATGGATCACCCCCTCTATATATGATATATCCAGGCCTCTGTTTCACACACATCGCATATGTTACATTTTTTGTTTGAGATATCATCGACACGTATTCCCTGTCTATCTCTCATGCACCCCCCACCAAAAAACACTCACAAACCCACACACCATCTCTCTCTAGGTTTGTATTTCTCTCACACACACCCACGTAGGTGGTGTATGTACACGGAGAGAATAGGTGCACGTACTCATGCTTCATTCCCAGCCACACCCACGCGGGCACATGTGGGAGCTCATTTCTCTATTAAATGGCAGCACATGTGCTAATTTGAGAGCGTGTAGCGGTTGTTTACTTACGGAGGTCGTGTACCACGTGTGCACGAAACAAAGTTTGACTTGATGCGTTGGCACATTATTTTTAAATAAAGTTATATTGCCCAATGGCACGTATAGAATATAAAATGATTGTTATGGAGAAAAAGTCATCCGCTCCACTATGTACAGTGGATCTTGCCTGCTGGGGTTGGTCTATCTTCACACTCTCTCACACAAGACGGTGGTGGACTCTCTCTCTCTCTCACTGCTGGTCACATATCCGGCCCGATCCCATCTGCCGACGGAAAGGGAGGACGTGCATCGTTGCTCTATTCGACAGTGTCGAGGCAGCACATCCCGATCTGCGGTACCCGTCATTTTCTTTCACCAAGCTCCGACGCGGTAGGGCCTTCGCCACTAGCTCGCTGCCACAATATGGGCAGATCCCACCCACCGGCGCCCTCCTAGTTACATGCCGACGACCATTAGGTAAAGCATCCTCCCCTCCGTCCTTGCTCCACAACCCGTCTTCCCACGTCGCTGCATGTGGAAAATCCTGCATGTGGATCTTCCCTAGTTCTTTGTGTCGGATTCAGGGCTCCGCAGACCCAAGAAGGTTCGAACTCTGGGGCGTGTGCAAAGAACTCAACTTATCCAGCCTACTAGCCCGTCGCCCCATAGCCTAGCTCGATGCGCACGAACAAGGAAGAAGATGAACACAACAGTTTACCCAAGTTCGGGCCACCTTACAGTGTAAGACCCTACTCATGCTTTGTGGTGGATTGGCCTGACGAGGGGCTGAGGATGAACTAGTACATGGGATGAACAACCTCGCGAGGTTCGGGGGAGAGGGAATGAGTGGACGGAGGGCCCCCTTGTATATGGTGGTGGCTACCCTATACTTCTAGTGGCCTCGGTCCTCTTCCCCCAAAACATAGGTGGGAAGGGATCCCACAGTGGCCAATTTGAAAGGGGACAAGTAGTACATCTTATCCTGACGTAAGGTGATCTTCGCCTGCAAAGCTTCTGGTCGTGACGTGGAGGTGGGTTCGGTGTTGACATCCTTCCTGTCATGCTGGTGGTCTTGGTCTTGTTGCACTGGAATGGAAACTGCCTCCTCTGCGGCCACTCGCGTCCTCCTGCCTTGGTCGTCATGGCTTGCACCATCGCAACCTCATGAGGTTGGGTACGTGCATAGGAATATCCGCTCCTCGGGAGGCCGCCTGTGGAGGACGCTCCCTCGAGAGTTCTCGACATCTTCCGCCTCCCGAGGCTTGGCTCCTCGCGAGAGGTCTTGTCTTGGTGGGCTTGTAGGCCATACCAGGCCATTGATGGATCCATGCCATGGGCCGCAGGTAGGCAAGTCTAGGTACTCTGGTTCCCAGAACGCCGATAGTAGCCCCCTGTCCCAAGGCACGCTCGGACTTGTCTACGAGGCCAAGCCAAAGGTGTCAGGACCCCGATCCAATGCCACACTGATCTAGCATGTAACACCTCATATCACTTTGCGGCCTCACACACGGTATTCCCATGGGTGACGCCTTACCAAGCCCGGGACCATTTGCTCCTTTTGGCTCACGTATATGATAGTGTCGCTAGCATCCATATGACAATGAACCCGTGCTGACATGGCTAGTCGTGAACCCAAAGTGGCACTAACTTACAGGAAAAGGCATACATGACCCAGCAACGAACGTGCCGATCAACAGTGAGTGAATCCTAAGTCGTAGCAAGCTACAAGGACTTAAAGGATCACCACGTGACATGCTCCCGAAGGGACAGACACATGAGCGAAGAAGGACACATGCTGGCTAGCCTAAGTGTTCCGGAGCAGTAGCAACTAGGCTAGCAGGACTCCGGTAATCCGGGCTGTAGCAAGCTACCATGGCTCAGTGGAAGCACTAGGAGACATTTCCCGGTAAGAGAGGCTACCGAGGATAAACAACCAGATAGTCAGATACCACACATATCAAGCATTTTAATAACATACACACAATATGCCCGATATGTGCAGATACAACATGGCATCAGAACATGACTCTACAACTCAAGTATTTTATTCATTAGGCTCCGAGGAGCGAGATATTACAAACATGGGTCTCATGACCCAACATTCAGAGCATACAAGTCAAAGCACACGCGGAAGCTTAACATGTCTGAGTACAGACTTCTAAAATGAAAAAGGTTGAGAAGCCTGACTATCTACCAGATCCTGCCGAGGGCACAAGATCGTAGCTAAGGTATCAAGCTAAACGTCAAAGTCCACGTGGAACTACTAGCGAGACTGAAGTCTCTCTGCAAAACATAAATTAAGCAAACGTGAGTACAAATGAACCCAACAAGACTTACATCAGAACTAACTACATATGCATTGGTAGCAACAAAGGGGGTGGTGGAGTTTAACTGCAGCAAGCCAGCTTTGGCTCAGTGGCTAACCTGAACTACTACTGCAAACTACTCTTTGAGGTGGTGCACATGAGTCCACATATTCACCATATCAATACACCACTATGGATCCGCTCCCGTCTCCCTACGAGAACGCCATCCATAGCACTCACGCTTATCTTGCGCATTTTAGAGTATCCACTTTCACTTGTCTATGAACGATGCAAGGGGTCCAAGTTTCCATATCCGAGGAATCTGGCTATTTGAATAGATAATGATAACCCTGCAGGGGTGTACTTCTTCACACACGCTCTCACCACTTACCACCATGTACATGTCGTGTACCTCGGCAACCTTCAAGCAGAAGCCTAGCGAGGGAGACGGCCATGACTTGACTAACCACACAAGTCTCTCATCCAGGTTCATCTCCTATTCAGGTTCCATCCGCAAGGAGATCTGGCCGGGGTGTCGCTCACGGCCCCAAATGATATGTGCAGGGTTCCTAATCCCACCATTCGGGTGCCACTTGGTACACCGTGACACTGTGCCAAGTCTGTCCCAAGCTGTGGCAGTCCTGCATTAGGGGGTCTCCGTACCGCCGGACTATATCCTTTGGCCGGACTGTTCGATTATGAAGATACAAGATTGAAGACTTCGTCTCGTGTCTGGATGGGACTCCACTTGGCGTGGAAGGCAAGCTAGGCAATACGGATATGTATATCTCCTCCTTTGTAACCGACCTTGTGTAACCCTAGCCCCCTCCGGTGTCTATATAAACCGGAGGGTTTAGGTCCGTAGGACAACATACAATCATACCATAGGCTAGCTTCTAGGGTTTAGCCTCTTTGATCTCGTGGTAGATCAACTCTTGTAATACTCATATCATCAAGAACAATCAAGCAGGACGTAGGGTATTACCTCCATCAAGAGGGCCCGAACCTGGGTAAACATCGTGTCCCTTGCCTCCTGTTACCATCCGCCTCAGACACATAGTTCGGGACCCCCTACCCGAGATCCACCGGTTTTGACACCGACATTGGTGCTTTCATTGAGAGTTCCACTGTGTCGTCATCATAAGGAGGATGGCTCGCCTCATTATCAAGGACAACATCACCTCTAGGGGAGCCCTGGCTGTAGGCCAAACACTCCGACTAGGCGGCTTCGTCATGACCGCCCGCTCGGCCGCGGCACCGACGATGACTTCTCGGGTCATGGAAAATAGCCTCCACATCGGCTCGAAATTTGCCAAGCAGATGGATCCGATGGAGCTCTCCCCTTTGAATGAGCTCTTGGATCGCATCGCCGCTCTGGGAGTCACTACGGACTATGATCGGATCGGGCTTAAACCCGACCAAAGGGAGATTAACTCTCCGCCGGTCACCCATCAGATAGCGGTGGTGGAGGAGAAATGCGACGATTCCCCCTCTATCTTGAGGATGAATTATGTCCGGATTCCCGAGCTTCCCGAGCCGGATACTCGCTCATGGGAGGACACCGCCCTAACCCTGAATCTAGAATCAGGCCGCATACCAGAGCCAGAATTTCCAAGATCGGAAATTCCCCTGCCCCGGGATCACAGATTGGGTCAAGGTCTGGACTTAAATCCACCCACCCAGATACGATTGTTGAGGAAATCGTTAATTGGTAGCTGCTCAGTCGGCCGGTGAGTAGGGGATTAATAGGCTAATCGGCAAGTTAATCGGCCATTTAATCAATTAATCGGACGATTTATCGGGTAATCGACTACTCGGGGACCCTATGAGTAGGGATTAATCGGCAAGTTAACTAGTTAATCGGATGAATTCTTGAACAGGGCCAGATACAAATGATCTTTCCCACATTAGGCAAGTGCCCCAAGAGACAGTACATCACTATTGGGCCAGATTCCTCCTTGTAATGAACAAGGTCAAGGACTGTCGCGAGGAAGACGCAATTTCGTTCTTTTGCAACAATTGCACGGACAAGGGAGTCCTCAACGCCATAAGCCGTCGTGACATAACACACTTTGCTGACTTGGCGGCCATAGTACAGAAATAATGTGCGATGGAAAGTGCCTAGAAAACCCAAACGCAATTTTGGGATAATCCGGCTCTGACAAAACCCCCAGTTCGGACTAAAAGGGTGCACTCTCATAAGTCGCCCGACTCAATTACAAAGAAGCAAAATGTAACGCCCCGAGACCGACGCTCCAGAAGACTTCCAGCTACTCTGAGTTTCGTCGTGTGATTTATTTGTTTGATGCATTCATCTTTGCATCATGTGCATTGCATCATGTCATCATGCCATCATGCCATTTTAATTTTTTAAAAATCAACTAAATAAATTGTATGGATCTTCGATCCATTTAAATCGAGGGAAGGGTGACTTCTCTTTATAACATACCCTCCCGATATTTAGGGAGCTATAATAAAATATTCCATTGTTTTGGAATCACCTTAACACACTTGCAAAATATCCCAATGCCTTTATTATCTTAATTCTTGGTCTCCAACTCTGCCCATAAATTATTTCATCATTTTCCGGAGCTCCACCAAAAATCCGATCATTTTTGGACCTTCCTAACCCTCACTTCCTATTCAAACCATTTGATTTTAAATCAAATGAGTTTGAATTGGAACGTTCGAAAATGCCCACTCCATTTTTTCTTGGAACATGCGCATTTTTGCGAGTCCGGGAAATTTATTCCCGTGCCCAAACTCTTTCTCTACCTTTTTTTCTTTTCTTCCCTTTTCTTCCTTTTTTTTCTTCTGTTTTTTTAATAGAGCAAATAGAGGGAGAGAGAGCCCAGCCTAGATCTCAGGGTGGCCCATCCTTTTTCCCCTAAGGCCCGGCTATAGCCTCAGGCCGGCCGGCCCAAGAACCAGCCAAGGTCCGACCGAACCCTAGCCTCCCTATTTCCTACCCCTCGCTCCCTCCTCGTTCCCAGCGCCGCCAGGGAGACCGCATCCCTCGATCCACCTCTCCTCGATCCCCACCTTCCTCTCGCTCGCTCCCTCATCCCACTACCTCCTCCTCATCGCCTTGGGGCCCGACGCGCGCCACCACTGCAGGCCGGAGCCCCGTCGACCACCTCGCTGCCGTCGCGCCCAGGGGGGCCACCAGCAAGGCCCTACGCCCGCAGACGTCGTCCTCCGGCGCCCAAGTCCCGCGCGAAGCGCCAAGCCTCCATGGCTGCACCTCCTTCACCGCCCGAACCCGTCGTCCTCAACCCCGTCAAGCTCCGTCGCGCCCCGCGCCCTCAAGTGTCTCGTGCCCCGCCGCCGTCCGTCTTCTCGATCCAGCGCTGCCCTGCTTCCTCGTCCTCGCCATCGCTTCCCTACACCTCTAGGCGCCGCCCCCGCAGCCCTCTCCATCGAGCAGGATCAGGAGCGTCACGAGGACGCCCGCCTCGACCGCGCCTGGGCTGCGTTCTCGCCCTGGCTGCTTACCCAGGGACCACGCGGTCCGATGCCGGCCTCGCCAAGGTCCAGCTTCGCCAGCTCCTCCGGCCCAGCTCCCGCTGACCTCCTCAAGTTCACGACCTAGGACCTGAGACCCGTTGCCTCCGCTGCTAATTTTCCATGGACGTCAAGTACCAGTACCACGACCCTGGATGGCTGCGAGTCGTGTACCTCTACAGCTAGTGTGTTTTGCGTCAAGTACCACTACCGTCAAGTACCTCTTCGCAAGACCAAGTTCCTCTACGACATGTGTACGACTACCGGCGCCGAAGTCCGCGAGTACCACTACATTTGCGATGTACATCTACACCAAGACTGGACCGACAAGTACCGCGAGAACATTTGCACCTCTACCGACGCCGTGTACGACTACTTCCCACGACGACCGTTGCGAGAACGTCTACTTCCATCTACACCGCATCAAACTCGAACCGCCCCGAAACGCACGCTTCAAAGGTATAACCGCCGAGAACGACCGCCGTGGAACGAATGCATGTGTGTTGTATGAGATGCCCGCGTTTGCACCGTGTCCGAAATTGTCGCGTGCATGTTTCACCTCGTTGCCATGCCACCATCTTGTGGGAACCCGGTATCCGGGATCACCCCACCTTCTATCGCATGTCACGCTCTCGTCACTTTTCCTTTTGCACCGGTATCTCCATGAGCTATCGGAACCGGAATGTTGCCGTGGCATCATTTTCGGATTCGTTGCCGTGGCATTCATTCTGCCATGGCGACTAATGCTTCATAACATGCTTATGTTAACGCTTTTATAAAAATTGCATAAAACTTGAGCATGTCATCTGCATCATGTTAACAACATTAAAATGTTTAAATTGTTGTTGCATTAAATTGCTAATGCATATGAGGATTTACCGGAATTGTTGTTTGTTGTTTCCGGCCTCATTTAAACTTGACTAGATAGGTAGTTTTCATTTGCTTCACCCTCTTGCCATGCTAACAACTTTTAATATTGGTGAGTTCATAACCGAGAGAGAACTAAATAACTTGTCGTGGCGTTTCGTCAATATGCACCGTTGCATGTTGAGCTCCACTTAATTTGTAGGATTGTTTGTTGCACTTTGCCATGCCATGCCTCATTAAACCGGACATGCATGATACTTGTTTGTGCATCATGACTTGTTTATGCTTGTGTGTTTACCATGTTGTTTGTCTCTTTCCGGGTTGCTTCTCTCGTTAGCTCCGGTTTCGTTCCGGAGTTGTGAGGATTCGTTCGTCTACGTCCGTTTGTCTTCTTCATGGACTCGTTCTTCTTCCTTGCGGGATTTCAGGCAAGATGATCATACCCTCGAAATCACTACTATCTTTGCTATGCTAGTTTGCTCACTCTTTTGCCATGCCAATGCTACGATGCCTACCATTTGCTTATCAGCCTCCCAAATTGCCATGTCAAACCTCTAACCCACCATGTCCTAGCAAACCGTTGATTGGCTATGTTACCGCTTTGCTCAGCCCCTCTTATAGCGTTGTTAGTTGCAGGTGAAGATTGAAGTTTGTTCCTTGTTGGAACACGGAGATGTTGTTCCTTGTTGGAACATGTTTACTTGTTGGGATATCACAATATATCTTATTTAATTAATGCATCTATATACTTGGTAAAGGGTGGAAGGCTCGGCCTTATGCCTGGTGTTTTGTTCCACTCTTGCCGCCCTAGTTTCCGTCATATCGGTGTTATGTTCCCGGATTTTGCGTTCCTTACGCGGTTGGGCTATTATGGGAACCCCTTGACAGTTCGCCTTAAGTAAAGCTCTTCCAGCAATGCCCAACATTGGTTTTACCATTCGCCACCTAGCCTCTTTTTCCCTTGGGTTTCGCGGACTCAAGGGTCATC